>NC_135234.1:780157192-780466670 GCF_051348905.1 Ranitomeya variabilis | reverse complement strand
CCGACCTGTGACTGCCGGGTGTGTGATGGATAAGGGGCCCTAACCTGTGACTGCCGGGTGTGTGATGGATAAGGGGCCCTGACCTGTGACTGCCGGGTGTGTGATGGATAAGGGGCCCCGACCTGTGACTGCCGGGTGTGTGATGGATAAGGGGCCCTAACCTGTCACTGCCGGGTGTGTGATGGATAAGGGACCCTAACCTGTCACTGCCGGGTGTGTGATGGATAAGGGCCCTGACCTGTGACTGCCAGGTGTATGACGGATAAGGGTCCCTGACCTGTGACTGCCGGGTGTGTGATGGATAAGGGACCCTAACCTGTCACTGCCGGGTGTGTGATGGATAAGGGGCCCTAACCTGTCACTGCCGGGTGTGTGATGGATAAGGGGCCCTGACCTGTCACTGCCGGGTGTGTGATGGATAAGGGGCCCCGACCTGTCACTGCCGGGTGTGGATGGATAAGGGGCCCCGACCTGTCACTGCCGGGTGTGGATGGATAAGGGCCCCGACCTGTGACTGCCGGGTGTGTGATGGATAAGGGCCCCGACCTGTGACTGCCGGGTGTGTGACGGATAAGGGGCCCTAACCTGTCACTGCCGGGTGTGTGATGGATAAGGGCCCCGACCTGTGACTGCCGGGTGTGTGACGGATAAGGGGCCCTAACCTGTCACTGCCGGGTGTGTGATGGATAAGGGGCCCCGACCTGTGACTGCCGGGTATGTGACGGATAAGGGGCCCCGACCTGTCACTGCCGGGTGTGTGACGGATAAGGGGCCCTAACCTGTCACTGCCGGGTGTGTGATGGATAAGGGCCCCGACCTGTCACTGCCGGGTGTGTGACGGATAAGGGGCCCTAACCTGTCACTGCCGGGTGTGTGATGGATAAGGGCCCCGACCTGTGACTGCCGGGTGTGTGACAGATAAGGGGCCCTAACCTGTCACTGCCGGGTGTGTGATGGATAAGGGGCCCCGACCTGTGACTGCCGGGTGTGTGATGGATAAGGGCCCCGACCTGTCACTGCCGGGTGTGTGACGGATAAGGGGCCCTAACCTGTCACTGCCGGGTGTCTGATGAATAAGGGGCCCCGACCTGTGACTGCCGGGTGTGTGACGGATAAGGGGCCCCGACCTGTCACTGCCGGGTGTGTGATGGATAAGGGGCCCCGACCTGCGACTGCAGGGTGTATGACCCCTCACCCCACGGCAAGAGTTAGGGGGATACGGGGCCCCGGAGACTGGGGTGGCGGGGGGCTACACGGTGCAGTGTTAACCCTTTCCTCTCTCCCAGGTGGAGCAGTTGAAGCTGTACGAGATGTTGATCAGCCAGTCGCGCCAGCCTCTCCTGCGTTACCAGCCGGTGCTGCGGCCCCTGGTCACTCTCCTGGGCTCCTTCTCCCCGGGGCCCGCCTCACCGGTGCTGGAAAACAACCTGGTCCTGCTGCTGAATCAGCTGTGCGTGTCACTGGCGCGGGAGCCCTCCACCCTTGAGCTCTTCTTCCAGGACCCCACCGGGCAGGAAGGCGCCGCCAACCTCCTCATCTTCTCACTGCTGGTGCCCTTCATCCACCACGAGGGGCTAATCGGCCAGCAGGCCCGCGACGCTCTGCTGCTCATCATGGCCATGTCCTCGGACAACCCCACCATGGCGCGGTACATCACCGAGAACTCCTTCTTCTGCCCCGTAAGTGATTACCTCCCCATAGCTGCATCTCCGAGTGGCTGCTGCTGCGTCTCCTCAGTGTGACGTTCGGTGCTGGCTGCTGCTGCTGCGTCTCCTCAGTGTGACGCCTGGTGCTGGCCTCTGCTGCTGCGTCTCACTGTGTGACGTCCGATGCAGGCTGCTGCGGCTCAGTGTGACACCTGGTGCTGGCTGCTGCTGCGTCTCCTCAGTGACGTCTGGTGCTGGCTGCTGAGGCTCCTCACAGTGTGACACCCGATGCTGGCTGCTGCGTCTTCTCACAGTGTGACGCCGGGTGCTGGCCTCTGCTGCTGCGTCTCCTCACAGTGTGACGCCCGGTGCTGGCTGCTGCTGCGTCTCCTCACAGTGTGATGCCCGGTGCTGGCTGCTGCTGCTGCGTCTCCTCAGTGTGACGCCCGGTGCTGGCTGCTGCTGCGTCTCCTCAGTGTGACGCCTGGTGCTGGCCTCTGCTGCTGCGTCTCACTGTGTGACGTCCGATGCAGGCTGCTGCGGCTCAGTGTGACACCTGGTGCTGGCTGCTGCTGCGTCTCCTCACAGTGACGTCTGGTGCTGGCTGCTGAGGCTCCTCACAGTGTGACACCCGATGCTGGCTGCTGCGTCTTCTCACAGTGTGACGCCGGGTGCTGGCCTCTGCTGCTGCGTCTCCTCACAGTGTGACGCCCGGTGCTGGCTGCTGCTGCGTCTCCTCACAGTGTGACGCCCGGTGCTGGCTTCTGCTGCGTTTCCTCACAGTGTGACGCCCGGAGCTGGCTGCTGCTGCGTCTCCTCACAGTGTGATGCCCGGTGCTGGCTGCTGCTGCTGCTGCGTCTCCTCACAGTGTGATGCCCGGTGCTGGCTGCTGCTGCTGCATCTCCTCACAGTGTGACGACCGGTGCTGGCTGCTGCTGCGTCTTCTCACAGTGTGACGCCTGGTGCTGGCTGCTGCTGCGTCTCCTCACAGTGTGATGCCCGATTCTGGCTGCTGCTGCTGCTGTGTCTCCTCACAGTGTGATGCCCTGTGCTGGCTGCTGTTGCTGCTGCAGCTCCTCAGTGTGACGCCCGGTGCTGGCTGCTGCTGCTGCGTCTCCTCACAGTGTGACACCCGGTGCTGGCTGCTGCTGCTGCTGCAGCTCCTCAGTGTGACGCCCGGTGCTGGCTGCTGCTGCTGCGTCTCCTCACAGTGTGACACCCGATGCTGGCTGCTGCTGCTGCAGCTCCTCAGTGTGACGCCCGGTGCTGGCTGCTGCGTCTCCTCACAGTGTGATGCCCGGTGCTGGCTGCTGCTGCTGCAGCTCCTCACAGTGTGACACCCGGTGCTGGCTGCTGCTGCTGCAGCTCCTCAGTGTGACGCCCGGTGCTGGCTGCTGCTGCTGCAGCTCCTCAGTGTTACGCCCGGTGCTGGCTGCTGCTGCTGCTGCAGCTCCTCACAATGACGCCCGGTGCTGGCTGCTGCGTCTCCTCACAGTGTGATGCCCGGTGCTGGCTGCTGCTGCTGCGTCTCCTCACAGTGTGATGCCCGGTGCTGGCTGCTGCTGCTGCTGCGTCTCCTCACAGTGTGATGCCCGGTGCTGGCTGCTGCTGCTGCAGCTCCTCACAGTGTGACGCCCGGTGCTGGCTGCTGCTGCTGCTGCAGCTCCTCAGTGTGACGCCCGGTGCTGGCTGCTGCTGCTGCGTCTCCTCACAGTGTGATGCCCGGTGCTGGCTGCTGCTGCTGCAGCTCCTCACAGTGTGACGCCCGGTGCTGGCTGCTGCTGCTGCAGCTCCTCAGTGTTACGCCCGGTGCTGGCTGCTGCTGCTGCAGCTCCTCAGTGTTACGCCCGGTGCTGGCTGCTGCTGCTGCGTCTCCTCACAGTGTGATGCCCGGTGCTGGCTGCTGCTGCTGCGTCTCCTCACAGTGTGACGCCCGGTGCTGGCTGCTGCTGCTGCAGCTCCTCAGTGTGACGCCCGGTGCTGGCTGCTGCTGCTGCGTCTCCTCACAGTGTGATGCCCGGTGCTGGCTGCTGCTGCTGCAGCTCCTCAGTGTTACGCCCGGTGCTGGCTGCTGCTGCTGCGTCTCCTCACAGTGTGATGCCCGGTGCTGGCTGCTGCTGCTGCAGCGCCTCACAGTGTGACGCCCGGTGCTGGCTGCTGCTGCTGCAGCTCCTCAGTGTTACGCCCGGTGCTGGCTGCTGCTGCAGCTCCTTAGTGTGACGCCCGGTGCTGGCTGCTGCTGCTGCAGCTCCTCAGTGTTACGCCCGGTGCTGGCTGCTGCTGCAGCTCCTTAGTGTGACGCCCGGTGCTGGCTGCTGCTGCTGCAGCTCCTCACAGTATGACGCCCGGTGCTGGCTGCTGCTGCTGCAGCTCCTCACAGTGTGACACCCGGTGCTGGCTGCTGCAGCTCCTCACAGTGTGACACCCGGTGCTGGCTGCTGCTGCTGCAGCTCCTCAGTGTTACGCCTGGTGCTGGCTGCTGCTGCTGCAGCTCCTCAGTGTTACGCCTGGTGCTGGCTGCTGCTGCAGCTCCTCAGTGTTACGCCCGGTGCTGGCTGCTGCGTCTCCTCACAGTGTGATGCCCGGTGCTGGCTGCTGCTGCTGCGTCTCCTCACAGTGTGATGCCCGGTGCTGGCTGCTGCTGCTGCAGCTCCTCAGTGTTACGCCCGGTGCTGGCTGCTGCTGCTACGTCTCCTCACAGTGTGATGCCCGGTGCTGGCTGCTGCTGCTGCAGCTCCTCAGTGTTACGCCCGGTGCTGGCTGCTGCTGCTACGTCTCCTCACAGTGTGATGCCCGGTGCTGGCTGCTGCAGCTCTTCGTCACCCTTCAGCTCTTGCAGCGGTACGTCACATTGCCCTCCAGCAGTCTGTGTATGTTTATGCCGCTGTTGGTTTCTGGTGTCGGCGCCCGCTTCCTCCACTGCCTCCACTATGTGTAGCCGGTGCTGCCGTCTCCTCGGATCCCCCCGCGTCCGCTGTCACTTCTGACATGTACCCAGTGGCTGGGACTGTGCTCTCGGTGCTGGTCATGTGGGAGACGCTATTCCTGGAAGCTTCCAGCAGGGATGGGGTTAATGTGCAGCCTGCGCCGGGTGCGGGGTGATGCCACACTGGCAATTACATGTGTGAGCGGAGAAGGGAATGCAGCCGCTCCCTGTTTGTGGCCGCTGCTGGCCCGGGGCCAGGTCTGTCCTGCCTCTGCCTGAATCTCCCGGCCTGAGCGCCGGTCCCTGCTGAATCACTGTGTAAGCTGACACCGGCCTCCAGCGCTGCCCCACGGCACCACATATCTCACCAGGCAGCTGCTAACACATCCTCCACCAGGGGGCGGCAGTGTGTGACACCTATGCCTCCGCTGCCCCCTGGTGTATGACCTGTGCCACCACTGCCCCCTGGTGTATGACCTGTGCCGCCGCTGACCCCTGGTGTATGACCTGTGCCACCGCTGACCCCTGGTGTATGACCTGTGCCACCGCTGACCCCTGGTGTATGACCTGTGCCACCGCTGACCCCTGGTGTATGACCTGTGCCACCGCTGACCCCTGGTGTATGACCTGTGCCACCGCTGACCCCTGGTGTATGACCTGTGCCACCGCTGACCCCTGGTGTATGACCTGTGCCACCGCTGCCCCCTGGTGTATGACCTGTGCCGCTGCTGCTCCCTGGTGTATGACCTGTGCCACCGCCGTCCCCTGATGTATGACCTGTGTATCACCTGTGCCACCGCCGCCCCCTGATGTATGACCTGTGTATCACCTGTGCCACCGCCGCCCCCTGGTGTATGACCTGTGCCACCGCTGCCCCCTGATATATGACCTGTGTATCACCTGTGCCACCACTGCCCCCTGGTGTATGACCTATGTATGACCTGTGCCACCGCTGCCCCCTGGTGTATGACCTGTGCCGCTGCTGCTCCCTGGTGTATGACCTGTGCCACCGCCGCCCCCTGATGTATGACCTGTGTATCACCTGTGCCACCGCTGCCCCCTGGTGTATGACCTGTGCCACCGCTGCCCCCTGATATATGACCTGTGTATCACCTGTGCCACCACTGCCCCCTGGTGTATGACCTATGTATGACCTGTGCCACCGCTGCCCCCTGGTGTATGACCTGTGCCACCGCTGCCCCCTGGTGTATGACCTGTGCCACCGCTGCCCCCTGGTGTATGACCTGTGCCGCCGCTGCCCCCTGGTGTATGACCTGTGCCACCGCTGACCCCTGGTGTATGACCTGTGCCACCGCTGCCCCCTGGTGTATGACCTGTGCCACCGCTGCCCCCTGGTGTATGACCTGTGCCACCGCTGCCCCCTGGTGTATGACCTGTGCCGCTGCTGCCCCCTGGTGTATGACCTGTGCCACCGCCGTCCCCTGATGTATGACCTGTGTATCACCTGTGCCACCGCCGCCCCGATGTATGACCTGTGTATCACCTGTGCCACCACTGCCCCCTGGTGTATGACCTATGTATGACCTGTGCCACCGCTGCCCCCTGGTGTATGACCTGTGCCAGCGCCACCCTCTGGTGTATGACCTGTGCCACCACTGCCCCCTGGTGTATGACCTGTGCCACCGCTGCCCCCTGGTGTATGACCTGTGCCACCGCTGCCCCCTGATATATGACCTGTGTATCACCTGTGCCACCACTGCCCCCTGGTGTATGACCTATGTATGACCTGTGCCACCGCTGCCCCCTGGTGTATGACCTGTGCCAGCACCACCCTCTGGTGTATGACCTGTGCCACCGCCACCCCCTGGTGTATGACCTGTGCCACCGCTGCCCCCTGGTGTATGACCTGTGCCGCTGCTGCCCCCTGGTGTATGACCTGTGCCACCGCTGCCCCCTGGTGTATGACCTGTGCCACCGCTGCCCCTGGTGTATGACCTGTGCCACCGCTGTCCCCTGGTGTATGACCTGTGCCACCGCTGCCCCCTGGTGTATGACCTGTGCCGCCGCTGCCCCCTGGTGTATGACCTGTGCCGCCGCTGCCCCCTGGTGTATGACCTGTGCCGCCGCTGCCCCCTGGTGTATGACCTGTGCCACCGCTGCCCCCTGGTGTATGACCTGTGCCACCGCTGCCCCTGGTGTATGACCTGTGCCACCGCTGACCCCTGGTGTATGACCTGTGCCGCTGCTGCCCCCTGGTGTATGACCTGTGCCACCGCTGCCCCTGGTGTATGACCTGTGCCACCGCTGCCCCCTGGTGTATGACCTGTGCCACCGCTGCCCCCTGGTGTATGACCTGTGCCACCGCTGCCCCCTGGTGTATGACCTGTGCCGCCGCTGCCCCCTGGTGTATGACCTGTGCCACCGCTGCCCCTGGTGTATGACCTGTGCCACCGCTGCCCCCTGGTGTATGACCTGTGCCGCTGCTGCCCCCTGGTGTATGACCTGTGCCGCTGCTGCCCCCTGGTGTATGACCTGTGCCACCGCCGTCCCCTGATGTATGACCTGTGTATGACCTGTGCCACCGCCGCCCCCTGATGTATGACCTGTGCCACCGCCACCCCCTGGTGTATGACCTGTGCCACCACTGCCCCCTTGTGTATGACCTGTGCATCACCTGTGCCACCACCACCCTCTGCTGTATGACCTGTGCCACCGCTGCCCCTGGTGTATGACCTGTGCCACCACCGCCCCCTGGTGTATGACCTGTGCCACCGCCACCCCCTGGTGAATGACCTGTGCCACCACTGCCCCCTTGTGTATGACCTGTGCATCACCTGTGCCACCACCACCCCCTGGTGTATGACCTGTGCCACTGCCGCCCCCTGGTGTATGACCTGTGCCACCGCCACCCCCTTGTGTATGACCTGTGCCACCACTGCCCCCTTGTGTATGACCTGTGCATCACCTGTGCCACCACCGCCCTCTGCTGTATGACCTGTGCCACCACCGCCCCCTGGTGTATGACCTGTGCCACCGCCACCCCCTGGTGTATGACCTGTGCCACTGCTGCCCCTGGTGTATAACCTCTGCCACCGCCGCCCCCTGGTGTATAACCTGTGCCCCCGCTGCCCTCTGATGTATGACCTGTGCCACCACCGCCCCCTGGTGTATAACCTGTGCCCCCGCCACCCTCTGGTGTATTACCTGTGCCCCCGCCACCCTCTGGTGTATGACCTGTGCCACCGCCACCCCCTGGTGTATCACCTCTGCCACCGCCACCCCCTGGTGTATGACCTGTGCTGATGCCACCTAGTGCTACATAACTGAAACGCTCTGTGCTTCTGTGTCAGCAGCAGATGGTGCTGAATCCTACTATTATATGAGGCAGACGTCAGATAATTGTGGACTCTGGGATCCCCTGGCATCAGAGAACATGACTTCTTCATTTTCTCCCCCCAAGATCCTGGCCACCGGGCTGAGCGCTCTGTACTCCTCTCTGCCGCGTAAGATAGAAGTGCGCGGGGACGACTGGCACTTCCTGCGGCGGGAGGACTGGATTGGTGTCTCTTCCCTTGTCCTGTTCATGAATTCACTTGAATTCTGTAATGCAGTCACTCAGGTGAGTGTGCGGTCAGTGTGCCTTCCCCTCTGCGTCCCCTGCCGACGTCAGTGCACCCCCTGCAGACGGCCCCACCTTCCCCTCTGTGTCCCCGGCCGACGTCAGTGCACCCCCTGCAGACGGCCCCACCTTCCCCTCTGCGGCCCCTGCCGACGTCAGTGCACCCCCTGCAGACGGCCCCACCTTCCCCTCTGCGTCCCCTGCCGACGTCAGTGCACCCCCTGCAGACGGCCCCACCTTCCCCTCTGCGTCCCCGGCCGACGTCAGTGCACCCCCTGCAGACGGCCCCGCCTTCCCCTCTGCGTCCCCTGCCGACGTCAGTGCACCCCCTGCAGACGGCCCCACCTTCCCCTCTGTGTCCCCGGCCGACGTCAGTGCACCCCCTGCAGACGGCCCCGCCTTCCCCTCTGCGTCCCCTGCCGACGTCAGTGCACCCCCTGCAGACGGCCCCACCTTCCCCTCTGCGTCCCCTGCCGACGTCAGTGCACCCCCTGCAGACGGCCCCGCCTTCCCCTCTGCGTCCCCTGCCGACGTCAGTGCACCCCCTGCAGACGGCCCCACCTTCCCCTCTGTGTCCCCGGCCGACGTCAGTGCACCCCCTGCAGACGGCCCCGCCTTCCCCTCTGCGTCCCCTGCCGACGTCAGTGCACCCCCTGCAGACGGCCCCACCTTCCCCTCTGTGTCCCCGGCCGACGTCAGTGCACCCCCTGCAGACGGCCCCACCTTCCCCTCTGTGTCCCCGGCCGACGTCAGTGTACCCCCTGCAGACGGCCCCACCTTCCCCTCTGCGTCCCCTGCCGACGTCAGTGCACCCCCTGCAGACGGCCCCACCTTCCCCTCTGCGTCCCCTGCCGACGTCAGTGCACCCCCTGCAGACGGCCCCACCTTCCCCTCTGTGTCCCCGGCCGACGTCAGTGCACCCCCTGCAGACGGCCCCACCTTCCCCTCTGCGGCCCCTGCCGACGTCAGTGCACCCCCTGCAGACGGCACCGCCTTCCCCTCTGCGGCCCCTGCCGACGGCCTCGTCTTCCCCTTCCCCGGCCATGCTGATCCTTTCCTGTGCCCCCAGGTGGCTCATCCTCTGGTCCAGAACCAGCTGGTGGAGTACATACACAATGGCTTCCTGGTGCCGGTGATGGGTCCTGCGTTGCACAAGGCGAGTATGGGGGTCTGGGAATAGCACAGGGTAATGTCGTCTGCTCCCGGTTCCCCGGTAAATCCTGCCCATCTCCCCCAGACTTCCATCGAGGAGATGATCGCCAGCACCGCCTACCTGGAGCTCTTCCTGCGCAGCATCAGTGAGACGGCGCTGCTGAAAACCTTCCTGAGATTCATCCTCCTGCACCGGCACGACAGCGCCACCATCCTGCACACCCTGACCAGCCGCATCGCCAGCAACTCCCGGGTGAGCGGCGACCGCTGAGGGCTTGTGCACTGGTACATTGTAGCAAAATGTCAGCACAGGACACCGATTAGGAAGCTTATACCACAGGATGGTCCAGACTGGAGTCTATTGTAACAAACCCTCAGCGGTGACGCTGTGAAATATCCCGTCAGGCCGGGGCGTCCGCCATACATGCCCCCAGGACTGTGAGCCGGGGGGGTGGGGGGGGATATGTTGTAGTCACAGGTCACCACTCATGCTCCTCTGCCGTCTCTTTCCTGCAGCTCTGCATGGTGTCTCTGACCCTGTTCCGCACTCTGCTCAACCTGAACTGCGAGGACGTCATGCTGCAGCTGCTGCTGAGGTAGGTGGGCTCCGCGCTCCGAGGGGGCCACCCAGAAACACACATGATGAGTAACCCTGACCTGACCACCCTACATCGTGTCTTATCCTCCAGTCACCTCCAGAGCTGCGCTCACTATTCTGCTATCATTTCACATATGGATACGTTCAGTCTGTTTTTGTCTCTTCTCAGATATCTCATCCCCTGCAATCACGTGATGCTGAGCCAGAGAAGAGCAGTGAAGGATTTGGACTTGTACTCAAAGACAGCGGATAAGTTCTTGTCCCTCATCCCAAAATGTTGCAGAAAGGACAGTTTGTTGTCCCAGGAAAGAGAAGAAGAGCACGCCACATGGAGTAAAGGTAAGAACAACAAGAACATATATACTTTAATACTGCCACTATGTACAAGAATATAACTGCTATAATACTGCCCCTATATACAAGAATATAACTACTATAATACTGCCCCCTATGTACAAGAATATAACTACTATAATACTGCTCCTATGTACAAGAATATAACTACTATAATACTGCCCTTATGTACAGTAATATAACTACTATAATATTGCTCCTATGTACAAGAATATAACTACTATAATACTGCCCCTATGTACAAGAATATAACTACTATAATACTGCTCCTATGTACAAGAATATAACTACTATAATACTGCTCCCTATATACAAGAATATAACTACTATAATACTGCCCCTATGTACAAGAATATAACTACTATAATACTGCTCCTATGTACAAGAATATAACTACTATAATACTGCTCCCTATATACAAGAATATAACTACTATAATACTGCCCCTATGTACAAGAATATAACTACTATAATACTGCCCCTATGTACAAGAATATAACTACTATAATACTGCCCCTATGTACAAGAATATAACTACTATAATACTGCCCCTATGTACAAGAATATAACTGCTATAATACTGCCCTTATGTACAGTAATATAACTACTATAATACTGCCCTTATGTACAAGAATATAACTACTATAATACTGCCCCTATGTACAAGAATATAACTACTATAATACTGCTCCTATGTACAAGAATATAACTACTATAATACTGTTCCTATGTGCAAGAATATAACTACTATAATACTGCCCCCTATGTACAAGAATATAACTACTATAATACTGCCCCTATGTACAAGAATATAACTACTATAATACTGCTCCTATGTACAGTAATATAACTACTATAATACTGCCCCTATGTACAAGAATATAACTACTATAATACTGCCCTAAGAGTACAGTTGCTGTAGTACCGCCTGTGTATGAGTACACCTGCTATAAGCCCCTCCGTGTATGAGTACAGCTGCTGTAGTACTGCCCCTTTGTGCGAGTACAGCTGCTTTAGTACTACCCCTTTGTGCTTGTACAGCTGCTGTAGTAGTGCCCCTTTGTGCGAGTACAGCTGCTGTAGTAGTGCCCCTTTGTGCTAGTACAGCTGCTGTAGTATTGCCCCTTTGTGCGAGTACAGCTGCTGTAGTACTGCTCCTTTGTGCGAGTACAGCTGCTGTAGTACTGCCCCTTTGTGCTAGTACAGCTGCTGTTGTATTGCCCCTTTGTGCATGTGCAGCTGCTGTAGTACTGCCCCTTGTGCAGCTGCTGTAATACTGCCCCTTTGTGTGAGTACAGCTGCTGTAGTACTGCCCCTTTGTGTGAGTACAGCTGCTGTAGTACTGCCCCTTTATGCAAGTACAGCTGCTGTAGCCCCCCCGTGTATGAGTACAGCTGCTGTAGTACTGCCCCTTTGGGTGAGTATAGCTGCTGTAGCCCCCTGTGTATGAGTACAGCTGCTGTAGTACTGCCCCTTTGTGCGAGTACAGCTGCTGTAGTACTGCCCCTTTGTGCTTGTACAGCTGCTGTAGTACTGCCCCTTTGCGCTTGTACAGCTGCTGTAGTACTGCCCCTTTGTGCGAGTACAGCTGCTGTAGTATTGCCCCTTTGTGCTTGTGCAGCTGCTGTAATACTGCCCCTTTGTGCTTGTGCAGCTGCTGTAATACTGCCCCTTTGCGTGAGTACAGCTGCTATAATACTGCCCCTTTGCGTGAGTACAGCTGCTGTAGTACTGCCCCTTTGTGTAAGTACAGCTGCTGTAGTAGTGCCCCTTTGTGCGAGTACAGCTGCTGTAGTACTGCCCCTTTGTGCTTGTACAGCTGCTGTAGTACTGCCCCCCTATCTGGTATAGCACCCCCTGGTGATAGTTTCAGGATCTGCCCTTCAGTGCCTTCTCTTCTGTCTCCGCAGCTCAGGGCAGCCCGAGCATTGACACGTCCTCCGTCCACACCGTGCCACGCCCCGCCACCCCCTCCAGGATGGGCTTCTTCATGCGTCAGTCTACCCCTGACAGCCCCTCGCACCGCTCCCCGGTCTTCTCCCCTCCGGACCCCAGCAGCCCCCGCCATGGCTCCGTCTCATGGGATGAAGTGTCTGAGCTGGACGGGAATTATCTGGAGTATTTGCAGGAGGCTCGGGCCGGCATTAACCGCTGCGCCCGTGCCTGTCGTGTCTGGTCCGCCCCCTATGATGGTGAGGAGCCCAGCCCCCGCAGTGTCTCGCCCCCCACCCCTGAGGAGGTCTCCGTGTCCCCCGATTATTTCTCTCCCCCTCCCTCCTCCTCCAGGAGCCAGGACAGGGAGCGGGAGTCGCGGCGGCACAGCATTACCCCGCGGACTAAGAAGCGCAGCCTGCAGGAGGAGGAGGCCGGGCACCGCGCTGCAGCCTGTGATGGCGGCTACTCCGAATCATCTCGTGATAGGGCATCGGTACCTGCTCTTATGAATGGGGCGGTGTCAGAGGAGCAGGGGCAACTGGGGGGCTCGCAGAGGGGGGCTGGGAATCTGGGGCAAACTGATAACTTTGAGATTAAAAAGGTGAAGAGGGAAGACGGAGCGATGAGCAGAGCCGACGGTGCGGAGCAGAGAGTCGGGGTGAAAGCGCCAGATCGAGGGGAGACACCGCGTTGGGCGGTGACTCAGTGGGACACAACAGACTCTGTGGACAGTCTGATCGATGAGCTGCTGGACCGGGCCCCGGCCGAGACAAATGGGGCCCATGTGAGCATCGAGGTGCTTGGGGAGGAACTGAAGAAAATGGAGGACAGCATGCGGGTGGTGGCCGTGCAGGAGGAGCCAGCGGACGGGCACATGACCATCCCCCCAGAGGACGAGCTAGATGGTGAAGACCACCGGGAAATGGACAACTCAAAGAGCCGCTCCGACTCGCTGACCCTCTTCCTGTGCAGCCCCCTGCGGGCCCAGAATGGAGGCCAACCATACACAGGTGGGCAGACGGCCACCACTTAATAATCTGAATAATGCCGGCCTCTGCCTGCCATCTGCCCCCCAACCTTTATGTGGCCGGCCTGTGCCTGCCCCCCCACCCTATATGAGGCCGGTCTGTGCCTGCCCCTCGCCCTATATGAGGCTGGCCTGTGCCTGCCCCTCGCCCTATATGAGGCCGGTCTGTGCCTGCCCCCGCCCTATGTGAGGCCGGCCTGCCCCTCGCCCTATGTGAGGCCGGCCTGTGCCTGCCCCCCACCCTATATGAGGCCGGCCTGTGCCTGCCCCCGCCCTATAAGGTTGGCCTGTGCCTGCCATCTGCCCCCACCCTATATGAGACCTGCCCCCCACTCTGTGAGGCCGGCCTGTGCCTGCCCCCGCCCTATATGAGGCCGGCCTGTGCCTGCCCCCCGCCCTATATGAGGCCGGCCTGTGCCTGCCCCCCGCCCTATATGAGGCCGGCCTGTGCCTGCCCCTCGCCCTATATGAGGCCGGCCTGTGCCTGCCCCCCGCCCTATATGAGGCCGGCCTGTGCCTGCCCCCGCCCTATAAGGTTGGCCTGTGCCTGCCATCTATCCCTACCCTATATGAGACCTGCCCCCCACTCTGTGAGGCCGGCCTGTGCCTGCCCCCGCCCTATATGAGGCCGGCCTGTGCCTGCCCCTCGCCCTATGTGAGGCCGGCCTGTGCCTGCCCCCGCCCTATGTGAGGCTGGCCTGCCCCTCGCCCTATGTGAGGCCGGCCTGTGCCTGCCCCCCACCCTATATGAGGCCGGCCTGTGCCTGCCCCCGCCCTATATGAGGCCGGCCTGTGCCTGCCCCCCGCCCTATATGAGGCCGGCCTGTGCCTGCCCCCCGCCCTATATGAGGCCGGCCTGTGCCTGCCCCTCGCGCTATATGAGGCCGGCCTGTGCCTGCCCCCCGCCCTATATGAGGCCGGCCTGTGCCTGCCCCCCGCCCTATATGAGGCCGGCCTGTGCCTGCCCCTCGCCCTATATGAGGCCGGCCTGTGCCTGCCCCCCGCCCTATATGAGGCCGGCCTGTGCCTGCCCCCGCCCTATAAGGTTGGCCTGTGCCTGCCATCTGCCCCCACCCTATATGAGACCTGCCCTCCACTCTGTGAGGCCGGCCTGTGCCTGCCCCCGCCCTATATGAGGCCGGCCTGTGCCTGCCCCTCGCCCTATATGAGGCTGGCCTGTGCCTGCCCTTCACCCTTTCATGTCACTTCCCACTCACTCCCCTCCATTGTTGTGCACCAGACTTGATGCCTTTCCTGATGCCCGGCTGGCACCGGGTGTAATCCTCTGTGATCCTTTTTGCCGCAGGTCCGTTCATCGCCATCATCTTTGCCAAGTTGGAGAACATGCTGACCAACTCGCTGTACGTTAACTTCCTGCTGACTGGCATGGTTGCACAGCTGGCATGTCACCCACAGCCGTTGCTCCGCTCCTTCCTGCTCAACACCAACATGGTGTTCCAGCCCAGCGTCAAGTCCTTGGTGCAGGTGAGGCAGATGGGGCTCCTCCTGCGTCTCTGGGCTTCGCACCCCCGGCGGCTCTGGGCTTTGCACCCCCGGCGGCTCTGGGCATAGCTCCGCCGGCGGCGTCTCTGGGCTTCGCTCCGTCTGCGGCTTTGGCCTTCGCTCCGCCTGCACCTCTGGGCTTCGCTCCGCCTGCGTCTCTGGGCTTAGCTCCGCCTGCGCCTCTGGGCTTAGCTCCGCCTGCGCCTCTGGGCTTAGCTCCGCCTGCGCCTCTGGGCTTCGCTCCGTCTGCGTCTTTGGGCTTCGCTCCGTCTGCGTTTTTGGGCTTCGCTCCGTCTGCCGCTCTGGGCTTCACTCCCCCCGCTTCTCTGGGCTTCGCTCCGTCGGCGTCTCTGGGCTTCGCTCCCCCTGCTTCTCTGGGCTTCGCTCCCCCTGCTTCTCTGGGCTTCGCTCCGCCGGCGTCTCTGGGCTTCGCTCCGCCGGCGTCTCTGGGCTTCGCTCCCCCTGCTTCTCTGGGCTTCGCTCCCCCTGCTTCTCTGGGCTTCGCTCCGTCGGCGTCTCTGGGCTTCGCTCCGCCGGCGTCTCTGGGCTTCGCTCCCCCCGCTTCTCTGGGCTTCGCTCCCCCTGCTTCTCTGGGCTTCGCTCCCCCTGCTTCTCTGGGCTTCGCTCCCCCTGCTTCTCTGGGCTTCGCTCCGTCGGCGTCTCTGGGCTTCGCTCCGTCGGCGTCTCTGGGCTTCGCTCCGCCGGCGTCTCTGGGCTTCGCTCCCCCCGCTTCTCTGGGCTTTGCTCCGTCGGCGTCTCTGGGCTTCGCTCCCCCTGCTTCTCTGGGCTTCGCTCCCCCTGCTTCTCTGGGCTTCGCTCCGCCGGCGTCTCTGGGCTTCGCTCCGCCGGCGTCTCTGGGCTTCGCTCCGCCGGCGTCTCTGGGCTTCGCTCCGTCGGCGTCTCTGGGCTTCGCTCCGCCGGCGTCTCTGGGCTTCGCTCCCCCCGCTTCTCTGGGCTTCGCTCTGTCGGCGTCTCTGGGCTCCGCTCCGTCGGCGTCTCTGGGCTTCGCTCCGCCGGCGTCTCTGGGCTTCGCTCCCCCCGCTTCTCTGGGCTTCGCTCCGTCGGCGTCTCTGGGCTTTGCTCCCCCTGCTTCTCTGGGCTTCGCTCCCCCCGCTTCTCTGGGCTTCGCTCCGCCGGCGTCTCTGGGCTTCGCTCCCCCTGCTTCTCTGGGCTTCGCTCCATCGGCGTCTCTGGGCTTCGCTCCGCCGGCGTCTCTGGGCTTCGCTCCCCCCGCTTCTCTGGGCTTCGCTCTGTCGGCGTCTCTGGGCTCCGCTCCGTCGGCGTCTCTGGGCTTCGCTCCGTCGGCGTCTCTGGGCTTCGCTCTGTCGGCGTCTCTGGGCTTCGCTCCGTCGGCGTCTCTGGGCTTTGCTCCGTCGGCGTCTCTGGGCTTTGCTCCGTCGGCGTCTCTGGGCTTCGCTCCGTCGGCGTCTCTGGGCTTCGCTCCGTCGGCGTCTCTGGGCTTCGCTCCGTCGGCGTCTCTGGGCTTCGCTCCGTCGGCGTCTCTGGGCTTCGCTCCGTCGGCGTCTCTGGGCTTCGCTCCGTCGGCGTCTCTGGGCTTCGCTCCGTCGGCGTCTCTGGGCTTCGCTCCCCCTGCTTCTCTGGGCTTCGCTCCGTCGGCGTCTCTGGGCTTCGCTCCGTCGGCGTCTCTGGGCTTCGCTCCGTCGGCGTCTCTGGGCTTCGCTCCGTCGGCGTCTCTGGGCTTCGCTCCGTCGGCGTCTCTGGGCTTCGCTCCGTCGGCGTCTCTGGGCTTCGCTCCGTCGGCGTCTCTGGGCTTCGCTCCGTCGGCGTCTCTGGGCTTCGCTCCGTCGGCGTCTCTGGGCTTCGCTCCGTCGGCGTCTCTGGGCTTCGCTCCGTCGGCGTCTCTGGGCTTCGCTCCCCCTGCTTCTCTGGGCTTCGCTCCGTCGGCGTCTCTGGGCTTCGCTCCGCCGGCGTCTCTGGGCTTCGCTCCCCCCGCTTCTCTGGGCTTCGCTCCCCCTGCTTCTCTGGGCTTCGCTCCCCCTGCTTCTCTGGGCTTCGCTCCCCCTGCTTCTCTGGGCTTCGCTCCGTCGGCGTCTCTGGGCTTCGCTCCGTCGGCGTCTCTGGGCTTCGCTCCGTCGGCGTCTCTGGGCTTCGCTCCGCCGGCGTCTCTGGGCTTCGCTCCCCCCGCTTCTCTGGGCTTCGCTCCGTCGGCGTCTCTGGGCTTCGCTCCCCCTGCTTCTCTGGGCTTCGCTCCCCCTGCTTCTCTGGGCTTCGCTCCGCCGGCGTCTCTGGGCTTCGCTCCGCCGGCGTCTCTGGGCTTCGCTCCGTCGGCGTCTCTGGGCTTCGCTCCGCCGGCGTCTCTGGGCTTCGCTCCGTCGGCGTCTCTGGGCTTCGCTCCGCCGGCGTCTCTGGGCTTCGCTCCCCCCGCTTCTCTGGGCTTCGCTCTGTCGGCGTCTCTGGGCTTCGCTCCCCCCGCTTCTCTGGGCTTCGCTCCGTCGGCGTCTCTGGGCTTTGCTCCCCCTGCTTCTCTGGGCTTCGCTCCCCCCGCTTCTCTGGGCTTCGCTCCGCCGGCGTCTCTGGGCTTCGCTCCCCCTGCTTCTCTGGGCTTCGCTCCGTCGGCGTCTCTGGGCTTCGCTCCGCCGGCGTCTCTGGGCTTCGCTCCCCCCGCTTCTCTGGGCTTCGCTCCGTCGGCGTCTCTGGGCTTCGCTCCCCCTGCTTCTCTGGGCTTCGCTCCCCCTGCTTCTCTGGGCTTCGCTCCGCCGGCGTCTCTGGGCTTCGCTCCGCCGGCGTCTCTGGGCTTCGCTCCGCCGGCGTCTCTGGGCTTCGCTCCGTCGGCGTCTCTGGGCTTCGCTCCGCCGGCGTCTCTGGGCTTCGCTCCCCCTGCTTCTCTGGGCTTCGCTCTGTCGGCGTCTCTGGGCTCCGCTCCGTCGGCGTCTCTGGGCTTCGCTCCGCCGGCGTCTCTGGGCTTCGCTCCCCCCGCTTCTCTGGGCTTCGCTCCGTCGGCGTCTCTGGGCTTTGCTCCCCCTGCTTCTCTGGGCTTCGCTCCCCCCGCTTCTCTGGGCTTCGCTCCGCCGGCGTCTCTGGGCTTCGCTCCCCCTGCTTCTCTGGGCTTCGCTCCGTCGGCGTCTCTGGGCTTCGCTCCGCCGGCGTCTCTGGGCTTCGCTCCCCCCGCTTCTCTGGGCTTCGCTCTGTCGGCGTCTCTGGGCTCCGCTCCGTCGGCGTCTCTGGGCTTCGCTCCGTCGGCGTCTCTGGGCTTCGCTCCGTCGGCGTCTCTGGGCTTCGCTCCGTCGGCGTCTCTGGGCTTCGCTCCGTCGGCGTCTCTGGGCTTTGCTCCGTCGGCGTCTCTGGGCTTCGCTCCGTCGGCGTCTCTGGGCTTCGCTTCGTCGGCGTCTCTGGGCTTCGCTCCGTCGGCGTCTCTGGGCTTCGCTCCGTCGGCGTCTCTGGGCTTCGCTCCGTCGGCGTCTCTGGGCTTCGCTCCGTCGGCGTCTCTGGGCTTCGCTCCGTCGGCGTCTCTGGGCTTCGCTCCGTCGGCGTCTCTGGGCTTCGCTCCGTCGGCGTCTCTGGGCTTCGCTCCGTCGGCGTCTCTGGGCTTCGCTCCGTCGGCGTCTCTGGGCTTCGCTCCCCCTGCTTCTCTGGGCATCGCTCCGTCGGCGTCTCTGGTCTTCGCTCCGTCGGCGTCTCTGGGCTTCGCTCCGTCGGCGTCTCTGGGCTTCGCTCCGTCGGCGTCTCTGGGCTTCGCTCCGTCCGCGTCTCTGGGCTTCGCTCCGTCGGCGTCTCTGGGCTTCGCTCCGTCCGCGTCTCTGGGCTTCGCTCCGTCGGCGTCTCTGGGCTTCGCTCCGTCGGCGTCTCTGGGCTTCGCTCCGTCGGCGTCTCTGGGCTTCACTCCGTTCATGGTTTCATCTCTTACAGGTTCTGGGCTCCGTGAAGAATAAGATAGAGGCGTTCGCAGCCACGCAGGACGACTTCCACATCCTCCTCCTCAAAGCCAAAAAGTTCCTCATCGCCCGGGGAAAGCTGGACTGGGGCGAGGGACAAGGATCTGTGCCCGCCCTGCGCCGCTCCGACACACTGGGTGAGGTCACTAACCGCCATGTCTGCAAGTATTGATGCTGCAAAACAGCGGAATAGTGAGTGCAGCTCTGGAGGTGACTGGAGGATAAGACACGATGTAACAGCAGAATAGTGAGAGCAGCTGTGGAGGTGACTGGAGGATAAGACACAATGTAACAACAGAATAGTGACTACAGATTTGGAGGTGACTGGAGGATAAGACACGGTGTAACAGCAGAATAGTGAGTGCAGCTCTGGAGGTGCCTGGAGCATAAGACACGATGTAACAGCAGAATAGTGAGTGCAGCTCTGTGTGTGCGCTCTGACTTTCCGCTCTCGCAGCTCTGGGTGTGCGCTCTGACGTTCCGCTCTCGCAGCTCTGGGTGTGCGCTCTGACGTTCCGCTCTCGCAGCTCTGGGTGTGCGCTCTGACGTTCCGCTCTCGCAGCTTTGGGTGTGCGCTCTGACGTTCCGCTCTCGCAGCTCTGGGTGTGCGCTCTGACGTTCCGCTCTCGCAGCTCTGGGTGTGCGCTGTGACGTTCCGCTCTCGCAGCTCTGGGTGTGCGCTGTGACGTTCCGCTCTCGCAGCTCTGGGTGTGCGCTGTGACGTTCCGCTCTCGCAGCTCTGGGTGTGCGCTGTGACGTTCCGCTCTCGCAGCTCTGGGTGTGCGCTCTGACGTTCCGCTCTCGCAGCTCTGGGTGTGCGCTCTGACGTTCCGCTCTTGCAGCTCTGGGTGTGCGCTCTGACGTTCCGCTCTTGCAGCTCTGGGTCTGCGCTCTGACGTTCCGCTCTTGCAGCTCTGGGTCTGCGCTCTGACGTTCCGCTCTCGCAGCTCTGGGTGTGCGCTGTCACATTCCGCTCTCGCAGCTCTGGGTGTGCGCTCTGACGTTCCGCTCTCGCAGCTCTAGGTGTGCGCTCTGATGTTCCGCTCTCGCAGCTCTGGGTGTGCGCTCTGACGTTCCGCTCTCGCAGCTCTGGGTGTGCGCTCTGACGTTCCGCTCTTGCAGCTCTGGGTGTGCGCTCTTGACGTTCCGCTCTTGCAGCTCTGACTTTCCGCTCTCGCAGCTCTGGGTGTGCGCTCTGACGTTCCGCTCTCGCAGCTCTGGGTGTGCGCTCTGACGTTCCGCTCTTGCAGCTCTGGGTGTGCGCTCTTGACGTTCCGCTCTTGCAGCTCTGACTTTCCGCTCTCGCAGCTCTGGGTGTGCGGTCTGACGTTCCGCTCTCGCAGCTCTGGGTGTGCGCTGTGACGTTCCGCTCTTGCAGCTCTGGGTGTACGCTGTGACGTTCCGCTCTCGCAGCTCCGGGTGTACGCTGTGACGTTCCGCTCTCGCAGCTCTGGGTGTGCGCTCTGACGTTCCGCTCTCGCAGCTCTGGGTGTGCGCTGTGACGTTCCGCTCTCGCAGCTCCGGGTGTACGCTGTGACGTTCCGCTCTCGCAGCTCTGGGTGTGCGCTCTGACGTTCCGCTCTCGCAGCTCTGGGTGTGCGCTGTGACGTTCCGCTCTCGCAGCTCTGGGTGTGCGCTCTGACGTTCCGCTCTTGCAGCTCTGGGTGTGCGCTCTTGCAGCTCTGACTTTCCGCTCTCGCAGCTCTGGGTGTGCGGTCTGACGTTCCGCTCTCGCAGCTCTGGGTGTGCGCTGTGACGTTCCGCTCTTGCAGCTCTGGGTGTACGCTGTGACGTTCCGCTCTCGCAGCTCTGGGTGTACGCTCTGACTTTCCGCTCTCACAGCTCTGGGTGTGCGCTCTGACGTTCCGCTCTCGCAGCTCTGGGTGTGCGCTCTGACTTTCCGCTCTCGCAGCTCTGGGTGTGCGCTGTGACGTTCCGCTCTCGCAGCTCTGGGTGTGCGCTCTGACTTTCCGCTCTCGCAGCTCTGGGTGTGCGCTGTGACATTCCGCTCTCGCAGCTCTGGGTGTGCGCTCTGACGTTCCGCTCTTGCAGCTCTGACTTTCCGCTCTCGCAGCTCTGGGTGTGCGCTCTGACGTTCCGCTCTCGCAGCTCTGGGTGTGCGCTCTGACGTTCCGCTCTTGCAGCTCTGGGTGTGCGCTCTTGACGTTCCGCTCTTGCAGCTCTGACGTTCCGCTCTTGCAGCTCTGGGTGTACACTCTGACTTTCCGCTCTCACAGCTCTGGGTGTGCGCTCTGACGTTCCGCTCTCGCAGCTCTGGGTGTGCGCTCTGACTTTCCGCTCTCGCAGCTCTGGGTGTGCGCTGTGACGTTCCGCTCTCGCAGCTCTGGGTGTGCGCTCTGACTTTCCGCTCTCGCAGCTCTGGGTGTGCGCTGTGACGTTCCGCTCTCGCAGCTCTGGGTGTGCGCGCTGACGTTCCGCTCTCGCAGCTCTAGGTGTGCGCTCTGATGTTCCGCTCTCGCAGCTCTGGGTGTGCGCTCTGACGTTCCGCTCTCGCAGCTCTGGGTGTGCGCTCTGACGTTCCGCTCTTGCAGCTCTGGGTGTGCGCTCTTGACGTTCCGCTCTTGCAGCTCTGACTTTCCGCTCTCGCAGCTCTGGGTGTGCGCTCTGACGTTCCGCTCTCGCAGCTCTGGGTGTGCGCTCTGACGTTCCGCTCTCGCAGCTCTGGGTGTGCGCTCTGACGTTCCGCTCTTGCAGCTCTGGGTGTGCGCTCTTGACGTTCCGCTCTTGCAGCTCTGACTTTCCGCTCTCGCAGCTCTGGGTGTGCGCTCTGACGTTCCGCTCTCGCAGCTCTGGGTGTGCGCTCTGACGTTCCGCTCTTGCAGCTCTGGGTCTGCGCTCTGACGTTCCGCTCTTGCAGCTCTGGGTCTGCGCTCTGACGTTCCGCTCTCGCAGCTCTGGGTGTGCGCTGTGACATTCCGCTCTCGCAGCTCTGGGTGTGCGCTCTGACGTTCCGCTCTCGCAGCTCTAGGTGTGCGCTCTGATGTTCCGCTCTCGCAGCTCTGGGTGTGCGCTCTGACGTTCCGCTCTTGCAGCTCTGGGTGTGCGCTCTTGACGTTCCGCTCTTGCAGCTCTGACTTTCCGCTCTCGCAGCTCTGGGTGTGCGCTCTGACGTTCCGCTCTCGCAGCTCTGGGTGTGCGCTCTGACGTTCCGCTCTTGCAGCTCTGGGTGTGCGCTCTTGACGTTCCGCTCTTGCAGCTCTGACTTTCCGCTCTCGCAGCTCTGGGTGTGCGGTCTGACGTTCCGCTCTCGCAGCTCTGGGTGTGCGCTGTGACGTTCCGCTCTTGCAGCTCTGGGTGTACGCTGTGACGTTCCGCTCTCGCAGCTCCAGGTGTACGCTGTGACGTTCCGCTCTCGCAGCTCTGGGTGTGCGCTCTGACGTTCCGCTCTCGCAGCTCTGGGTGTGCGCTGTGACGTTCCGCTCTTGCAGCTCTGGGTGTACGCTCTGACTTTCCGCTCTCACAGCTCTGGGTGTGCGCTCTGACGTTCCGCTCTCGCAGCTCTGGGTGTGCGCTCTGACTTTCCGCTCTCGCAGCTCTGGGTGTGCGCTGTGACGTTCCGCTCTCGCAGCTCTGGGTGTGCGCTCTGACTTTCCGCTCTCGCAGCTCTGGGTGTGCGCTGTGACGTTCCGCTCTCGCAGCTCTGGGTGTGCGCTCTGACTTTTCGCTCTCGCAGCTCTGGGTGTGCGCTCCGACGTTCCGCTCTCGCAGCTCTGGGTGTGTGCTCTGACGTTCCGCTCTCGCAGCTCTGGGTGTGCGCTGTGACGTTCTCCTGACTTCTTGTGTCTCCCGCAGTGAAGAGCCGGAAGCCGTCCATCGGAGAGCTGATCCTGCGGCACACTAACAGCCCCACGCGGGCGCGGCAGGCGGCACAGATGGCTTTCCAGCATGTCCGGGACGGGCAGGTCCTCCACGCCCTCTCGGGGACGTCCATCTTTAAGACCTCAGCAGAGAAGCAGAACGAGGCGCTGCGGGTGAAGAACGCTGTCTACTGTGCCGTCATCTTCACCGAGTTCATGAAGGAGCTGGCGGCCATCACCCAGGAGCACGCGGTGACCTCGCCGTATCCACCGCCGGAGGCCGAGGAGTGAGCGGACACTCATGTGGTGTAACCACTCCCGGTGTCCAGGGGTCCGCGGACCTGTGACTGCCCCTCCACCACCATGGACCAGGCACTGGAGCCATTATCAGTGGGCAGCTCTTCTCGGACCAAAATCGCCATCATCTGCGTCACAACCACCGGGGGGCGCAGTTTTTAACTTATTATTGCAGGTGTCTGTGTACATAGCTGTCTGTACATGTGTATATAGCCATATTTATAGACACGCTGCCGCACTGTGTCTACGAGCCGTTGTGGCCTGCGCCGGGTGGACGGGTGGTCCCGGCCCTTGCGGCAGCTTCTCGCCGTGTGTTGTCCTGTCCGCCATAATGACTGTGCCATAAGAAACGAGCCACTGTCCTGCCATCTGCTGCTCAGCACCGGAACTGCAGCGGAGACTCCACCGTGTGCGAGACCGCTGCGCCTGATCCAAGATTGTAGTCTGATGTACGGTCTGTGAGTGACTGTCACTGCGGCGTCTACGCTTTACCCTGCAAGAGTAGAGCGGCTGTCACATCGGGGGCCCGCGCTCCTCACATCGGGGGCCCGCGCTCCTCACATCGGGGGCCCGCGCTCCGCTCACCTCCAGAGCAGCTGTCACATCGGGGCTCACCTGCGCCGTCTCTGCCCGGTGTCTCTGTGAGTCTGATGTCGGCACATTGACGGTTTGCAATCAAACACACATCCGAATTGTAAGCGCAGCTCTGGGGGTGACTGGAGGAAAAGACGTGATGTGTGACATCACAGCCCCGCCCATTGGTCTGCAGGTGGGCGGAGTCTCATAGCGGCTTTTTAGCGAATGATTTTATTATTTTTTTTTATTTTGAGAATGACGAATCTGATCCTCTATGAATTCTGTGTCACCAATCAGAAGGTGGAATCCTGATAATTACAGCGGCCGCGAGTCTGTACAATCCGCGAGTCTGTACGTTTGTGATGATCTGTACAATCCGCGAGTCTGTACGTTTGTGATGATCTGTACAATCCGGGAGTCTGTACAATCCGGGAGTCTGTACAATCCGCGAGTCTGTACAATCCGCGAGTCTGTACGTTTGTGATGATCTGTACAATCCGGGAGTCTGTACAATCCGCGAGTCTGTACAATCCGCGAGTCTGTACGTTTGTGATGATCTGTACAATCCGCGAGTCTGTACGTTTGTGATGATCTGTACAATCCGGGAGTCTGTACAATCCGGGAGTCTGTACAATCCGCGAGTCTGTACAATCCGCGAGTCTGTACGTTTGTGATGATCTGTACAATCCGGGAGTCTGTACAATCCGCGAGTCTGTACAATCCGTGAGTCTGTACGTTTGTGATGATCTGTACAATCCGCGAGTCTGTACGTTTGTGATGATCTGTACAATCCGCGAGTCTGTACGTTTGTGATGATCTGTACAATGCGCGAGTCTGTACAATCCGTGAGTCTGTACGTTTGTGATGATCTGTACAATCCGCGAGTCTGTACGTTTGTGATGATCTGTACAATCCGCGAGTCTGTACAATCCGCGAGTCTGTACGTTTGTGATGATCTGTACAATCCGCGAGTCTGTACAATCCGTGAGTCTGTATGTTTGTGATGATCTGTACAATCATCGAGTCTGTACGTTTGTGATGATCTGTACAATGCGCGAGTCTGTATGATCCGCGAGTCTGTACAATGCGCGAGTCTATATTTTTGTGATGATCTGTACAATCTGCTCTGCTCCGTTTGCCGCTGCTGGCGGTTGTTTACATTGCCTCCTGTGTACGAGGTGTCGGCGCTGCGGTTGACGCACGGTTTGTTGCAATTTTTGCTCTCTCAAATCATGTGTGATGTCTGCGCCGACTACGCTCTGCGGACACTCTCTGCGCGGACCCTCGCTCCCTGCGCAGACCTTCTCGCTGTTTTGCACATTTAGCTTCCTGTTGATTTTATGTTTTGTGTTGCCAAATAGAAATAAGAGCGGGCCCGGCAGATGCTACATTGGAGTCAGGCTTCCTGCGAGGGGTTAGTGGTCAGGCCCCCGGGGTCGGAGGTTGATACGGCAGCCAAGCCTGCGGGGTCAGGGGGTTGGGACGGCGGCCGGGCCCGTGGCGTCAGGGGGTTGGGATGGCGGCCGGGCCAGGCGGTTGGGACGGTTGCCGGGCCCGTGGCGTCAGGCGGTTGGGACGGTTGCTGGGCCCGTGGCGTCAGGCGGTTGGGACGGCAGCCGGGCCCGCGGCGTCAGGGGGTTGGGACGGCGGCCGGGCCCGCGGGGTCAGGGGGTTGGGACGGTTGCCGGGCCTGCGGGGTCGGAGGTTGGGATGGCGGGGTCAGGCGGTTGGGACGGTTGCCGGGCCCGTGGCGTCAGGGGGTTGGGACGGCGGCCGGGCCTGCGGGGTCTTGCTCATCTCACTGCACGTTTATTAGTTTTAATTATTTTTTGCTGTAAGGGTTAAAAGGGAATTTAGGTGCCAGGATCCGGTCCATCAGGATCTGCTCCGTCCGGGCGTCACCCGTCTGTACCACGCTGTCCTCCCCCAGACATGATGGCGTCCGGGCCGCCTGCAGTGCACTGCCAGGAGTCGGTGTGTTGCACCCTGGGGGAGGGGATAATGAGGGGGTCACATGACCGGTCGCGCTGCCGCCTTCACACTGACCTATAGTGAGGTCCAGATGATGACGTCCAATAAATGGTGTCAATGATCCCTGTGTGGTCGTGTCTCGTGCTGTCGTCGTGGCGCCTCCCTGAGGACCAGGCCATAGCAACCAACCAGATTCCAGCTTTCATTTGGCTTGGAAGTATAAAGCTGATTTGTTGCTTTGTTCAACTCCTCCTCCACATGGGGTGTAGTTAGCAGCAGCAACCAGTAATATTGTAGCTTCCTGACAGCCTATCAGATCACAGCTTTCATCTACTGCCCTGCATAGGAAATAACTAAGCTGGCAGCTGATTGGTTGCTGTTTTTCTCCTCAGTGTTGGTCGCTATGTTGAGGGGACATCTTGGGCACAGACTGACCGCCATGTCTAGTGTAGAGGTGCCAGACATGAGCCGACTAGAGGCCGTGAAGAGCCACGAGGAGGAGTATGGGGCCGGGGCTGCCCTGTGTTGTGGCCCCTTCTGCTCATGCTTTAAACCAAAAACAGTGGCCTCGGCGGGAGAGCTCCGGGCCCTGAAGGCTCAGGAAGGGTCCTCTCTACACGGTGAGCGGGCCGCAGAGCCCCGGACCATGATTCTGGGAGGACTGGACGCCTGGCTGAGCTTATACACCAGGTACGGTCAGGTAACCATGGCAATGGGGAGGGAGAAAACTGCCGCACACAACCAAATGGGGCCGCTACCTGGGGGCCACACGGGAAGGAAAAGCGCTAAAAACCCAGGAAAACATGGCCACCTTCACTCACTGATCCATTGTAACGAGCCGTCTGCCGTGACTGGAAACGTCCCTGATGCACCATAATTAGTGAGGAGCGAGTATACTCGTTACCCGAGATTTCCCGAGCACGCTCGGGGGTCCTCCGAGTATTTGTGACGGCTCAGAGATTTAGTTTTTGTTGACGCAGCTGAATGATTTACATCTGTTATTATTATTATTATTTATTGTTATAGTGCCATTTATTCCATGGCGCTTTACATGTGAGGAGGGGTATACATAATAAGAACAGGTACAATAATCTTATCAATACAAGTCATAACTGGTACAGGAGGAGAGAGGACCCTGCCCGTGAGGGCTCACAATCTACAAGGGATGGGTGAGAATACAGGAGGAGGAGGACCCTGCCCGCGAGGGCTCACAATCTACAAGGGATGGGTGAGGATACAGGAGGAGAGAGGACCCTGCCCGTGAGGGCTCACAATCTACAAGGGATGGGTGAGGATACAGGAGGAGAGAGGACCCTGCCCGCGAGGGCTCACAATCTACAAGGGATGGGTGAGGATACCGGAGGTGAGAGGACCCTGCCCGCGAGGGCTCACAATCTACAAGGGATGGGTGAGAATACAGGAGGAGGAGGACCCTGCCCGCGAGGGCTCACAATCTACAAGGGATGGGTGAGGATACAGGAGGAGAGAGGACCCTGCCCGCGAGGGCTCACAATCTACAAGGGATGGGTGAGGATACAGGAGGAGCGAGGACCCTGCCCGTGAGGGCTCACAATCTACAAGGGATGGGTGAGGATACAAGAGGAGAGAGGACCCTGCCCGCGAGGGCTCACACTCTACAGGGGATGGGTGAGGATACAGGAGGAGAGAGGACCCTGCCCGTGAGGGATCACAGTCTACAGGGGATGGATGAGGATACAGGAGGAGAGAGGACCCTGCCCGCGAGGGCTCACAATCTACAAGGGATGGGTGAGAATACAGGAGGAGAGAGGACCCTGCACGCGAGGGCTCACAATCTACAAGGGATGGGTGAGGAGAGAGGACCCTGCCCGCGAGGGCTCACACTCTACAAGGGATGGGTGAGGATACAGGAGAGAGGACCCTGCCCCCGAGGGCTCACACTCTACAGGGGATGGGTGAGGATACAGGAGGAGAGAGGACCCTGCCCGCGAGGGCTCACACTCTACAGGGGATGGGTGAGGATACAGGAGGAGAGAGGACCCTGCCCGCGAGGGCTCACAATCTACAAGGGATGGGTGAGAATACAGGAGGAGAGAGGACCCTGCACGCGAGGGCTCACAATCTACAAGGGATGGGTGAGGATACAGGAGGAGCGAGGACCCTGCCCGCGAGGGCTCACACTCTACAAGGGATGGGTGAGGATACAGGAGGAGCGAGGACCCTGCCTGCGAGGGATCACAGTCTACAAGGGATGGGTGAGGATACAGGAGGAGAGAGGACTCTGCCCGCGAGGGCTCACACTCTACAAAGGATGGGTGAGGATACAGGAGGAGCGAGGACCCTGCCCGCGAGGGCTCACAGTCTACAAGCTGTTAGCCAGCATAGGTACATGTGGGGGTTGTCTGGTTGCTAGGGAATCCCCACATGGAATCAAGCTGGCTAGTAGCTGTAAATCATTCAGTGGCGACGAAAACTAAATCTCCGGGCAGTCATAAATACTCAGAGACCACCCAAGCGTGCTCTCGAAATCTCGAGTAACGAGTATATTCGCTCCTCACTAATTATAATGAGCCGCCTGCTGTGAGCGATGGGGTCGGGGGGTGTCTGGCTCTAGTGATGGGTCGGGGGGGTGTCTGGCTCTGTAGTAATGGGATGTGGGGGTGTCTGGCTCTAGTAATGGGTCGGGGGGTGTCTGGCTCTGTAGTGATGGGATGTGGGGGTGTCTGGCTCTAGTGATGGGTCGGGGGGTGTCTGGCTCTGTAGTGATGGGATGTGGGGGTGTCTGGCTCTAGTGATGGGTCGGGGGGGTGTCTGGCTCTGTAGTAATGGGATGTGGCGGTGTCTGGCTCTGTAGTGATGGGATGTGGGGGTGTCTGGCTCTGTAGTGATGGGATGTGGGGGTGTCTGGCTCTAGTGATGGGATGTGGCGGTGTCTGGCTCTGTAGTGATGGGATGTGGGGGTGTCTGGCTCTGTAGTGATGGGATGTGGGGGTGTCTGGCTCTGTAGTGATGGGGTCGGGGGTGTCTGGCTCTGTAGTGATGGGATGTGGCGGTGTCTGGCTCTGTAGTGATGGGATGTGGGGGTGTCTGGCTCTGTAGTGATGGGATGTGGGGGTGTCTGGCTCTGTAGTGATGGGTCGGGGGGGTGTCTGGCTCTGTAGTGATGGGATGTGGGGGTGTCTGGCTCTAGTGATGGGTCGGGGGGGTGTCTGGCTCTAGTGATGGGATGTGGGGGTGTCTGGCTCTGTAGTGATGGGGTCGGGGGGGTGTCTGGCTCTGTAGTGATGGAATGTGGCGGTGTCTGGCTCTAGTGATGGGTCGGGGGGGTGTCTGGCTCTGTAGTGATGGGATGTGGCGGTGTCTGGCTCTGTAGTGATGGGATGTGGGGGTGTCTGGCTCTAGTGATGGGTCGGGGGGGTGTCTGGCTCTGTAGTGATGGGATGTGGGGGTGTCTGGCTCTGTAGTGATGGGGTCGGGGGGGTGTCTGGCTCTGTAGTGATGGGATGTGGGGGTGTCTGGCTCTGTAGTGATGGGATGTGTCTGGCTCTAACGATGGGGTTGGGGGGTGTCTGGCTCTGTAGTGATGGGATGTGGGGGTGTCTGGCTCTGTAGTGATGGGGTCGTGGGGTGGTGTCTGGCTCTGTAGTGATGGGATGTGGGGGTGTCTGGCTCTGTAGTGATGGGGTCGGGGGGGTGTCTGGCTCTGTAGTGATGGGATGTGGGGGTGTCTGGCTCTGTAGTGATGGGATGTGGGGGTGTCTGGCTCTGTAGTGATGGGGTCGGGGGTGTCTGGCTCTGTAGTGATGGGATGTGGGGGTGTCTGGCTGTAGTGATGGGATGTGGGGGTGTCTGGCTCTGTAGTGATGGGGTTGGGGGTGTCTGGCTCTGTAGTGATGGGATGTGGGGGTGTCTGGCTGTAGTGATGGGATGTGGGGGTGTCTGGCTCTGTAGTGATGGGATGTGGGGGTGTCTGGCTCTGTAGTCATGGGGTTGGGGGTGTCTGGCTCTAGTGATGGGATGTGGGGGTGTCTGGCTCTGTAGTGATGGGATGTGGGGGTGTCTGGCTCTGTAGTGATGGGGTCGGGGGTGTCTGTCTCTAGTGATGGGATGTGGGGGGTGTCTGGCTCTGTAGTGATGGGATGTGTCTGGCTCTAACGATGGGGTTGGGGGGTGTCTGGCTCTGTAGTGATGGGATGTGGGGGTGTCTGGCTCTGTAACGATGGGGTTGGGGGGTGTCTGGCTCTGTAACGATGGGGTTGGGGGGTGTCTAGCTCTGTAGTGATGGGATGTGGGGGTGTCTGGCTCTGTGGTGATGGGATGTGGGGGTGTCTGGCTCTGTAACGATGGGGTCACGGTGTCGCTCATGCTCTTTCTTTGTTGTCAGGAAGTCTTACACTGAACCCAGACAGCCGATTTGCTGCCTGATGGAGCCGCAGGGTCCTGTGTGGCTGATCCAGATGTGCCGAGCCTGCGCCACCCTTCACTACCAGCCCAACTTCATCGAGCACTGCCTCCTGGAGCCCCCCGACCAGAGACCCCACAGCAACACAGGACACGGTGTGTGAGGAATGGAACGTAGAAAGCACTGAAAAGAAAAGCACACGGCGGCCATGCTCTCCCCTCACTGCCATATTTGCCCTCATGTTCACCGAGCGGGGTCTCCCCAGCAGTAGAGATGAGTGAATTTGCTCGGGTTCCTTCTTATTTGGCAAGCTGCAGGGGAGCCCGGATTCTCGGATCGTGCTGGCTGATCGGCACCGCAGCTGCATGTGTCTCGTGAGCCTCCTCCTGCTAAGAAAGGTGGTCAGCTCTCAACTACTATTCAGACCCAAGTCCAGGCGCTCGGTGATTCAGACCGGCGCCACGTCTATTTCCACCGTCACTCCTGCCTGTTCTCGGTCTCCACCCCTCTCCTGTGATTGACAGCTCTGGCTTCATAGAGGAGAGATAGAGGGAAAGTGCAGAGAAATGATTGGCCGCCATGAAGGACCGAGCGCCTGGAATTGGTCTGAACAATCAAGTGCTGACAGATTCTCTTTAAATGGCTGATAACAGGGAGTAATAGATTGTAGGTCTTTTATTATATAAAATACTTCACGTGACACAACTACAATACATTAAAAAATAAAACTCAACTGAACAAAACATAAGAACAAAACTCCAATCAGACGACAGAATCACAAAGAAATAAACCAAAATGGAGAAAGTTCATGACCTACAAATCAGGGACAGGAAAGAAAAATTCAAAGAAAAAACTAAAAGGGAAAAAAAACCAAAATAACCATAACTACATGAATACCCCCGTAAAATAATAAACCGTATAAAATCATGTAAGACCCCCGGCCCAGCTTCATTCATACTACTATATACAACCCAACTACATTCACACCGTCCTATATACAATATTATATACAATATATACACTATAAACACATTATACTAAACCAAACACTATACAACACCGCAAACACAACAAAACCCTACTGGTCCCACTGCCTCACCTTACAGCCACCCCCTTACACCACCACATTCACCCTACAACAAACCTAAATACAATACAATGTACTAAATTAATATTTGTTTTTAATATATATATATTTAATTTATTTTTTGGGATAATTTTTTTTTACTATATATAAACACACGCCTACAGTAACTATCCTGCCACCCCTGATCCAGCTCTGGCCACAAAGTTCAGGAATTATCCGAGCTAGGATCAGGCCCCAAAGTTTTTCCCCAGGCGGGGCCAGGCCAGATCAGTCTCTTATCACTGCCATTGAACCCCCCAATCCCCCCACCCAACCTAACTAAGACCCTCTATTATACACACTATATACAATACACTATATACAACATATACATAAACCAACATCACAGAACACAACCTACATACTCACCACCCAAGGCTCAAGTTCGATGCCTGCAAACCTATTCAGGGACCAGAAACACAAAACAAAAACCTAGGGTGTAAAGACATCAGCCCACCACCAGGATATAGGAGCGCTAACGGACTAAGGCACCCCGAAGGAGAAACCCCTCCAGAGATGGGCCGCCCTCTGGGCACCCAGTCTTTCGCTCTCCAGAGAACGCACCTTAACCAGGGCACCTAGGATGCTGCTACAAACTTCATCTACACGGAGGATTTTACTCTGCGTCGAAACTAAAACTCGTGCGTTCCACGTGAAGTACCTGACCACTGCGCTGACTAAGAATAAAGTGGCTCGGTCCCTTCTCCCGAGGTCTCTGAACGCTCCATAGGCCCACTCGGCATAGGACAGAGTGGCCAGCCGTGGCCAACCAATGGAAGCGCCCACCCTGTTGTACACCTCTGTATTAAAAGGACAATGAAGCAGGAAGTGCTCCATGCTTACCAGCATGGTAGCACAAGCCTCACGGGGAGAATTCCGGTCCACGGAGCTCCTGTGCTTCAAATTGTCCCTCACATACAACTTACCTTGGAAGCAGCGCCAAGTCAAGTCCCAATACTTCTTGGGGATCCTGTTAGAATTTAACAAACTCAACCCAAGCTCTAGATCCCGACTTGGGCAGTCCTTGAGGACCAATGGTCTCTGAAAATGCGAAAGCAAGACCCGCATGTCGAGGAGTTTCCTCGGGAGGGACCTCACCTCCCACATTCCCAGACCCCACCGGCGCATCATTTTCAGAACCGGGGTAACATAAGCCGGGAGATGCCTCTGCGGTGTGCGAAGATCCTTCAATCTTTCCCGTCTCCCATTCCTGGAAGAAAGGCTGAAACCATCCCTTGCAGGAGAATACCCACGGAGAAGCCCTCTCTTTCCAGAGGTTTGCCACGTTAACTTTCATAAAGGTATTCACTAGGAACACCACGGGGTTCACCATATTCAACCCCCCTAGTCTCCTCATGCGGTAAGTGACCTCCCGTTTGACTAGGTTCAGTCTATTCCCCCATAACATCTGGAAGAACAGACTGTAGACCCCGTGTCCAGAGAGGCTCTGGCAAGACACAGACGCTGCCCAGGTAGATTAGCAAGGGGAGCAGGAAAGCTTTGTACAGGTCGACCCTTTCCCTCAGGGTCAAAGACCAACCCTTCCATTAGTCTACTCTTTGGGCGACACCTTTGATTCTGCCTTCCCAGTTTTTTGTGGGGTAATCACCCTGGCCAAATTCGATGCCTAGGACTTTGGCATGTTCTTGTGGTTCAGGGAGGGTGTCCGGAAGATCAAACGCAGGATCCCAGCCTCCCAGCCAGAGACTCTCACACTTGTCATGGTTGACCTTGGACCCGGATGCCACCGAGTAGCTCTCCACTTCTGACATTGCCACCATCGCCTCCTCTTGCAAAGAAACAAAGACGGTGATGTTGACCACGTAGGCCACTACCCTCAGGATAGCCTCACCACCGCCAACGGTCCACAATCGACCCTTCTGAGGAAGGGATCAATCGCAAAAGAGTAAAGCAAAGGGCTAAGAGGGCAGCCCTTGCAGACACCAGATCCTACCCTGAAAGGTTGTCCAATCCACTCGTTTACCAGAGGGAAAGTCTCAGCCCCTGCGTACAAGGTCTTCAACCAGTTCACAAACCCTCCAGGCAGACCATACCTCAAAAGAGTGGACTAGAGGTACTCGTGGTTGACCCGATCAAAGGCTTTTGCCTGATCCAGGGTCCGCAAGAACCCCTTCCAAAGGCCCGTCCTGCTTTGCTCAACGGCCTCTCGGACACCTAGAACAGCACTGAAAGTGCTACGGCCAGGACCAGGAACGCAACAGTGCTGGGCCTCCGAAAGGAGCCGCAGCGCAAACTTCACCAACCTCTTGAAGAGTATCTTAGCCAAAAACTTCCTGTCCACATTGAGAAGTGATATGGGACGCCAATTCTCAATGCGTGACAGATCCTTACCCTTTGACAAAATGATCACAGCTGACCTCCTTAATGACCTCGGCAGAGTACCCGAGGAGAGACCCTCATTAAACACCTGAGTCAAGAGGGGGACCAAGGAGTCCCTAAAGGTCCTAAAGAACTCGGATGTTAACCCCTTCAAGATCTTGGGATTTTCCGTGTTCGTTTTTCGCTCCCCTCCTTCCCAGAGCCATAACTTTTTTATTTTTCCGTCAATATGGCCATGTGAGGGCTTATTTTTTGCGGGACGAGTTGCACTTTTCCACTTTTCAATGACATTATTGGTTTTAGCATGTCGTGTACTAGAAAACAGGAAAAAAATTCCAAATGCGGTGAAATTGCAAAAAAAATGCAGTCCCACACTTGTTTTTTGTTTGGCTTTTTTTTGCTAGGTTCACTAAATGCTAAAACTGAGCTGCCACTATGATTCTCCAGGTCATTACGAGTTCATAGACACCTAACATGACTAGGTTATTTTTTATCTAAGTGGAGAAAAAAAATTCCAAACTTTGCTAAAAAAAAAAAATTGTGCCATTTTCTGATACCCGTAGCATTTCCATTTTTCATGATCTGTGGTCTGTTGAGGGCTTATTTTTTGCGTGCCGAGCTGACGTTTTTAATGATACCATTGCAGTGCAGATAAGTTCTGTTGATCGCCCGTTATTGCATTTTAATGGAATGTCGCGGCGACAAAAAAAACATAATTCTGGCGTTTCGATTAGCTACACTGTTTAGCGATCAGGTTAATGCTTTTTTTTATTAATAGATCGGGCGATTCTGAACGCGGCGATACCAAATATGTGTAGGTTTGATTTTTTTTTTATTGATTTATTTTAAATGGGGCGAAAGGGGGGAGATTTAAACTTTTATTTTTTATTTTTTTTTTCACCTTTTTTTTTTTATTTTTTTTATTACTTTTGCCATGCTTCAATAGCCTCCATAGGAGGCTAGAAGCTGGCACAACGCGATCGGCTCTGGTACATAGCAGCGATCGGCTCTGCTACATAGCGATCATCAGATCAGATCAGAAATGCAGGTGTGCTATGAGCACCGACCACAGGGTGGCGCTCACAGCTACCGGGTATCAGTAACCATAGAGGTCTCAAGGACCTCTATGGTTACTATACAGAAGCATCGCCGACCCCCGATCATGTGACGGGGTCGGCGATGTGCTCATTTCCGACCGGAAGTGCCGGGTAAATGCCGCTATCAGCATTTGACAGCGGCATTTAACTAGTTAATAGGCGCGGGCGGATCACGATTCTGCCCGCGCCTATTGTGGGCATATGTGAGCTGTTCAAAACAGCTGACATGTCCCGGCTTTGATGCGGGCTCACTGCCGGAGCCCACATCAAAGCGGGGGTTCTGACCTCAGAAGTACTATCCCGTCCGAGGTCAGAAAGGGGTTAAGCCATCCGGACCTGGTGATTTTTTGGGCCTGAGTCCATCGATCGCCAGTCTCACTTTCTCTTTGATCGCTTCTGCCAAACCACCCAGCGGGAGGTCAGCCCCTAGCTCAGGAACAGCTTCAGCCAAGAAAGCCGACATTCTGTCACAATCCAGTTCCTTCGTTCCCAAGACATGCGAGTAGTATGAATTAATGACCTCTAAGATCCCTGATCTGGACCTTCTCAGGGATTCCCTACTGTCTTATCAGCCCCGTCACTATCTTACTATTCACTGACATCTTGCAGCTTCTGTAAGGGTCGGGCGAGTAGTACTTCCAGTAATCCCTCTCAGAAACCAAAGATGCGTGCCTATAGGAACTGACACATCTTCAACAAGGATTTCACACTGGAGATCTAGTGGCTACCCCCAGTCGAGAAAAGATGCTTGAGTTTCCTCCTCAGGCTCTGATACAGGCGATCCCTGTTCAGGCTTCTGAGGTTCGAGAGTTGCCGGAAGAATCTCATCACCCGATGTTTGAACATCTCCCACCACTCTGACTTAGTGTTACTTAGGTTTATCAATGGTCCCAAGATAATTAACACACCTCAAAATCATGTTACAAAAACCCCCAATACCCAGAATATAATCCGGGAAACAAAAGGTGTGGACTACTCGTAAATTTTAAAATACATCTTTAATAAATATAATAAAAATACACAAAATACAAAACAAAACACAGGTAAAATTAACAGTACATATGGTAGGGGACAGCAAATAAGCTATATATAAGCTATATAACCCGATATAGCTTATTTGCTGTCCCCTACCATATGTACTGTTAATTTTACCTGTGTTTTGTTTTGTATTTTGTGTATTTTTATTATATTTATTAAAGATGTATTTTAAAATTTACGAGTAGTCCACACCTTTTGTTTCCCGGATTATATTCTGGGTATTGGGGGTTTTAGTGTTACTTAGGACCAGCAGCGGTACCTGGCTCTGAAGAAATTCCTCAAAGGACCGTCTTACAGCTTCTTCCTGAAGGAGTGACTAATTCAGCTTCCAATAACCTCTTTCCATCCGAGGAGTCTCTGTAACGCTCAGAGAAAACATAATCAAACCGTGATCGGAGAACTCCACCTCCACAATGGCGAGGAGATGGCCTCCTCCTTCAAATAAAACCTGTCTAACCTAGATCTGCACTACCTCTAAAAAAGGTGAATCCCGCGTGGCCTGTGTTGTGTCGGATGTGGACATCCACCAGGCGTGCCTCACTTACTATCCTATTTAGCGTGACGCAATCGTAAGCCAGCCGGTCTCTGGAACCTCCTCTATAACAGGGTCTCGTGACGTTGTTGAAATCCCCTCCAAAGACCACCTGCCGACTCGAAAATAAAAAAGGTTTGATCTTCATGAAGAGACACTTGCGGTTCCACTTGGACTGGGGACCGTAGATGTTAATAAGCCAAAGCTCCTGTCCCTAAATGGAGACATCTAGGATCAAGCATTCAACTGCTGCGGTCTTAAAAAGGACCGCCACCCCGCTATACGGCTCGGCCGCAAGAGACCAGTAGAAGGGCCCATGCCTCCACTCCCGCCTTTACGCATGGTTGGTAGGTCAGTCAACCAGGTCTGCAAAAACAAAATGTTGGCGTCAAGTTGGCCAAGAAAATGAAAGGCCGTGTACCTTGTCGCTTCTGACATTATGCGGGCAACATTAATGGTTGCCAGCATCAACAGAGTGGGTGCCGCCATCATGATTGCTTGAATTAGATAGCCTTTTTTTCTTCCCACCCCCAACAGTTTCACCCTCTTCCTCTGACAATGATGAGTTTTTAGTGCGCTTAAGACACACAGACTCTTCCATTCTCTCCTTACATACACTCTGGCCCTTGTCTTGTGGACCTGAGGTAGTCCCCCCCAAAGGGCCTTTTATTTGCTCCCTGAGAAGAAGACCCAGCGACCTCCTGAGCCCCAACTACCTTGAAAGCAACCTCCTGCTCCGGGTCCCCGTCGCCCCCTCAGGAGGGGAGTCCTTGAGGGCCCGGAACCAGTTGGAGAGATCCACCAGAGGGAGGGCGGCTGGAGCTTCCAATGGCACCTGGATCAGGGCTAGAGAGTCAGAGGGGTCGCACTCCAAGGAGGAGGCTCGAGGCCCGGACCCCCTCTTATCCTTTGTTGTTTTCCTGTTACCATTTTTCTTTTGCTGTGACCACTCTCCCTCATCCAGACTGTCACCGGATGAAGGTTCCTGGGAAGTCATGGTGTCCTTTTGCTCCTCGGCTTCAAGTCTCTTGACTTCCTCGCTTACTTCACTGTCTTTAGGATCCTCAGCTGCAAGTGAAGCACCCGGGTCAGAGTTTAGGGTCATTACTCCCTGCCCCCTGTTGCCATGGCATGGCTCCTGACACCTGATATTGGATGGCAGCAGCCTGCTCCTCACCGGTTCCCTGCCTCCTCTGCCCCTACTTGTCCATTCACCAGCGAGATTAGTCCCGGCTTTCGCCTGTCCCGCACTCGCCGCTTTCAGGACCGCATTGGCAAAGGAACGCGGACAGCAACGGAACAGGTGACTGAGGTCACCACACAAGTTACACCTAATCCTGACACAGGTAGCAGCAAGATCGCATTTCTGGGTGGTACACTGCGCACTGAAGTGTGTGGGGCTGCCGCACCTGTGACAGACCTTAGGCTGCCCCCGGTAGAAAATCAAGATCCTGTCCCTCCCCAAAAATGTTGAGGAAAGGATATGGGTAACGGTGTTTCCTGAAATCTTCAATTTCACCATGAAGGTCCAGGCCCCTGACCAGATACCATGGTCATCGAGGGTCTTCTCGGGAATACCGACGATGTCGCCGTATCGTCCAACCCAGGTGGAGATGTAAAAGGGGCAGCAACGCTTACCTGCCCAGGTCTCTGAGCAAATGCACTACAGGATGCAGCCAGCCCATGTGGCAAAGATATCGGCAACACAGGTGCAAAATACCAAATAGACAGCCACTCACAGTGTAACTATTAATGAAGGGGGTGACTGCTTAGTATGTGTTTGCACAATAGAGGCCTGTATAGGGCACTGTTCACATGCAGGTAATGCATAGTGTCTGGTTCTCAGCCTATTAGTCATGCCCATACTATTCAATTAGGTGGGCTGGCCAGTACTCTCTCAATGCATCCCAAGTGAACACCCATGGAGATGTCCATACAGGAAAGTGACTCGTTACTGGTCAAAACGGTCACCTTCCTGAGTTCTGGCAGGATATCGCAACTGGAAAGAAACCCTGCCATTCGGGGTGACCCTGAGCCAGCTCATGGCGAGACCAGAAAAGCTCAAGGCCCTCCGGTCTCACGAAGCTGACATCAAAGTAGGAGGTCCCATAGGGATGGATCAAGGCGAAGATGTCATATGCCATGAAGCCCATCCCCAGCAGGAGCTCAGCAACCTTTCACCGATCAGGACAGGCATCCTTGCTTACCCACTGGAGACGGGCCACGTTCCTACGGTTACCCCTCTGCCCCGGTGTCGGCAGAGACCAGACAGTCTCTGCCCCTCTATCTCGGAAGGCGGAAAGACCGTGTCTCTCTATCCAGAAAGATCAACCTCCCTCCCCTCTACATTGATGGAACTCTCCCCTTTCCTCAAAGTGTCCAGGAAGCGCTGCTGCAAGTCACCATCCCCAGGGTCACCAGACAAGGGCGCACTACTACCCCCAGCAGTGACAGCTCCTGAATAGCTTGGGCCTGAAGCCCTCGCCACTGCCGGGGGGGCAGTGGGACCACTACCTGCTTCCCCTCCACCAAAACCAGTGCTGGTCTCCTCATTCACTCCACCATTACTCCCATCATTTGTAACTTCAGTACTCCCATCATTCACTCCACTACTACTCCCATAATTTCCTGCACAGCTCCTTTCATTCCCCTTAGCATTACCACCACCTCCCGTCACCCCATTCCCATTACTCTCACCACCATTTGTTCCACTGTTCTCTGCACCTTCCACAGTCACATCCATTCCTTCCTCCCTTGTTTCTAGCCTCTGTACTCACACCTGCTGGACCGGGCGAGGGGTGCAGCACCACACCCAGTTTCCCTTGATCAGTGCTGGCTCCCTACTGTATTCCTGGAGCATCGTGCCCCCTATTGTCCTGGGCAGCCTGTTTGTCAGCCACCTGCTCTTTAGCTACAGACTTCGGGGGTCTAGTGTCCGAGGCACACTGCCCCTCTGTCGCAGCAGTGCGCCCAGTATTCTTGGCAGTTTTAGTTTTTCCCTGCTGTTTTTCTGCAGGAACAGTCCTGACACGCTCCTCCCCTGTCCCAGACACGTGCCTCTTCTGCTCTGTTGAGATGCACTGCATTGTCACAACAGTGCGCCCCCTTTTTGCCGCAACATGTGCCTCGGCCCTGCCCCCCAAACCCCCGGCGTCGGCCGGCTCAGCCGCAGTGAGCAGGGATGGAGTCTTCCCACACCGTCCCCCTCTCGCAATGGCATGGTTATCCCTCCCGCCCTCCTTGGCCCCGGTGGTAACAGGCTTAGCTGCAGAGGGCAGGGAAGGAAACTCCTCGGGGTCCCCTATGTCCGGCGCCGTGAGTACCTCCACAGCCTCGCCCCCTGCACTGTTCCCCGCACAGACGGCAGCACCGCCGGACGTCCTCCTCCTCTCCCCACCTTGCCTATGCTGTTGTGAATTTTGATTCTGGGCTCCCCCGGTGGCCGCTTGTGGAATTGGACTTGTCATCCTCTTTCCTGTTTCACCTGGTTCCATCAGTAGTGGGTGTCGCTATTTAAGCTCATTTCTCTGGTGGTTTCTTGCCGGTCAACAATGTTATCTGATGCCTCTCAGTGCTTGTTCCTGCTTCTAGACAACTACTAGATAAGTTGGACTTTTGTCCATGTTTTGTTTTGCCTATTAGTTCCAGTTCACAGCTGAAGTTTTGTTACTGTGTCTGGAAAGCTCTCGTTGATCAGGGATTGCTACTCTGGTGTTATGAGTTAATGCCAGAGTTTAAGGTAATCTCTGGATGGTGTTTTGTTAGTGTTTTTCTGCTGACCATGAAAGTATACTATCTGTCTTCTGCTATCTAGTAAGCGGACCTCAAATTTGCTAAGACTATTTTCCTGCTGCGTTTGTTGTTTCATCTGAACTCACCGTCATTATATGTGGGGGGCTACTGTCTTCTTTGGAATATTTCTCTAGAGGTGAGCCAGGTCTTATATTTCCCTCTGCTAGCTATTTAGGTCTTAGGCCAGAGCTGGGCATCTAGCGATAAATAGGTAATGCTACCTGGCTATTTCTAGTTGCGCGGCAGGCTTAGTTCATGGTCAGTATAGTTCCATCTTCCGAGAGCTTGTCCCTCTATAGGCTTGCTATGATCTCTGCCTGCAGAGATCACGACAGTTTGACCGGCCCATAAAGTGTTAAAGACCCAGGTTGAGAAAGGAGAGTTATAAGAAGTCTGCTGGAATTTTTTTTTTTTTTTTTTTTTCCTCCAGTCTGCCTTGCTGCAGTCTTTTTTCTCTCTCTCCTCCTAATCTCTGTATGGCTCTGTGTGCACCTGACAATCATGGATCTCCAGAGTGTAACTGCGGGTTTGAATAATCTCATCACGAAAGTACAAAATTTACAAGATTTTGTGGTACATGCTCCGGTATCTGAGCCGAGAATTCCTTTGCCGGACTTCTTCACAGGGAATAGAGCTAGCTTCCAGAATTTCCGAAATAATTGTAAGCTTTATTTGTCCCTGAAGTCTCGTTCAGCTGGAGACCCTGCTCAGCAGGTTAGGATTGTGATTTCCTTGCTCAGGGGTGACCCTCAAGATTGGGCCTTCTCATTGCCAGCAGGGGATCCTGCGTTACGCGATGTGGATGCGTTTTTTCTGGCCTTGGGCTTGCTTTATGAGGAACCTCATTTGGAACTTCAGGCAGAAAAAACTTTGATGGCACTATCTCAGGGGCAAGACGAAGCTGAAGTTTTCTGCCAAAAATTCCGTAAATGGTCTGTGCTTACTCAGTGGAATGAGTGCGCCTTGGCGGCAACTTTCAGAGAAGGTCTCTCTGATGCCGTTAAGGATGTTATGGTGGGGTTCCCTGTGCCTGCAGGTCTGAATGAGTCCATGACAATGGCTATTCAGATTGATAGGCGTCTGCGGGAGCGCAAACCGGTGCACCATCTGGCGGTGTCTATGGAAAAGACGCCAGAAAGTATGCAGTGTGATAGAATTCTGTCCAGGAGCGAGCGACAGAATTTTAGACGGAAGAATGGATTGTGTTTCTATTGTGGGGATTCTACTCATGTTATATCAGCATGCTCTAGGCGTACAAAGAAGCTTGATAAGTCTGTTTCCATTGGCACCATTCAGTCTAAGTTTATTTTGTCTGTAACCCTGATTTGCTCTTTGTCATCCATTGCCACGGACGCCTATGTTGACTCTGGCGCCGCTCTGAGTCTTATGGATTGGTCCTTTGCCAATCGTTGTGGTTTTGATTTAGAGCCTTTGGAGACTCTTATTCCTCTGAAGGGGATTGACTCCACCCCATTGGCTAATAATAAACCACAATACTGGACACAAGTAACCATGCGTATCAATCCGGATCACCAGGAGATTATTCGTTTCCTGGTGCTGTATAATTTACATGACGATTTGGTACTGGGATTGCCATGGTTGCAGTCTCACAACCCAGTCTTGGACTGGAGAGCAATGTCTGTGTTGAGCTGGGGATGTAAGGGTATTCATGGGGACTTACCTTTGGTTTCTATTTCGTCGTCCATTCCCTCTGAAGTCCCTGAGTTCCTCTCTGATTATCAAGACGTCTTTGACGAACCTAAGCTTGGGTCGTTACCTCCGCACCGTGAGTGCGATTGTGCCATAGATTTGATACCGGGTTGTAGATATCCAAAGGGTCGTTTGTTTAATCTGTCTGTGCCGGAACATGCTGCTATGCGGGAATATATAAAGGAGTCTTTGGAAAAGGGACATATTCGTCCATCTTCTTCTCCCTTGGGAGCTGGGTTTTTCTTTGTCTCAAAAAAAGACGGCTCTTTGAGACCATGTATTGATTATCGGCTTCTGAATAAGATCACTGTTAAGTATCAATACCCATTGCCATTGCTTACTGATTTGTTTGCTCGTACAGAGGGTGCTAAGTGGTTCTCTAAAATTGATCTTCGTGGGGCGTATAATTTGGTGCGGATCAGGCAGGGGGATGAGTGGAGAGATTGCATCACATCTGGGGGCAGGTTATGGACAATTTGAAGTTGTCCCAGGAGAAGACTCAGCGTTTTGCCAACCGTCATCGTCGTGTTGGTTCTCGGCTTTGTGTTGGAGATTTGGTGTGGTTGTCTTCTCGTTTTGTCCCTATGAGGGTCTCTTCTCCTAAGTTTAAACCTCGGTTCATCGGCCCTTATAGAATATTGGAGATTCTTAATCCTGTTTCTTTCCGTTTGGACCTCCCTGCGTCCTTTTCCATTCATAACGTTTTTCATCGGTCGTTATTGCGCAGGTATGAGGTACCTGTTGTACCTTCAGTTGAGCCTCCTGCTCCGGTGTTGGTTGAGGGTGAGTTGGAGTACGTTGTGGAGAAAATTTTGGACTCTCGTGTTTCCAGACGGAGACTCCAGTATCTGGTCAACTGGAAGGGTTACGGCCAGGAGGATAATTCTTGGGTCAATGCATCTGATGTTCATGCTTCTGATCTTGTTCGTGCCTTCCATAGGGCTCATCCTGGTCGCCCTGGTGGATCTGGTGAGGGTTCGGTGCCCCCTCCTTGAGGGGGGGGTACTGTTGTGAATTTTGATTCTGGGCTCCCCCGGTGGCCGCTTGTGGAATTGGACTTGTCATCCTCTTTCCTGTTTCACCTGGTTCCATCAGTAGTGGGTGTCGCTATTTAAGCTCATTTCTCTGGTGGTTTCTTGCCGGTCAACAATGTTATCTGATGCCTCTCAGTGCTTGTTCCTGCTTCTAGACAACTACTAGATAAGTTGGACTTTTGTCCATGTTTTGTTTTGCCTATTTGTTCCAGTTCACAGCTGAAGTTTTGTTACTGTGTCTGGAAAGCTCTCGTTGATCAGGGATTGCTACTCTGGTGTTATGAGTTAATGCCAGAGTTTAAGGTAATCTCTGGATGGTGTTTTGTTAGTGTTTTTCTGCTGACCATGAAAGTATACTATCTGTCTTCTGCTATCTAGTAAGCGGACCTCAAATTTGCTAAGACTATTTTCCTGCTGCGTTTGTTGTTTCATCTGAACTCACCGTCATTATATGTGGGGGGCTACTGTCTTCTTTGGAATATTTCTCTAGAGGTGAGCCAGGTCTTATATTTCCCTCTGCTAGCTATTTAGGTCTTAGGCCAGAGCTGGGCATCTAGCGATAAATAGGTAATGCTACCTGGCTATTTCTAGTTGCGCGGCAGGCTTAGTTCATGGTCAGTATAGTTCCATCTTCCGAGAGCTTGTCCCTCTATAGGCTTGCTATGATCTCTGCCTGCAGAGATCATGACACTATGCCCCGGACCCACTGCAGAGCCCGTGCCTTTAGGTTTGGTGGGGTTTACACAGGAGGTGGTAGGTGTAACATCAGCCATAGGTACATACTGGTAACTCACGTGCAGTCTCCTTCTTCTTCCTCTTTCTTGGTCTCCTCCATTGGTTCGTCCTCACCAAAGGAAAAGCGATTCAGGTCAACAGGAGACTCTAGCTCTCAGATCTCCCTCAGCAAACCACACTTCTCTTAGGCTGGTTTCACACTTGCGTTTTTGTCTGCAGCGTTTTTTGCACAAAAAACGCATGCGTTTTTTTTTCCTATATTTAACATTGAAAACGCATGCGTTTTTTTTGCACATGCGTTTGGTCGCGTTTTCAAACGCATGCGTTTTTTGTCTGCATGCGTTCATTTTCAAAAATGCTACCTGCAGTATTTTCTTGCGCGTTTTTTTGCCACGAAAAAATGCATGCGTTTTTTCGCGGCAAAAAAAATGCATTGCTGTCTATGTAAACGCATGCGTTTTTAAGCACATGCGTTTGTTTGCGCTAAAAACGCATGCGTTTTTATAGAAAAAAACCAGAAAACACACTGAAAAGCCACCCACCACCATCAAGGTGATAAAGGGATCCAAACCCTAACCCTAACTCTACCCCTAACCTCACCCCTAACCGTTTAATGAACATTTTCTGACAGTCATATTGCCACGTATTTAAGTGCCACGTATCACGTATTTCAGTGCCACGTATGCCACGTGCCACGTATTTAAGTGCCACGTGCCACATATTTAAGTGCCACGTGCCACGTATTAAAGTGCCACGTGCCACGTATTTAAGTGCCACGAGGCACATATTTAAGTGCCACGTGCCACGTATTTAAGTGCCACGTGCCACGTATTTAAGTGCCACGTGCCACGTATTTAAGTGCCACGTGCCACGTATTTAAGTGCCACGTGCCACGTATTTAAGTGCCACGTGGCACATATTTAAGTGCCACATGCCACGTATTTAAGTGCCACGTGCCACGTATTTGAGTGCCACGTATTTAAGTACCACGTATTTCAGTTGCACGTATTTCAGTGCCACGTATTTCAGTCACGTTTAGGGGTAGGGGTAGGGGTAGGGTTAGGGTTTTCTTGTTTTTTCTTGTGTTTTCTTGTGTTTTCTTGTGTTTTTCTATAAAAACGCATGCGTCTAAAAAACGCATGCGTTTTACCGCGTTTACATGCGTTTTTCACACATGCGTTTTTTTAAAAAAACGCATGCAGACAAAAACGCAAGTGTGAAACCAGCCTTACTCCGCTGACACTCCAGCCTGTGCTGTCGGAGTCCTCTGCCGTGCCCAGAGGCCACTTCCCTGTTGTCGGCTCTGCGACTCACTTTCCCGGCTTGTTCCACCACGTGGGACTCCAGTCACGATTTTGTCCTCCTCCTCGTCGCTTAGGACGCCGGCTGGCGGTTCTGAAGTATTTAACCCCTTCATTTCTGAGAACCGCTGCTGGTTCTTAAACCTCTCCAGGAAGGGATCTGCGCTGTTCTCAATCCCCTCCCGGAGGAGCACTAACTGGACCACCTCATCTCTGAGGGCTTTAAACCTCTGGGAGGTCGCGGGTCTTTCCTTGTTGGAGGCACGGGTGTTCAGGACCCAGGCCTCCCGCTGCTCCTCCTTTGGCCAGGTTAGTGCTTTGCCAGCATCCTCGTACTCACGCCACATGGCGACCATTCGGAAGAAGAAACTCGTGGACTCATTGGAGCTCATCTACCCCCAGGATGTTCCTGGGCTCTCCTTCCTCGGGCCTGGGGTTCCCCTGTCTCCCTCTCTGGGTGGACGATGAGCCATCTTGGGGTTGGAGTAGTTAGGTATGGTCTTCTTCAGCCGTCCTGATCTCCTCACTCCCTCTTCAGCTGGTTGCTCCTGCTGCTCTCTGTCCCCTGACGGCATACAACATAGGGGAACAGAAGCCTGGGAAGCCATGCCGGCCTGCCTCTCCCTGGGTAGAAGAGAGGCCAACTTCTCCTGGAAGTGCTGGAGCTCCTGAGGAAGGTGCTACTCCTAGCAGGGTGTGACAGGGAGTAATAGATTGTTGTCACCTGTCCTACAGTCTCCTCCCCAGTAATGGCTGAGTAATAGACTGTATCTCTCTTTTTTCCTCTCCGTTTTCAGTGCTGGTCGCATGTCCTCCTCACACTGAGTCAGCACCATCTCCATGAACGTGATCTTCTTGCACTTGGATCTGCTGGGCCCATTACCCACAGCCTGGAGCCCACTGTGACCGGTCACCCCAGGAGGTTGTGGGGAGTCTTCCCTTAACATTAATAATAAAGCATATGTTCTTTACCACAAGACCTGTCTGTGTTGATCAGTGAATTGACCCAGGACTCCCATTGTATGTCCTAGAGGGCTGCAGCTGTCCTGAAATCTGGGGTGACAGTCATGGTAGTAAACTCTTCCAGCATCATACAGGAGTCTGGCCCCCACACGGCAGGCAGGATGGATGCGCCCTTTTGTTTGATAATGCAGAGCCACATAAAATTAAAGTTTCTGCACCCCCCCCCCCCCCCCACTGTGATAGGGGCAGAAGCACTGTGCAGTGCCGTCATATGACATCAGCGCTGGATGCAGTCTGCTCCCTGGAGGCGGAGCTAAGGAGTATGAGCATGGGTGGGTTTAAAATTAATAAGAAAATACTTGAGCAGAAATATTGGTCCAAAGAAAAGCTCTGTCCTGACCGGTGACCATACAGTACTGGGGCACATGACAGGGTGGGGTACAACACAACCATGGCCCACTAACATGAATCGCCTGTGACACACTATCCTGAGGAAGTTGCAATTCATAAACCGGAAGAGCAGCCATTCATCCGCGCAGCCACGCCCACATCTCCACCCACATGTCACAAGTGGCAAACTCATAAAATTGACAACTTTGTGGCAACTACTTCACTATGTAAAACTCCGTCTATTTTTAAGATACAATATGGGGATAACAGAAAATAGCAACAAAATACAATTTTGTTTGCATAAATACCCACAGTCCAATCCTGCATTCACCGTCCTCCAAGTACAGTGAGTGTATAGACGCCATAAGGGAGTGAATAGTTTTACAAGACACCTGCCCCTCCCTCAGCACAGGTATCACACACCGGTCTCCTCCCTCCCATCTGCTGCTGGACACACATCCTGGCCGTAACCTGGAGCCGGAGACAGGATCTGCTAGTTGTTGTTAGTAACCAGATCTGTACACAGAGGAGAAGACAGCAGGGGAATCCGCCATGATCTCAGGTGAGCGATGGGGGCGGGGGATACACAGGGGTCTCTACATGATCTCAGGTGTATGCACAGGTGAGTGACAGGAGGACGGGGGATACACAGGGGTCTCTACATGATCTCAGGTGTATGTACAGGTGAGTGACAGGAGGACGGGGGATACACAGGGGTCTCTACATGATCTCAGGTGTATGTACAGGTGAGTGACTGGGGGATACACAGGGGTGTCTACATGATGTCAGGTGTATGCACAGGTGAGTGACAGGAGGACGGGGAATACACAGGGGTCTCTACATGATCTCAGGTGTATGTACAGGTGAGTGACAGGAGGACTGGGGGATACACAGGGGTCTCTACATGATCTCAGGTGTATGTACAGGTGAGCGATGGGGACGGGGGATACACAGGGGTCTCTACATGATGTCAGGTGTATGTACAGGTGAGTGACAGGAGGACTGGGGGATACACAGGGGTCTCTACATGATCTCAGGTGTATGTACAGGTGAGTGACTGGGGGATACACAGGGGTCTCTACATGATCTCAGGTGTATGTACAGGTGAGTGACAGGAGGATGGGGGATACACAGGGGTCTCTACATGATGTCAGGTGTATGTACAGGTGAGTGACAGGAGGACTGGGGGATACACAGGGGTCTCTACATGATCTCAGGTGTATGTACAGGTGAGTGACAGGAGGACTGGGGGATACACAGGGGTCTCTACATGATCTCAGGTGTATGTACAGGTGAGTGATGGGGACGGGGGATACACAGGGGTCTCTACATGATGTCAGGTGTATGTACAGGTGAGTGACAGGAGGACTGGGGGATACACAGGGGTCTCTACATGATCTCAGGTGTATGTACAGGTGAGTGACAGGAGGTCGGGGGATACACAGGGATCTCTACATGATCTCAGGTGTATGTACAGGTGAGTGACAGGAGGAGTGGGGGATACACAGGGGTCTCTACATGATCTCAGGTGTATGTACAGGTGAGTGACAGGAGGAATGGGGGATACACAGGGGTCTCTACATGATCTCAGATGCATGTACAGGTGAGTGGCAGGAGGACTGGGGGATACACAGGGGTCTCTACATGATCTCAGGTGTATGTACAGGTGAGTGACAAGAGGACTGGGGGATACACAGGGGTCTCTACATGATGTCAGGTGTATGTACAGGTGAGTGACAGGAGGACGGGGGATACACAGGGATCTCTACATGATCTCAGGTGTATGTACAGGTGAGAGACAGGAGGACTGGAGGATACACAGGGGTCTCTACATGATGTCAGGTGTATGTACAGGTGAGTGACAGGAGGACTGGAGGATACACAGGGGTCTCTACATGATGTCAGGTGTATGCACAGGTGAGTGACAAGAGGACTGGGGGATACACAGGGGTCTCTACATGATGTCAGGTGTATGTACAGGTGAGTGACAGGAGGACGGGGGATACACAGGGGTCTCTACATGATCTCAGGTGTATGTACAGGTGAGTGACAGGAGGACTGGGGGATACACAGGGGTCTCTACATGATCTCAGGTGTATGTACAGGTGAGCGATGGGGGCGGGGGATACACAGGGGTCTCTACATGATCTCAGGTGTATGTACAGGTGAGTGACAGGAGGAATGGGGGATACACAGGGGTCTCTACATGATCTCAGGTGTATGTACAGGTGAGTGACAGGAGGAATGGGGGATACACAGGGGTCTCTACATGATCTCAGGTGTATGTACAGGTGAGTGACAGGAGGACGGGCATATACAGGGGTCTCTACATGATCTCAGGTGTATGTACAGGTGAGTGACAGGAGGACGGGGGGATACACAGGGGTCTCTACATGATCTCAGGTGTATGTACAGGTGAGTGACAGGAGGACGGGGGATACACAGGGGTCTCTACATGATCTCAGGTGTATGTACAGGTGAGTGACAGGAGGACTGGGGGATACACAGGGGTCTCTGCATGATCTCAGGTGTATGTACAGGTGAGTGACAGGAGGACTGGGGATACACAGGTGTTATGGACTGGTAATTTAGGAGCGACATGCGACTAGCTCTGAGCAGGTGGTAACTATACAGACCGCAGTTCCTGATCTTAACACAACACTAGCAGTAGCCGTGGGATGTTCATGTCACTCCCTGGACACCTCATCACAGCCAGAGAACTAGCTACCCCTAAAGGTAGAAATAGGAAAGCTATCTTGCCTCAGAGAAAATCCCCAAAGGATAGGACAGCCCCCACAAATAATGACTGTGAGAGGAGAAGGAAATGACATACGTAGTATGAAACAAGATTTAGCAAAGGAGGCCACTTCTAGCTAGATAGATAGTACAGGAAAGAACACTGTGCGGTCAGTAATAAAAACTAGAAAAAGTCCACCGCAGAGATATGCAAAAATCTCCACACCTGACTAAAGGTGTGGAGGGCAAAATCTGCAGCCCAGAGCTTCCAGCTTAGCTGAATAGATCCATACTGATAAGCTGGACAAATGAGCAAAACATAGAATGTGCTGAACAATAAAGTCCACAACAAGTGGACTGGAAAAGGACAAGCAAGGACTTATCTTTGCTGAACTGGACAGAGTGTCAGGGAAATCCAAAAGAGCAGTGACTCCAAGCAGGAACAATTGACAACTGGCATTGATTGAGGGATAAGGCCAGACTAAAATAGCTGAGCCAGAAAGATGATCAGTGGAAGCAGCTGCTGATGCTAAATCCAAGAAGCAGCTATACCACTCAAAACCACAGGAGGGAGCCCAAGAGCAGAATTCACAAAAGTGCTACTTACAACCACCGGAGGGAGCCCAAGAGCGGAATTCACAACACACAGGGGTCTCTACATGATCTCAGGTGTATGTACAGGTGAGAGACAGGAGGACTGGGGGATACACAGGGGTCTCTACATGATCTCAGGTGTATGTACAGGTGAGTGACAGGAGGACGGGGGATACACAGGGGTCTCTACATGATCTCAGGTGTATGTACAGGTGAGCGATGGGGGCGGGGGATACACAGGGGTCTCTACATGATCTCAGGTGTATGTACAGGTGAGTGACAGGAGGAAGTGGGATACACAGGGGTCTCAACATAATCTCAGGTGTATGTACAGGTGAGTGACAGGACGGGGGATACACAGGGGTCTCTACATGATCTCAGGTGTATGTACAGGTGAGTGACAGGAGGACGGGGGATACACAGGGGTCTCTGCATGATCTCAGGTGTATGTACAGGTGAGCGATGGGGGCAGGGGATACACAGGGGTCTCTGTTGTGAGTTCTGTTTGTGGGCTCCCTCTGGTGGCTACTGGTGGTACTGGCTGACTTTTGTCTGTTATCTCCAGTGCACCTGTTCCCATCAGGAAATGGGAGTTTTCTATATAGTCTGGCTTCTCAGTCATTTACTTGCCGGCTATCAATGTTACCAGAGCTCCTCTGTTACTTGTTACCTGCTCCAAGGTCTGCTGATTCAGATAAGTTGGATCATCTGTACCTTTTGTGAATTTTTGTCCAGCGTGCTTTTATTTGTATCTTGCTGCTGGAAGCTCTAGTGAACTGAAATGACCACTCCGGTGTCATGAGTTGATACCGGAGTTAAAGTTATTTCAGGATGGTATTTTGTAGGGTTTTGAGTTGACCGTGAAGACCACTTTTGTATTTTCTGCTTTCTAGTTAGTGGGCCTCTCTTTGCTGAACCTGTATTCATACTACGTATGTGTTTTCTTCTTAACTAACCGTCATTATATGTTGGGGGCTACTATCACTTTGGGGTTTTCTCTTGAGGCAAGCCAGGTCTGTGTTTCCTCTATTAGGGGTAGCTAGATCTCCGGCTGGTGCGAGACGTCTAGGGATAAAACGCAGGCACGTTCCCCGGCTATTGGTAGTTGCGCGTGAGGTTCAGCATCGCGGTCAGCTTAGATTCCATCTTCCTAGAGCTAGTCCTGTTTTTGCCTATGTCCCTGCCATTGGGAACCATGACAGTATAGCCGGCCTACTGTGTTAAAAGTATTGGCTGAAGAAGGAGAGAAAAGAAGTTTCTGATACCTTTTTTTTTTTTTTTTTTTACTCTGAAGTCTGTCTAGCCATAATTGCAGTCTGCTGCTTTTCCCTCCTCTTAATCCCTGAATGGTTTAGATCTCAGCTGCTGAGAAATGGATATCCAGAGTTTAGCTTCAAATCTGAATAATCTTGCTTCTAAGGTTCAAAATATACAAGATTTTGTTATACATGCTCCTATGTCTGAACCTAAAATTCCTATACCAGAGTTTTTTCTGGAGATAGATCTCGTTTTTTGAATTTTAAGCACAATTGTAAATTGTATCTTTCTCTGAGATCTCACTCCGCTGGAAACCCCGCTCAGCAGGTTAAGATTGTTATTTCCTTGCTGCGGGGTGACCCCCAGAATTGGGCATTTGCATTGGCGCCAGGGGATCCTGCGCTGCTCAATGTGGATGCGTTTTTTCTGGCGCTGGGGTTGCTCTATGAGGAACCTAATTTGGAGATTCAGGCTGAAAAAGCCTTGATAGCCCTCTCTCAAGGGCATGATGAAGCTGAAATATATTGTCAAAAATTTCGAAAATGGTCTGTGCTTACTCAGTGGAATGAGTGCGCCCTGGCGGCGAATTTCAGAGAGGGTCTCTCTGACGCCGTTAAAGATGTCATGGTGGGGTTTCCTACGCCCACAGGTCTGAATGAGTCCATGACAATGGCTATTCAGATTGACCGGCGTTTACGGGAGCGCAAACCTGTGCACCATTTGGCGGTGTCTTCTGAGCAGGCACCGGAGAATATGCAATGTGATAGAATTCTGTCCAGAAGTGAGCGGCAGAATTATAGGCGTAGAAATGGGTTGTGCTTCTATTGTGGCGATTCTGCTCATGTTATATCAGCATGCTCTAAACGCACAAAAAAGGTTGATAAGTCTTTTGCAATTAGCACTTTGCAGTCTAAGTTTATTTTGTCTGTGACTTTGATTTGTTCGTTATCATCTATTACCGTGAATGCCTATGTGGACTCTGGCGCCGCCCTGAGTCTTATGGATTGGTCCTTTGCCAGGCGCTGTGGGTTTAGTCTAGAGTCTCTGGAAGTCCCCATTCCTTTGAAGGGTATTGATTCCACACCATTGGCTAGGAATAAACCTCAATACTGGACACAAGTGACTATGTGTATGACTCCAGACCATCAGGAGGTGATTCGATTCCTTGTGTTGCATAACTTGCATGATGTTTTAGTGCTTGGATTGCCATGGTTACAAACTCATAACCCAGTTCTTGACTGGAAAACAATGTCCGTATTAAGCTGGGGATGTCAGGGGGCTCATGGGGAAGTACCTTTGGTTTCCATTGCTTCATCTATTCCCTCTGAGGTTCCGGTATTTTTGTCTGACTACTGTGATGTTTTTGAGGAGCCTAAACTTAGTTCGCTCCCTCCTCACAGGGATTGCGATTGTGCTATAGATTTGATTCCTGGCAGCAAATTTCCTAAGGGTCGTTTGTTCAATCTGTCTGTGCCAGAGCATGCTGCTATGCGAGAGTATATTAAGGAGTCCTTGGAAAAGGGACATATCCGTCCATCCTCATCCCCTTTAGGAGCAGGGTTTTTTTTTGTGGGTAAAAAAGATGGTTCCCTGAGGCCTTGTATTGATTATCGGCTGTTGAATAAAATTACTGTCAAATATCAGTATCCTTTGCCACTGTTGACTGATTTGTTTGCTCGTATTAAGGGGGCAAGGTGGTTCTCCAAGATTGATCTTCGGGGTGCGTATAATTTGGTGCGGATAAAGCAAGGAGATGAGTGGAAAACTGCATTTAATACGCCCGAGGGCCATTTTGAGTATTTAGTAATGCCTTTTGGTCTTTCTAATGCCCCTTCAGTCTTTCAGTCCTTTATGCACAATATTTTCCGTGAATATCTGGATAAATTTATGATTGTGTATTTGGATGATATTTTGATTTTTTCTGATGACTGGGAGTCGCATGTTCAACAGGTCAGGAAGGTTTTTCAGGTTTTGCGGGCCAATTCTTTGTTTGTAAAGGGTTCAAAGTGTATTTTTGAGGTTCAGAAGATCTCTTTTTTGGGGTACATTTTTTCCCCTTCTTCTATTGAGATGGATCCTGTCAAGGTTCGGGCTATTTGTGATTGGACGCAACCTACTTCTCTTAGGAGTCTTCAGAAGTTCTTGGGCTTTGCTAATTTCTATCGTTGATTTATAACGGGTTTTTCTAGTGTTGTTAAACCTCTAACGGATTTGACTAAGAAGGGTGCTGATGTTGCCAATTGGTCCTCGGCTGCTGTGGAGGCCTTTCGGGAGCTTAAGCGCCGCTTTTCTTCTGCCCCTGTGTTGCGCCAGCCTGATGTTTCACTTCCTTTTCAGGTCGAAGTTGATGCTTCCGAGATCGGAGCGGGGGCGGTTTTGTCGCAGAGAAGTTCCGATTGCTCGGTGATGAGACCATGTGCGTTCTTTTCTCGAAAATTTTCGGCCGCCGAGCGAAATTATGATGTTGGTAATCGGGAGCTCTTGGCTATGAAGTGGGCCTTTGAGGAGTGGCGTCATTGGCTTGAGGGTGCTAGGCATCAGGTGGTGGTCTTGACTGATCACAAGAATCTGATTTACCTTGAGTCTGCCAGGCGTCTGAATCCTAGACAGGCGCGCTGGTCGTTGTTTTTCTCTCGGTTTAATTTTGTGGTCTCATATCTACCAGGTTCAAAAAATGTAAAGGCAGATGCCCTTTCTAGGAGTTTTGAGCCTGACTCCCCTGGTGATTCTGAGCCTACGGGTATCCTTAAGGATGGGGTGATATTGTCTGCTGTCTCTCCAGACTTGCGACGTGCTTTGCAGGAGTTTCAGGCGGATAGGCCTGATCGTTGTCCGCCTGGGAGACTGTTTGTTCCAGATGAGTGGACCAGTAGAGTCATCTTGGAAGTTCATTCTGCTGCGTTGGCAGGCCACCCTGGAATCTTTGGTACCAGAGATTTGGTGGCCAGGTCCTTCTGGTGGCCTTCCCTGTCTCGGGATGTGCGTACTTTTGTACAGTCTTGTGATGTTTGTGCTCGGGCCAAGCCTTGTTGTTCTCGGGCTAGTGGATTGTTGTTGCCCTTGCCTATTCCGAAGAGGCCTTGGACGCACATCTCTATGGACTTTATTTCGGATCTCCCGGTTTCTCAAAAAATGTCCGTCATCTGGGTGGTGTGTGACCGTTTTTCTAAAATGGTTCATTTGGTACCCTTGCCCAAGTTGCCTTCTTCATCTGAGTTGGTCCCTCTATTTTTTCAGAACGTGGTTCGTTTACATGGTATTCCGGAAAACATCGTTTCTGACAGGGGATCCCAATTTGTGTCTAGATTTTGGCGGGCGTTCTGTGCCAGGATGGGCATTGATTTGTCTTTTTCGTCTGCATTCCACCCTCAGACGAATGGCCAGACAGAGCGAACTAATCAGACCTTGGAGACTTATTTGAGGTGTTTTGTGTCTGCTGATCAGGATGACTGGGTCGCCTTTTTGCCGTTGGCAGAGTTTGCCCTTAATAATCAGGCTAGTTCTGCCACTCTGGTTTCTCCTTTCTTTTGCAATTCGGGGTTTCACCCTCGTTTTTCATCTGGCCAGGTGGAATCTTCGGACTGCCCTGGAGTGGACACGATGGTGGATAGACTGCACCGGATTTGGAGTCATGTTGTGGACAACTTGAAGTTGTCCCAGGAGAAGACCCAGCAGTTTGCTAATCGTCATCGTCATGTTGGTCATCGTCTTCGTGTTGGGGACTTGGTGTGGTTATCTTCTCGTTTTGTCCCTATGAAGGTCTCTTCTCCTAAGTTTAAACCTCGGTTCATAGGTCCTTATAAGATTTTGGAGATTCTTAATCCTGTATCATTTCGTTTGGACCTACCAGCATCTTTCACTATTCATAATGTCTTCCATTGGTCGTTGTTACGGAGGTACGAGGTGCCGGTTGTTCCTTCTGTTGAGCCTCCTGCTCCTGTGCTGGTGCAGGGTGAATTGGAGTATGTTGTGGAGAAGATTTTGGACTCTCGCGTTTCCAGACGGAGACTTCAATATTTGGTTAAATGGAAGGGATACGGTCAGGAAGATAATTCTTGGGTGACTGCCTCTGATGTTCATGCCTCTGATTTGGTTCGCGCCTTTCATAGGGCTCATCCAGATCGCCCTGGTGGTTCTCATGAGGGTTCGGTGCCCCCTCCTCAAGGGGGGGGACTGTTGTGAATTCTGTTTGTGGGCTCCCTCTGGTGGCTACTGGTGGTACTGGCTGACTTTTGTCTGTTATCTCCAGTGCACCTGTTCCCATCAGGAAATGGGAGTTTTCTATATAGTCTGGCTTCTCAGTCATTTACTTGCCGGCTATCAATGTTACCAGAGCTCCTCTGTTACTTGTTACCTGCTCCAAGGTCTGCTGATTCAGATAAGTTGGATCATCTGTACCTTTTGTGAATTTTTGTCCAGCGTGCTTTTATTTGTATCTTGCTGCTGGAAGCTCTAGTGAACTGAAATGACCACTCCGGTGTCATGAGTTGATACCGGAGTTAAAGTTATTTCAGGATGGTATTTTGTAGGGTTTTGAGTTGACCGCGAAGACCACTTTTGTATTTTCTGCTTTCTAGTTAGTGGGCCTCTCTTTGCTGAACCTGTATTCATACTACGTATGTGTTTTCTTCTTAACTAACCGTCATTATATGTTGGGGGCTACTATCACTTTGGGGTTTTCTCTTGAGGCAAGCCAGGTCTGTGTTTCCTCTATTAGGGGTAGCTAGATCTCCGGCTGGTGCGAGACGTCTAGGGATAAAACGCAGGCACGTTCCCCGGCTATTGGTAGTTGCGCGTGAGGTTCAGCATCGCGGTCAGCTTAGATTCCATCTTCCTAGAGCTAGTCCTGTTTTTGCCTATGTCCCTGCCATTGGGAACCATGACAGTATAGCCGGCCTACTGTGTTAAAAGTATTGGCTGAAGAAGGAGAGAAAAGAAGTTTCTGATACCTTTTTTTTTTTTTTTTTTACTCTGAAGTCTGTCTAGCCATAATTGCAGTCTGCTGCTTTTCCCTCTTCTTAATCCCTGAATGGTTTAGATCTCAGCTGCTGAGAAATGGATATCCAGAGTTTAGCTTCAAATCTGAATAATCTTGCTTCTAAGGTTCAAAATATACAAGATTTTGTTATACATGCTCCTATGTCTGAACCTAAAATTCCTATACCAGAGTTTTTTTCTGGAGATAGATCTCGTTTTTTGAATTTTAAGCACAATTGTAAATTGTATCTTTCTCTGAGATCTCACTCCGCTGGAAACCCCGCTCAGCAGGTTAAGATTGTTATTTCCTTGCTGCGGGGTGACCCCCAGAATTGGGCATTTGCATTGGCGCCAGGGGATCCTGCGCTGCTCAATGTGGATGCGTTTTTTCTGGCGCTGGGGTTGCTCTATGAGGAACCTAATTTGGAGATTCAGGCTGAAAAAGCCTTGATAGCCCTCTCTCAAGGGCATGATGAAGCTGAAATATATTGTCAAAAATTTCGAAAATGGTCTGTGCTTACTCAGTGGAATGAGTGCGCCCTGGCGGCGAATTTCAGAGAGGGTCTCTCTGACGCCGTTAAAGATGTCATGGTGGGGTTTCCTACGCCCACAGGTCTGAATGAGTCCATGACAATGGCTATTCAGATTGACCGGCGTTTACGGGAGCGCAAACCTGTGCACCATTTGGCGGTGTCTTCTGAGCAGGCACCGGAGAATATGCAATGTGATAGAATTCTGTCCAGAAGTGAGCGGCAGAATTATAGGCGTAGAAATGGGTTGTGCTTCTATTGTGGCGATTCTGCTCATGTTATATCAGCATGCTCTAAACGCACAAAAAAGGTTGATAAGTCTTTTGCAGTTAGCACTTTGCAGTCTAAGTTTATTTTGTCTGTGACTTTGATTTGTTCGTTATCATCTATTACCGTGAATGCCTATGTGGACTCTGGCGCCGCCCTGAGTCTTATGGATTGGTCCTTTGCCAGGCGCTGTGGGTTTAGTCTAGAGTCTCTGGAAGTCCCCATTCCTTTGAAGGGTATTGATTCCACACCATTGGCTAGGAATAAACCTCAATACTGGACACAAGTGACTATGTGTATGACTCCAGACCATCAGGAGGTGATTCGATTCCTTGTGTTGCATAACTTGCATGATATTTTAGTGCTTGGATTGCCATGGTTACAAACTCATAACCCAGTTCTTGACTGGAAAACAATGTCCGTATTAAGCTGGGGATGTCAGGGGGCTCATGGGGAAGTACCTTTGGTTTCCATTGCTTCATCTATTCCCTCTGAGGTTCCGGTATTTTTGTCTGACTACTGTGATGTTTTTGAGGAGCCTAAACTTAGTTCGCTCCCTCCTCACAGGGATTGCGATTGTGCTATAGATTTGATTCCTGGCAGCAAATTTCCTAAGGGTCGTTTGTTCAATCTGTCTGTGCCAGAGCATGCTGCTATGCGAGAGTATATTAAGGAGTCCTTGGAAAAGGGACATATCCGTCCATCCTCATCCCCTTTAGGAGCAGGGTTTTTTTTTGTGGGTAAAAAAGATGGTTCCCTGAGGCCTTGTATTGATTATCGGCTGTTGAATAAAATTACTGTCAAATATCAGTATCCTTTGCCACTGTTGACTGATTTGTTTGCTCGTATTAAGGGGGCAAGGTGGTTCTCCAAGATTGATCTTCGGGGTGCGTATAATTTGGTGCGGATAAAGCAAGGAGATGAGTGGAAAACTGCATTTAATACGCCCGAGGGCCATTTTGAGTATTTAGTAATGCCTTTTGGTCTTTCTAATGCCCCTTCAGTCTTTCAGTCCTTTATGCACAATATTTTCCGTGAATATCTGGATAAATTTATGATTGTGTATTTGGATGATATTTTGATTTTTTCTGATGACTGGGAGTCGCATGTTCAACAGGTCAGGAAGGTTTTTCAGGTTTTGCGGGCCAATTCTTTGTTTGTAAAGGGTTCAAAGTGTATTTTTGAGGTTCAGAAGATCTCTTTTTTGGGGTACATTTTTTCCCCTTCTTCTATTGAGATGGATCCTGTCAAGGTTCGGGCTATTTGTGATTGGACGCAACCTACTTCTCTTAGGAGTCTTCAGAAGTTCTTGGGCTTTGCTAATTTCTATCGTTGATTTATAACGGGTTTTTCTAGTGTTGTTAAACCTCTAACGGATTTGACTAAGAAGGGTGCTGATGTTGCCAATTGGTCCTCGGCTGCTGTGGAGGCCTTTCGGGAGCTTAAGCGCCGCTTTTCTTCTGCCCCTGTGTTGCGCCAGCCTGATGTTTCACTTCCTTTTCAGGTCGAAGTTGATGCTTCCGAGATCGGAGCGGGGGCGGTTTTGTCGCAGAGAAGTTCCGATTGCTCGGTGATGAGACCATGTGCGTTCTTTTCTCGAAAATTTTCGGCCGCCGAGCGAAATTATGATGTTGGTAATCGGGAGCTCTTGGCTATGAAGTGGGCCTTTGAGGAGTGGCGTCATTGGCTTGAGGGTGCTAGGCATCAGGTGGTGGTCTTGACTGATCACAAGAATCTGATTTACCTTGAGTCTGCCAGGCGTCTGAATCCTAGACAGGCGCGCTGGTCGTTGTTTTTCTCTCGGTTTAATTTTGTGGTCTCATATCTACCAGGTTCAAAAAATGTAAAGGCAGATGCCCTTTCTAGGAGTTTTGAGCCTGACTCCCCTGGTGATTCTGAGCCTACGGGTATCCTTAAGGATGGGGTGATATTGTCTGCTGTCTCTCCAGACTTGCGACGTGCTTTGCAGGAGTTTCAGGCGGATAGGCCTGATCGTTGTCCGCCTGGGAGACTGTTTGTTCCAGATGAGTGGACCAGTAGAGTCATCTTGGAAGTTCATTCTGCTGCGTTGGCAGGCCACCCTGGAATCTTTGGTACCAGAGATTTGGTGGCCAGGTCCTTCTGGTGGCCTTCCCTGTCTCGGGATGTGCGTACTTTTGTACAGTCTTGTGATGTTTGTGCTCGGGCCAAGCCTTGTTGTTCTCGGGCTAGTGGATTGTTGTTGCCCTTGCCTATTCCGAAGAGGCCTTGGACGCACATCTCTATGGACTTTATTTCGGATCTCCCGGTTTCTCAAAAAATGTCCGTCATCTGGGTGGTGTGTGACCGTTTTTCTAAAATGGTTCATTTGGTACCCTTGCCCAAGTTGCCTTCTTCATCTGAGTTGGTCCCTCTATTTTTTCAGAACGTGGTTCGTTTACATGGTATTCCGGAAAACATCGTTTCTGACAGGGGATCCCAATTTGTGTCTAGATTTTGGCGGGCGTTCTGTGCCAGGATGGGCATTGATTTGTCTTTTTCGTCTGCATTCCACCCTCAGACGAATGGCCAGACAGAGCGAACTAATCAGACCTTGGAGACTTATTTGAGGTGTTTTGTGTCTGCTGATCAGGATGACTGGGTCGCCTTTTTGCCGTTGGCAGAGTTTGCCCTTAATAATCGGGCTAGTTCTGCCACTCTGGTTTCTCCTTTCTTTTGCAATTCGGGGTTTCACCCTCGTTTTTCATCTGGCCAGGTGGAATCTTCGGATTGCCCTGGAGTGGACACGATGGTGGATAGACTGCACCGGATTTGGAGTCATGTTGTGGACAACTTGAAGTTGTCCCAGGAGAAGACCCAGCAGTTTGCTAATCGTCATCGTCATGTTGGTCATCGTCTTCGTGTTGGGGACTTGGTGTGGTTATCTTCTCGTTTTGTCCCTATGAAGGTCTCTTCTCCTAAGTTTAAACCTCGGTTCATAGGTCCTTATAAGATTTTGGAGATTCTTAATCCTGTATCATTTCGTTTGGACCTACCAGCATCTTTCACTATTCATAATGTCTTCCATTGGTCGTTGTTGCGGAGGTACGAGGTGCCGGTTGTTCCTTCTGTTGAGCCTCCTGCTCCTGTGCTGGTGCAGGGTGAATTGGAGTATGTTGTGGAGAAGATTTTGGACTCTCGCATTTCCAGACGGAGACTTCAATATTTGGTTAAATGGAAGGGATACGGTCAGGAAGATAATTCTTGGGTGACTGCCTCTGATGTTCATGCCTCTGATTTGGTTCGCGCCTTTCATAGGGCTCATCCAGATCGCCCTGGTGGTTCTCATGAGGGTTCGGTGCCCCCTCCTCAAGGGGGGGGGACTGTTGTGAATTCTGTTTGTGGGCTCCCTCTGGTGGCTACTGGTGGTACTGGCTGACTTTTGTCTGTTATCTCCAGTGCACCTGTTCCCATCAGGAAATGGAAGTTTTCTATATAGTCTGGCTTCTCAGTCATTTACTTGCCAGCTATCAATGTTACCAGAGCTCCTCTGTTACTTGTTACCTGCTCCAAGGTCTGCTGATTCAGATAAGTTGGATCATCTGTACCTTTTGTGAATTTTTGTCCAGCGTGCTTTTATTTGTATCTTGCTGCTGGAAGCTCTAGTGAACTGAAATGACCACTCCGGTGTCATGAGTTGATACCGGAGTTAAAGTTATTTCAGGATGGTATTTTGTAGGGTTTTGAGTTGACCGCGAAGACCACTTTTGTATTTTCTGCTTTCTAGTTAGTGGGCCTCTCTTTGCTGAACCTGTATTCATACTACGTATGTGTTTTCTTCTTAACTAACCGTCATTATATGTTGGGGGCTACTATCACTTTGGGGTTTTCTCTTGAGGCAAGCCAGGTCTGTGTTTCCTCTATTAGGGGTAGCTAGATCTCCGGCTGGTGCGAGACGTCTAGGGATAAAACGCAGGCACGTTCCCCGGCTATTGGTAGTTGCGCGTGAGGTTCAGCATCGCGGTCAGCTTAGATTCCATCTTCCTAGAGTTAGTCCTGTTTTTGCCTAAGTCCCTGCCATTGGGAACCATGACAGGTCTCTACATGATCTCAGGTGTATGTACAGGTGAGTGACAGGAGGAATGGGGGATACACAGGGGTCTCTACATGATCTCAGATGTATGTACAGGTGAGTGACAGGAGGAATGGGGGATACACAGGGGTCTCTACATGATCTCAGGTGTTTGTACAGGTGAGTGACAGGAGGAATTGGGGGATACACAGGGGTCTCTACATGATGTCAGGTGTATGTACAGGTGAGTGACAGGAGGACTGGAGGATACACAGGGGTCTCTACATGATCTCAGGGGTATGTACAGGTGAGTGACAGGACGGGGGATACACAGGGGTCTCTACATGATGTCAGGTGTATGTACAGGTGAGCGATGGGGGCAGGGGATACACAGGGGTCTCTACATGATCTCAGGTGTATGTACAGGTGAGTGAAAGGAGGACGGGGGATACACAGGGGTCTCTACATGATCTTAGGTGTATGTACAGGTGAGTGACAGGAGGACGGGGGGATACACAGGGGTCTCTACATGATCTCAGGTGTATGTACAGGTGAGTGACAGGAGGAATGGGGGATACACAGGGGTCTCTACATGATCTCAGGTATATGTACAGGTGAGTGACAGGAGGACGGGGATACACAGGGGTCTCTGCATGATCTCAGGTGTATGTACAGGTGAGTGACAGGAGGACGGGGATACACAGGGGTCTCTACATGATCTCAAGTGTATGCACAGGTGAGTGACAGGAGGACGGGGGATACACAGGGGTCTCTACATGATCTCAGGTGTATGTAAAGGTGAGATACAGGAGGACGGGGTATACACAGGGGTCTCTACATGATCTCAGGTGTATGTACAGGTGAGTGACAGGAGGAATGGGGGATACACAGGGGTCTCTACGTGATCTCAAGTGTATGCACAGGTGAGTGACAGGAGGACGGGGGATACACAGGGGTATCTACATGATCTCAGGTATATGTACAGGTGAGTGACAGGAGGACGGGGATACACAGGGGTCTCTCCATGATCTCAGGTGTATGTACAGGTGAGAGACAGGAGGACTGGGGGATACACAGGGGTCTCTACATGATCTCAGGTGTATGTACAGGTGAGTGACAGGAGGACGGGGGGATACACAGGGGTCTCTACATGATCTCAGGTGTATGTACAGGTGAGTGACAGGAGGACGGTGGATACACAGGGGTCTCTACATGATGTCACGTGTATGTACAGGTGAGTGACAGGAGGACTGGGGGATACACAGGGGTCTCTACATGATCTCAGGTGTATGTACAGGTGAGTGACAGGAGGACGGGGGATACACAGGGGTCTCTACATGATGTCACGTGTATGTACAGGTGAGTGACAGGAGGACTGGGGATACACAGGGGTCTCTACATGATCTCAGGTGTATGTACAGGTGAGTGACAGGAGGACGGGGGATACACAGGGGTCTCTACATGATGTCACGTGTATGTACAGGTGAGTGACAGGAGGACTGGGGGATACACAGGGGTCTCTACATGATCTCAGGTGTATGCACAGGTGAGTGACAGGAGGACGGGGGATACACAGGGGTCTCCACATGATCTCAGGTGTATGTACAGGTGAGTGACAGGAGGACGGGGGATACACAGGGGTCTCTACATGATCTCAGGTGTATGCACAGGTGAGTGACAGGAGGACGGGGGAAACACAGGGGTCTCTACATGATCTCAGGTATATGTACAGGTGAGTGACAGGAGGAATGGGGGATACACAGGGGTCTCTACATGATCTCAGGTGTATGCACAGGTGAGTGACAGGAGGACGGGGGATACACAGGGGTCTCTACATGATCTCAGGTATATGTACAGGTGAGTGACAGGAGGACGGGGATACACAGGGGTCTCTGCATGATCTCAGGTGTATGTACAGGTGAGTGACAGGAGGACGGGGGATACACAGGGGTCTCTACATGATCTCAGGTGTATGTACAGGTGAGAGACAGGAGTACTGGGGGATACACAGGGGTCTCTACATGATCTCAGGTGTATGCACAGGTGAGTGACAGGAGGACGGGGGATACACAGGGGTCTCTACATGATCTCAGGTGTATGTACAGGTGAGTGACAGGAGGACGGGGGATACACAGGGGTCTCTACATGATCTCAGGTGTATGCACAGGTGAGTGACAGGAGGACGGGGGAAACACAGGGGTCTCTACATGATCTCAGGTGCATGTACAGGTGAGTGACAGGAGGACGATATATGTACAGGTGAGTGACAGGAGGACGGGGGATACACAGGGGTCTCTACATGATCTCAGGTGTATGTACAGGTGAGTAACAGGAAGAGCGGGGGATACACAGGGGTCTCTACATGATCTCAGGTATATGTACAGGTGAGTGACAGGAGGAATGGGGGATACACAGGGGTCTCTACATGATCTCAGGTGTATGCACAGGTGAGTGACAGGAGGACGGGGGATACACAGGGGTCTCTACATGATCTCAGGTGTATGCACAGGTGAGTGACAGGAGGACGGGGGATACACAGGGGTCTCTACATGATCTCAGGTGTATGCACAGGTGAGTGACAGGAGGACGGGGGATACACAGGGGTCTCTGCATGATCTCAGGTGTATGTACAGGTGAGTGACAGGAGGACGGGGGATACACAGGGGTCTCTACATGATCTCAGGTGTATGTACAGGTGAGAGACAGGAGTACTGGGGGATACACAGGGGTCTGTACATGATCTCAGGTGTATGTTCAGGTGAGTGACAGGATGACGGGGGATACACAGGGGTCTCTACATGATCTCAGGTGTATGTACAGGTGAGGGACAGGAGGACGGGGGATACACAGAGGTCTCTACATGATGTCATGTGTATGTACAGGTGAGTGACAGGAGGACTGGGGGATACATAGGGGTCTCTACATGATCTCAGGTATATGTACAGGTGAGTGACAGGAGGACGGGGGATACACAGGGGTCTCTACATGATCTCAGGTGTATGTACAGGTGAGTGACAGGAGGACGGGGGATACACAGGGGTCTCTACATGATCTCAGGTGTATGTACAGGTGAGAGACAGGAGTACTGGGGGATACACAGGGGTCTGTACATGATCTCAGGTGTATGTTCAGGTGAGTGACAGGATGACGGGGGATACACAGGGGTCTCTACATGATCTCAGGTGTATGTACAGGTGAGGGACAGGAGGACGGGGGATACACAGAGGTCTCTACATGATGTCACGTGTATGTACAGGTGAGTGACAGGAGGACTGGGGGATACATAGGGGTCTCTACATGATCTCAGGTATATGTACAGGTGAGTGACAGGAGGACGGGGGATACACAGGGGTCTCTACATGATCTCAGGTGTATGTACAGGTGAGTGAGAGGAGGACTGGGGGATACACAGGGGTCTCTGCATGATCTCAGGTGTATGTACAGGTGAGAGACAGGAGGACTGGAGGATACACAGGGGTCTCTACATGATGTCAGGTGCATGTGCAGGTGAGTGACAGGAGGACGATATATGTACAGGTGAGTGACAGGAGGACGGGGGATACACAGGGGTCTCTACATGATCCCAGGTGCATGTACAGGTGAGTGACAGGAGGATGGTATATGTACAGGTGAGTGACAGGAGGACTGGGGGATACACAGGGGTCTCTACATGACCTCAGGTGTATGTACAGGTGAGTGACAGGAGGACGGGGATACACAGGGGTCTCTGCATGATCTCAGGTGTATGTACAGGTGACTGACAGGAGGACGGGGGATACACAGGGGTCTCTGCATGATGTCAGGTGTATGTACAGGTAAGTGACAGGAGGACGGGGGATACACAGGGGTCTCTACATGATCGCAGGTGTATGTACAGGTGAGTGACAGGAGGACGGGGATACACAGGGGTCTCTGCATGATCTCAGGTGTATGTACAGGTGACTGACAGGAGGACGGGGGATACACAGGGGTCTCTACATGATCGCAGGTGTATGTACAGGTAAGTGACAGGAGGACGGGGGACACACAGGGGTCTCTACATGATCTCAGGTGTATGTACAGGTGAGTGACAGGAGGACGGGGGATACACAGGGGTCTCTACATGATCTCAGGTGTATGTACAGGTGAGTGACAGGAGGACTGGGGGATACACAGGGGTCTCTACATGATCTCAGGTGTATGTACAGGTGAGTGACAGGAGGACGGGGGGTGTTGTGAATTTGGATTCTGGGCTCCCCCGGTGGCTACTGGTGGAATTGAACTGGTGTCTTCATCTTCTCTGTTCACCTGTTCCCATCAAGATGTGGGAGTCGCTATATAACCTTGCTGCTCTGTTAGTTGCTTGCCGGTCAACAATGTTATCAGAAGCCTCTCTGTGCTTGTTCCTGCTCCTAGACAACTACTAGATAAGTTGGACTCTTGTCCATGTTTGTTTTTGCATTTTGTTCCAGTTCACAGCTGTAGTTTCGTTACTGTGTCTGGAAAGCTCTTGTGAACGGGAATTGCCACTCTGGTGTTATGAGTTAATGCCAGAGTTTTAAAGTAATTTCTGGATGGTATTTTTGATAGGGTTTTCAGCTGACCATGAAAGTGCCCTTTCTGTCTTCTGCTATGTAGTAAGTGGACCTCAAATTTGCTAAACCTATTTTCATACTACGGTTGTTATTTCATCTCAACTCACCGCCAATACATGTGGGGGGCCTCTGTCTCCTTTCGGGGTATTTCTCTAGAGGTGAGCTAGGACTAATATTTTCTTCTGCTAGCTTTATTTAGTCCTCCGGCTGGGCTGGGCATCTAGAATCAACGTAGGCATGCTACCCGGCCACTGCTAGTTGTGCGTTAGGTTTAGTTCATGGTCAGCTCAGTTCCCATCTTCCAAGAGCTAGTTCCTATATATGCTTATGCTATGTTCTCTTGCCATTGAGATCATGACAGTTTGACCGGCCAGCAAAGTGTTAATTGTTTGGGCTGAAGCAGGAGAAAAAGAAGTGTTGAAGGGAAATTTTTTTTTTTTTTCCCCTCAGAGTTTTGCTGCCTAGCCCTTAATTGCTGTCTAGCTGCTTCTTACCTCCTCTTAACCCTTGAATGGCTCTGTGTCCACCTGTTTGTAATGGATCTTCAGAGTGTAACTGCAGGTTTGAATAATCTCGCCACGAAGGTACAAAATTTGCAAGATTTTGTTTGTCATGCACCTGTATCTGAGCCGAGAATTCCTTTGCCGGAATTTTTCTCGGGGAATAGATCCGGGTTTCAGAATTTTCGAAATAATTGCAAATTATTTTTGTCTCTGAAATCTCGCTCTGCCGGAGACCCTGCACAGCAGGTCAGGATTGTGATTTCCTTGCTCCGGGGCGACCCTCAAGACTGGGCTTTTTCATTGACACCAGGGGATCCTGCGTTGCTCAATGTGGATGCGTTTTTTCTGGCCTTGGGGTTGCTTTATGACGAACCTCATTTGGAGCTTCAGGCAGAAAAAACTTTGATGTCCCTATCTCAGGGGCAAGATGAAGCGGAAATTTACTGCCAAAGATTCCGTAAATGGTCTGTGCTTACTCAGTGGAATGAGTGCGCCCTGGCGGCGACTTTCAGAGAGGGTCTCTCTGATGCCATTAAGGATGTTATGGTGGGGTTCCCTGTGCCTGCGGGTCTGAATGAGTCCATGACAATGGCTATTCAGATCGATAGGCGTTTGCGGGAGCGCAAACCAGTGCACCATCTGGCGGTGTCCACTGAGAAGTCGCCAGAGAGTATGCAGTGTGATAGAATTCTGTCCCGAAGCGAGCAGCAGAATTTTAGACGGAAAAATGGGTTGTGTTTCTATTGTGGGGATTCTACTCATGTTATATCAGCATGCTCTAAGCGCACTAAAAAGCTTGGTAAATCTGTTTCCATTTGCACCTTACCGTCTAAATTTATTCTATCTGTGACCCTGATTTGCTCTTTGTCATCTATTACCACGGACGCCTATGTCGACTCTGGCGCCGCTTTGAGTCTTATGGATTGGTCCTTTGCCAAACGCTGTGGGTATGATTTAGAGCCTTTGGAGACTCCTATTCCTCTGAAGGGGATTGACTCCACCCCATTGGCTAATAATAAACCACAATACTGGACACAAGTAACTATGCGTATTAATCCGGATCACCAGGAGATTATTCGCTTTCTGGTGCTGTATAATCTACATGATGATTTGGTGCTAGGATTGCCTTGGCTGCAATCTCACAACCCAGTCCTCGACTGGAGAGCTATGTCTGTGTTGAGCTGGGGATGTAAGGGGGCTCATGGGGATGTACCTGTGGTTTCCATTTCATCATCTATTCCCTCTGAAATTCCTGAGTTCCTGTCTGACTATCGTGACGTCTTTGAAGAATCCAAGCTTGGTTCATTACCTCCGCACCGAGAGTGCGATTGTGCCATAGATTTAATCCCGGGTAGTAAATACCCAAAGGGTCGTTTATTTAATCTGTCTGTGCCTGAACACGCTGCTATGCGAGAATATATAAAGGAGTCCTTGGAAAAGGGACATATTCGTCCATCGTCATCTCCCTTAGGAGCCGGTTTTTTCTTTGTGTCAAAAAAAGACGGCTCTTTGAGACCATGTATTGATTATCGGCTTTTGAATAAAATCACTGTTAAATATCAATACCCATTGCCGTTGCTGACTGATTTGTTTGCTCGCATAAAGGGGGCCAAGTGGTTCTCTAAGATTGACCTTCGTGGGGCGTATAATTTGGTGCGAATCAGGCAGGGGGATGAGTGGAAAACCGCATTTAATACGCCCGAGGGCCACTTTGAGTATTTAGTGATGCCTTTTGGTCTTTCTAATGCTCCGTCAGTTTTCCAGTCCTTTATGCATGATATTTTTCGCGATTATTTGGATAAATTTATGATTGTGTATCTGGATGATATTCTGATTTTTTCGGATGACTGGGACTCTCATGTCCAGCAGGTCAGGAGGGTTTTTCAGGTTTTGCGGTCTAATTCTTTGTGTGTGAAGGGTTCTAAGTGTGTTTTTGGGGTACAGAGGATTTCCTTTTTGGGATATATTTTTTCCCCCTCTTCCATTGAAATGGATCCTGTCAAGGTTCAAGCTATTTGTGATTGGACGCAGCCCTCTTCTCTTAAGAGTCTTCAGAAATTTTTGGGCTTTGCTAACTTTTATCGTCGATTTATTGCTGGTTTTTCGGATATTGCTAAGCCATTGACCGATTTGACTAAGAAGGGTGCTGATGTTGCTGATTGGTCCCCTGATGCTGTGGAGGCCTTTCGGGAGCTTAAGCGCCGTTTTTCCTCTGCCCCTGTGTTGCGTCAGCCTGATGTTGCTCTACCTTTTCAGGTTGAGGTCGACGCTTCTGAGATCGGAGCTGGGGCAGTGTTGTCGCAGAAAAGTTCTGACTGCTCCGTGATGAGGCCTTGTGCCTTCTTTTCCCGTAAATTTTCGCCAGCTGAGCGGAATTATGATGTTGGGAATCGGGAGCTTTTGGCCATGAAGTGGGCTTTTGAGGAGTGGCGCCATTGGCTTGAGGGGGCCAGACATCAGGTGGTGGTATTGACTGACCACAAAAATTTGATTTATCTTGAGACCGCCAGGCGCCTGAATCCTAGACAGGCGCGCTGGTCATTATTTTTCTCTCGGTTTAATTTTGTGGTGTCATACCTACCGGGTTCTAAGAATGTTAAGGCGGATGCCCTTTCTAGGAGTTTTGAGCCTGACTCGCCTGGTAACTCTGAGCCCACAGGTATCCTTAAGGATGGAGTGGTATTGTCAGCCGTTTCTCCAGACCTGCGGCGGGCCTTGCAGGAGTTTCAGGCGGAGAGACCTGATCGTTGCCCACCTGATAAACTGTTTGTTCCTGATGATTGGACCAGTAGAGTCATCTCTGAGGTTCATTCTTCTGCGTTGGCAGGTCATCCTGGCATTTTTGGTACCAGGGATTTGGTGGCAAGGTCCTTCTGGTGGCCTTCCCTGTCACGAGATGTGCGAGGCTTTGTGCAGTCTTGTGACGTTTGTGCTCGGGCCAAGCCTTGTTGTTCTCAGGCTAGTGGATTATTGTTGCCCTTGCCTATTCCTAAGAGGCCTTGGACGCACATCTCGATGGATTTTATTTCAGATCTGCCTGTTTCTCAGAAGATGTCTGTCATCTGGGTGGTGTGTGACCGTTTTTCTAAGATGGTCCATTTGGTTCCTCTGCCCAAGTTACCTTCTTCTTCCGAGTTGGTTCCTCTGTTTTTTCAAAATGTTGTTCGTTTGCATGGTATTCCTGAGAATATCGTTTCTGACAGAGGGACCCAATTCGTGTCTAGATTTTGGCGGGCATTCTGTGCTAGGATGGGCATAGATTTATCTTTTTCGTCCGCTTTCCATCCTCAGACGAATGGCCAGACCGAGCGGATTAATCAGACCCTGGAGACATATCTGAGGTGTTTTGTGTCTGCTGACCAGGATGATTGGGTTGCTTTTTTGCCATTGGCGGAGTTCGCTCTCAATAATCGGGCCAGCTCTGCCACTTTGGTGTCCCCGTTTTTCTGTAATTCGGGGTTTCATCCTCGATTTTCCTCTGGTCAGGTGGAATCTTCGGATTGTCCTGGAGTGGATGCTGTGGTGGAGAGATTGCATCAGATCTGGGGGCAGGTGGTGGACAATTTGAGGTTGTCCCAGGAGAAGACTCAGCTTTTTGCCAACCGCCACCGTCGTGTTGGTCCTCGGCTTTCTGTTGGGGATTTGGTGTGGTTGTCTTCTCGTTTTGTCCCTATGAGGGTCTCTTCTCCTAAGTTTAAGCCTCGGTTTATCGGCCCGTATAAGATATTGGAGATTCTTAACCCTGTTTCCTTCCGTTTGGACCTCCCTGCATCCTTTTCTATTCATAACGTTTTTCATCGGTCATTATTGCGCAGGTATGAGGTACCGGTTGTGCCTTCCGTTGAGCCTCCTGCTCCGGTGTTGGTTGAGGGTGAGTTGGAGTACGTTGTGGAGAAAATTTTGGACTCTCGTGTTTCCAGACGGAGACTCCAGTATCTGGTCAAGTGGAAGGGATACGGCCAGGAGGATAATTCTTGGGTGAATGCATCTGATGTTCATGCCTCCGATCTGGTTCGTGCCTTTCATAGGGCCCATCCTGATCGCCCTGGTGGTTCTGGTGAGGGTTCGGTGCCCCCTCCTTGAGGGGGGGGTACTGTTGTGAATTTGGATTCTGGGCTCCCCCGGTGGCTACTGGTGGAATTGAACTGGTGTCTTCATCTTCTCTGTTCACCTGTTCCCATCAAGATGTGGGAGTCGCTATATAACCTTGCTGCTCTGTTAGTTGCTTGCCGGTCAACAATGTTATCAGAAGCCTCTCTGTGCTTGTTCCTGCTCCTAGACAACTACTAGATAAGTTGGACTCTTGTCCATGTTTGTTTTTGCATTTTGTTCCAGTTCACAGCTGTAGTTTCGTTACTGTGTCTGGAAAGCTCTTGTGAACGGGAATTGCCACTCTGGTGTTATGAGTTAATGCCAGAGTTTTAAAGTAATTTCTGGATGGTGTTTTTGATAGGGTTTTCAGCTGACCATGAAAGTGTCCTTTCTGTCTTCTGCTATGTAGTAAGTGGACCTCAAATTTGCTAAACCTATTTTCATACTACGTTTGTTATTTCATCTCAACTCACCGCCAATACATGTGGGGGGCCTCTGTCTCCTTTCGGGGTATTTCTCTAGAGGTGAGCTAGGACTAATATTTTCCTCTGCTAGCTTTATTTAGTCCTCCGGCTGGGCTGGGCATCTAGAATCAACGTAGGCATGCTACCCGGACACTGCTAGTTGTGCGTTAGGTTTAGTTCATGGTCAGCTCAGTTCCCATCTTCCAAGAGCTAGTTCCTATATATGCTTATGCTATGTTCTCTTGCCATTGAGATCATGACAGGGGGGATACACAGGGGTCTCTACATTATCTCAGTTGTATGTACAGGTCAGTGACAGGAGGACGGGGGATACACAGGGGTCTCTACATGATCTCAGGTGTATGTACAGGTGAGTGACAGGAGGACTGGGGGATACACAGGGGTCTCTACATGATCTCAGGTGTATGTACAGGTGAGTGACAGGAGGACGGGGGGATACACAGGGGTCTCTACATGATCTCAGGTGTATGTACATGTGAGTGACAGGAGGACGGGGGATACACAGGAGTCTCTACATGATCTCAGGTGTATGTACAGGTGAGTGACAGGAGGACTGGGGGATACACAGGGGTCTCTACATGATCTCAGGTGTATGTACAGGTGAGTGACAGGAGGACGGGGATACACAGGGGTCTCTACATGATCTCAGGTGTATGTACAGGTGAGTGACAGGAGAACGGGGGATACACAGGGGTGTCTACATGATCTCTGGTGTATGTACAGGTGAGTGACAGGAGGACTGGGGGATACACAGGGGTCTCTACATGATGTCAGGTGTATGTACAGGTGAGTGACAGGAGGACTGGAGGATACACAGGGGTCTCTACATGATGTCAGGTGTATGTACAGGTGAGTGACAGGAGGAGTGGGGGATACACAGGGGTCTCTACATGATGTCAGGTGTATGTACAGGTGAGTGACAGGAGGAGTGGGGGATACACAGGGGTCTCTACATGATCTCAGGTGTATGTACAGGTGAGTGACAGGAGGACGGGGGATACACAGGGGTCTCTACATGATGTCAGGTGTATGTACAGGTGAGTGACAGGAGGACGGGTGATACACAGGGGTCTATACATGATCTCAGGTGTATGTACAGATGAGTGACAGGAGGACGGGGGATACACAGGGGTCTCCACATGATGTCAGGTGTATGTACAGGTGAGTGACAGGAGGACGGGGGATACACAGGGGTCTCTACACGATGTCAGGTGTATGCACAGGTGAGTGACAGGAGGACTGGGGGATTCACAGGCGTCTCTACATGATCTCAGGTGTATGTACAGGTGAGTGACAGGAGGACGGGGGATACACAGGGGTCTCTACACGATGTCAGGTGTATGCACAGGTGAGTGACAGGAGGACTGGGGGATTCACAGGGGTCTCTACATGATCTCAGGTGTATGTACAGGTGAGTGACAGGAGGACGGGGGATACACAGGGGTCTCTACACGATGTCAGGTGTATGCACAGGTGAGTGACAGGAGGACTGGGGGATTCACAGGGGTCTCTACATGATCTCTGGTGTATGTACAGGTGAGTGACAGGAGGACGGGGGATACACAGGGGTCTCTACATGATCTCAGGTGTATGTACAGGTGAGTGACAGGAGGACTGGGGGATACACAGGGGTCTCTACATGATCTCTGGTGTATGTACAGGTGAGTGACAGGAGGACGGGGGATACACAGGGGTCTCTACATGATCTCAGGTGTATGTACAGGTGCGTGACAGGAGGACTGGGGGATACACAGGGGTCTCTACATGATCTCAGGTGTATGTACAGGTGAGTGACTGGAGGACGGGGGATACACAGGGGTCTCTACATGATCTCAGGTGTATGTACAGGTGAGTGACAGGAGGACTGGGGGATACACAGGGGTCTCTACACGATGTCAGGTGTATGCACAGGTGAGTGACAGGAGGACTGGGGGATTCACAGGGGTCTCTACATGATCTCTGGTGTATGTACAGGTGAGTGACAGGAGGACGGGGGATACACAGGGGTCTCTACATGATCTCAGGTGTATGTACAGGTGAGTGACAGGAGGACTGGGGGATACACAGGGGTCTCTACATGATCTCTGGTGTATGTACAGGTGAGTGACAGGAGGACGGGGGATACACAGGGGTCTCTACATGATCTCAGGTGTATGTACAGGTGAGTGACAGGAGGACTGGGGGATACACAGGGGTCTCTACATGATCTCAGGTGTATGTACAGGTGAGTGACTGGAGGACGGGGGATACACAGGGGTCTCTACATGATCTCAGGTGTATGTACAGGTGAGTGACAGGAGGACTGGGGGATACACAGGGGTCTCTATATGATCTCAGGTGTATGTACAGGTGAGTGACAGGAGGACTGGGGGATACACAGGGGTCTCTACATGATCTCAGGTGTATGTACAGGTGAGTGACAGGAGGACTGGGGGATACACAGGGGTCTCTACATGATCTCAGGTGTATGTACAGGTGAGTGACAGGAGGACTGGGGGATACACAGGGGTCTCTACATGATCTCAGGTGTATGTACAGGTGAGTGACAGGAGGACTGGGGGAAACACAGGGGTCTCTACATGATCTCAGGTGTATGTACAGGTGAGTGACTGGAGGACGGGGGATACACAGGGGTCTCTACATGATCTCAGGTGTATGTACAGGTGAGTGACAGGAGGACTGGGGGATACACAGGGGTCTCTATATGATCTTAGGTGTATGTACAGGTGAGTGACAGGAGGACTGGGGGATACACAGGGGTCTCTACATGATCTCAGGTGTATGTACAGGTGAGTGACAGGAGGACTGGGGGATACACAGGGGTCTCTACATGATCTCAGGTGTATGTACAGGTGAGTGACAGGAGGACTGGGGGATACACAGGGGTCTCTACATGATCTCAGGTGTTTGTACAGGTGAGTGACAGGAGGACGGGGGATACACAGGGGTCTCTACATGATCTCAGGTGTATGTACATGTGAGTGACTGGAGGACGGGGGATACACAGGGGTCTCTACATGATCTCAGGTGTATGTACAGGTGAGTGACAGGAGGACTGGGGGATACACAGGGGTCTCTACATGATCTCAGGTGTATGTAGAGGTGAGTGACAGGAGGACTGGGGGATACACAGGGGTGTCTACATGATCTCAGGTGTTTGTACAGGTGAGTGACAGGAGGACGGGGGATACACAGGGGTCTCTACATGATCTCAGGTGTATGTACAGGTGAGTGACTGGAGGACGGGGGATACACAGGGGTCTCTACATGATCTCAGGTGTATGTACAGGTGAGTGACAGGAGGACTGGGGGATACACAGGGGTCTCTACATGATCTCAGGTGTATGTACAGATGAGTGACAGGAGGACGGGGGGATACACAGGGGTCTCTACATGATCTCAGGTGTATGTACAGGTGAGTGACAGGAGGACTGGGGGATACACAGGGGTCTCTACATGATCTCAGGTGTATGTACAGGTGAGTGACAGGAGGACTGTGGGATACACAGGGGTGTCTACATGATCTCAGGTGTATGTACAGTTGAGTGACAGGAGGACTGGGGGATACACAGGGGTCTCTACATGATCTCAGGTGTTTGTACAGGTGAGTGACAGGAGGACGGGGGATACACAGGGGTCTCTACATGATCTCAGGTGTATGTACAGGTGAGTGACTGGAGGACGGGGGATACACAGGGGTCTCTACATGATCTCAGGTGTATGTACAGGTGAGTGACAGGAGGACTGGGGGATACACAGTGGTCTCTACATGATCTCAGGTGTATGTACAGGTGAGTGACAGGAGGACTGGGGGATACACAGGGGTCTCTACATGATCTCAGGTGTTTGTACAGGTGAGTGACAGGAGGACGGGGGATACACAGGGGTCTCTACATGATCTCAGGTGTATGTACAGGTGAGTGACAGGAGGACGGGGGATAAGGGGTCTCTACATGATCTCAGGTGTATATACAGGTGAGTGACAGGAGGACTGGGGGATACACAGGGGTCTCTACATGATCTCAGGTGTATGTACAGGTGAGTGACAGGAGGACTGTGGGATACACAGGGGTGTCTACATGATCTCAGGTGTATGTACAGGTGAGTGACAGGAGGACTGGGGGATACACAGGGGTCTCTACATGATCTCAGGTGTTTGTACAGGTGAGTGACAGGAGGACGGGGGATACACAGGGGTCTCTACATGATCTCAGGTGTATGTACAGGTGAGTGACTGGAGGACGGGGGATACACAGGGGTCTCTACATGATCTCAGGTGTATGTACAGGTGAGTGACAGGAGGACTGGGGGATACACAGGGGTGTCTACATGATCTCAGGTGTATGTACAGGTGAGTGACAGGAGGACTGGGGGATACACAGGGGTCTCTACATGATCTCAGGTGTTTGTACAGGTGAGTGACAGGAGGACGGGGGATACACAGGGGTCTCTACATGATCTCAGGTGTATGTACAGGTGAGTGACTGGAGGACGGGGGATAAGGGGTCTCTACATGATCTCAGGTGTATGTACAGGTGAGTGACAGGAGGACTGGGGGATACACAGGGGTCTCTACATGATCTCAGGTGTATGTACAGGTGAGTGACAGGAGGACTGAGGGATACACAGGGGTCTCTACATGATCTCAGGTGTTTGTACAGGTGAGTGACAGGAGGACGGGGGATACACAGGGGTCTCTACATGATCTCAGGTGTATGTACAGATGAGTGACAGGAGGACGGGGGGATACACAGGGGTCTCTACATGATCTCAGGTGTATGTACAGGTGAGTGACAGGAGGACGGGGGATACACAGGGGTCTCTACACGATGTCAGGTGTATGCACAGGTGAGTGACAGGAGGACTGGGGGATTCACAGGGGTCTCTACATGATCTCAGGTGTATGTACAGGTGAGTGACAGGGGGACGGGGGATACACAGGGGTCTCTACATGATGTCAGGTGTATGTACAGGTGAGTGACAGGAGGACGGGGGATACACAGGGGTCTCTACATGATCTCAGGTGTATGTACAGGTGAGTGACAGGAGGACTGGGGGATACACAGGGGTCTCCACATGATCTCAGGTGTATGTACATGTGAGTGACAGGAGGACGGGGGATACACAGGGGTCTCTACATGACCTCAGGTGTATGTACAGGTGAGTGACAGGAGGACTGGGGGATACACAGGGGTCTCTACGTGACCTCAGGTGTATGTACAGGTGAGTGACAGGAGGACTGGGGGATACACAGGGGTCTCTACGTGATCTCAGGTGTATGTACAGGTGAGTGACAGGAGGACTGAGGGATACACAGGGGTCTCTACATGATGTCAGGTGTATGTACAGGTGAGTGACAGGAGGACAGGGGGATACACAGAAGTCTCTACATGATCTCAGGTGTATGTACAGGTGAGTGACAGGAGGACTGGGGGATACACAGGGGTCTCTATATGATCTCAGGTGTATGTACAGGTGAGTGACAGGAGGAATGGGGGATACACAGGGGTCTCTACATGATCTCAGGTGTATGTACAGGTGAGTGACAGGAGGACGGGGGGATACACAGGGGTCTCTACATGATCTCAGGTGTATGTACAGGTGAGTGACAGGAGGACGGGGGATACACAGGGGTCTCTACATGATATCAGGTGTATGTACAGGTGAGTGACAGGAGGACGGGGGATACACAGGGGTCTCTACATGATCTCAGGTGTATGTACAGGTGAGTGACTGGAGGACGGGGGATACACAGGGGTCTCTACATGATCTCAGGTGTATGTACAGGTGAGTGACAGGAGGACTGGGGGATACACAGGGGTCTCTACATGATCTCAGGTGTATGTACAGATGAGTGACAGGAGGACGGGGGGATACACAGGGGTCTCTACATGATCTCAGGTGTATGTACAGGTGAGTGACAGGAGGACTGGGGGATACACAGGGGTCTCTACATGATCTCAGGTGTATGTACAGGTGAGTGACAGGAGGACTGTGGGATACACAGGGGTGTCTACATGATCTCAGGTGTATGTACAGTTGAGTGACAGGAGGACTGGGGGATACACAGGGGTCTCTACATGATCTCAGGTGTTTGTACAGGTGAGTGACAGGAGGACGGGGGATACACAGGGGTCTCTACATGATCTCAGGTGTATGTACAGGTGAGTGACTGGAGGACGGGGGATACACAGGGGTCTCTACATGATCTCAGGTGTATGTACAGGTGAGTGACAGGAGGACTGGGGGATACACAGTGGTCTCTACATGATCTCAGATGTATGTACAGGTGAGTGACAGGAGGACTGGGGGATACACAGGGGTCTCTACATGATCTCAGGTGTTTGTACAGGTGAGTGACAGGAGGACGGGGGATACACAGGGGTCTCTACATGATCTCAGGTGTATGTACAGGTGAGTGACAGGAGGACGGGGATAAGGGGTCTATACATGATCTCAGGTGTATATACAGGTGAGTGACAGGAGGACTGGGGGATACACAGGGGTCTCTACATGATCTCAGGTGTATGTACAGGTGAGTGACAGGAGGACTGTGGGATACACAGGGGTGTCTACATGATCTCAGGTGTATGTACAGGTGAGTGACAGGAGGACTGGGGGATACACAGGAGTCTCTACATGATCTCAGGTGTTTGTACAGGTGAGTGACAGGAGGACGGGGGATACACAGGGGTCTCTACATGATCTCAGGTGTATGTACAGGTGAGTGACTGGAGGACGGGGGATACACAGGGGTCTCTACATGATCTCAGGTGTATGTACAGGTGAGTGACAGGAGGACTGGGGGATACACAGGGGTGTCTACATGATCTCAGGTGTATGTACAGGTGAGTGACAGGAGGACTGGGGGATACACAGGGGTCTCTACATGATCTCAGGTGTTTGTACAGGTGAGTGACAGGAGGACGGGGGATACACAGGGGTCTCTACATGATCTCAGGTGTATGTACAGGTGAGTGACTGGAGGACGGGGGATAAGGGGTCTCTACATGATCTCAGGTGTATGTACAGGTGAGTGACAGGAGGACTGGGGGATACACAGGGGTCTCTACATGATCTCAGGTGTATGTACAGGTGAGTGACAGGAGGACTGAGGGATACACAGGGGTCTCTACATGATCTCAGGTGTTTGTACAGGTGAGTGACAGGAGGACGGGGGATACACAGGGGTCTCTACATGATCTCAGGTGTATGTACAGATGAGTGACAGGAGGACGGGGGGATACACAGGGGTCTCTACATGATCTCAGGTGTATGTACAGGTGAGTGACAGGAGGACGGGGGATACACAGGGGTCTCTACACGATGTCAGGTGTATGCACAGGTGAGTGACAGGAGGACTGGGGGATTCACAGGGGTCTCTACATGATCTCAGGTGTATGTACAGGTGAGTGACAGGGGGACGGGGGATACACAGGGGTCTCTACATGATGTCAGGTGTATGTACAGGTGAGTGACAGGAGGACGGGGGATACACAGGGGTCTCTACATGATCTCAGGTGTATGTACAGGTGAGTGACAGGAGGACTGGGGGATACACAGGGGTCTCCACATGATCTCAGGTGTATGTACATGTGAGTGACAGGAGGACGGGGGATACACAGGGGTCTCTACATGACCTCAGGTGTATGTACAGGTGAGTGACAGGAGGACTGGGGGATACACAGGGGTCTCTACGTGACCTCAGGTGTATGTACAGGTGAGTGACAGGAGGACTGGGGGATACACAGGGGTCTCTACGTGATCTCAGGTGTATGTACAGGTGAGTGACAGGAGGACTGAGGGATACACAGGGGTCTCTACATGATGTCAGGTGTATGTACAGGTGAGTGACAGGAGGACGGGGGGATACACAGAAGTCTCTACATGATCTCAGGTGTATGTACAGGTGAGTGACAGGAGGACTGGGGGATACACAGGGGTCTCTATATGATCTCAGGTGTATGTACAGGTGAGTGACAGGAGGAATGGGGGATACACAGGGGTCTCTACATGATCTCAGGTGTATGTACAGGTGAGTGACAGGAGGACGGGGGGATACACAGGGGTCTCTACATGATCTCAGGTGTATGTACAGGTGAGTGACAGGAGGACGGGGGATACACAGGGGTCTCTACATGATATCAGGTGTATGTACAGGTGAGTGACAGGAGGACGGGGGATACACAGGGGTCTCTACACGATGTCAGGTGTATGCACAGGTGAGTGACAGGAGGACTGGGGGATTCACAGGGGTCTCTATATGATCTCAGGTGTATGTACAGGTGAGTGACCGGAGGACGGGGATACACAGGGGTCTCTACATGATCGCAGGTGTATGTACAGGTAAGTGACAGGAGGACGGGGGATACACAGGGGTCTCGACATGATGTCAGGTGTATGTACAGGTGAGTGACAGGAGGATGGGGGGATACACAGGGGTCTCTACATGATCTCAGGTGTATGTACAGGTGAGTGACAGGAGGAATGGGGGATACACAGGTGTCTACATGATCTCAGGTGTATGTACAGGTGAGTGACAGGAGGACGGGGGATACACAGGGGTCTCTACATGATCTTAGGTGTATGTACAGGTGAGTGACAGGAGGACTGGGGGATACACAGGGGTCTCTACGTGATCTCAGGTGTATGTACAGGTGAGTGACAGGAGGACTGAGGGATACACAGGGGTCTCTACATGATGTCAGGTGTATGTACAGGTGAGTGACAGGAGGACGGGGGGATACACAGGGGTCTCTACACGATGTCAGGTGTATGCACAGGTGAGTGACAGGAGGACTGGGGGATTCACAGGGGTCTCTACATGATCTCAGGTGTATGTACAGGTGAGTGACAGGAGGACAGGGATACACAGGGGTCTCTACATGATCGCAGGTGTATGTACAGGTGAGTGACAGGAGGACGGGGGATACACAGGGGTCTCTACATGATCTCAGGTGTATGTACAGGTGAGTGACAGGAGGACTGGGGGATACACAGGGGTCTCTACATGATCTCAGGTGTATGTACATGTGAGTGACAGGAGGACGGGGGATACACAGGGGTCTCTACATGACCTCAGGTGTATGTACAGGTGAGTGACAGGAGGACTGGGGGATACACAGGGGTCTCTACATGATCTCAGGTGTATGTACAGGTGAGTGACAGGAGGACTGGGGGATACACAGGGGTCTCTACGTGATCTCAGGTGTATGTACAGGTGTGTGACAGGAGGACTGAGGGATACACAGGGGTCTCTACATGATGTCAGGTGTATGTACAGGTGAGTGACAGGAGGACGGGGGGATACACAGGGGTCTCTACATGATCTCAGGTGTATGTACAGGTGAGTGACAGGAGGACTGGGGGATACACAGGGGTCTCTACATGATGTCAGGTGTATGTACAGGTGAGTGACAGGAGGATGGGGGGATACACAGGGGTCTCTACATGATCTCAGGTGTATGTACAGGTGAGTGACAGGAGGAATGGGGGATACACAGGGGTCTCTACATGATCTCAGGTGTATGTACAGGTGAGTGACAGGAGGACTGGGGGATACACAGGGGTCTCTACATGATCTAAGGTGTATGTACAGGTGAGTGACAGGAGGACTGGGGGATACACAGGGGTCTCTACGTGATCTCAGGTGTATGTACAGGTGAGTGACAGGAGGATGGGGGGATACACAGGGGTCTCTACATGATCTCAGGTGTATGTACAGGTGAGTGACAGGAGGACTGGGGGATACACAGGGGTCTCTACATGATCTCAGGTGTATGTACAGGTGAGTGACAGGAGGACGGGGGATACACAGGAGTCTCTACATGATCTCAGGTGCATGTACAGGTGAGTGACAGGAGGACTGAGGGATACACAGGGGTCTCTACATGATGTCAGGTGTATGTACAGGTGAGTGACAGGAGGATGGGGGGATACACAGGGGTCTCTACATGATCTCAGGTGTATGTACAGGTGAGTGACAGGAGGACTGGGGGATACACAGGGGTCTCTACATGATCTCAGGTGTATGTACAGGTGAGTGACAGGAGGACGGGGGATACACAGGAGTCTCTACATGATCTCAGGTGCATGTACAGGTGAGTGACAGGACTGGGGGATACACAGGGGTCTCTACATGATCTCAGGTGTATGTACAGGTGAGTGACAGGAGGACGGGGGATACACAGGGGTCTCTACATGATTGCAGGTGTATGTACAGGTAAGTGACAGGAGGACGGGGGATACACAGGGGTCTCTACATGATCTCAGGTGTATGTACAGGTGAGTGACAGGAGGACTGGGGGATACACAGGGGTCACTACATGATCTCAGGTGTATGTACAGGTGAGTGACAGGAGGACGGGGGATACACAGGGGTCTCTACATGACCTCAGGTGTATGTACAGGTGAGTGACAGGAGGACTGGGGGATACACAGGAGTCTCTACGTGATCTCAGGTGTATGTACAGGTGAGTGACAGGAGGACTGAGGGATACACAGGGGTCTCTACATGATGTCAGGTGTATGTACAGGTGAGTGACAGGAGGACTGGAGGATACACAGGGGTCTCTACATGATGTCAGGTGTATGTACAGGTGAGTGACAGGAGGAGTGGGGGATACACAGGGGTCTCTACATGATGTCAGGTGTATGTACAGGTGAGTGACAGGAGGATGGGGGGATACACAGGGGTCTCTACATGATCTCAGGTGTATGTACAGGTGAGTGACAGGAGGAATGGGGGATACACAGGGGTCTCTACATGATCTCAGGTGTATGTACAGGTGAGTGACAGGAGGACTGGGGGATACACAGGGGTCTCTACGTGATCTCAGGTGTATGTACAGGTGAGTGACAGGAGGACTGAGGGATACACAGGGGTCTCTACATGATCTCAGGTGTATGTACAGGTGAGTGACAGGAGGATGGGGGGATACAAAGGGGTCTCTACATGATCTCAGGTGTATGTACAGGTGAGTGACAGGAGGACTGGGGGATAAACAGGGGTCTCTACATGATCTCAGGTGTATGTACAGGTGAGTGACAGGAGGACGGGGGATACACAGGAGTCTCTACATGATCTCAGGTGCATGTACAGGTGAGTGACAGGACTGGGGGATACACAGGGGTCTCTACATGATTTCAGGTGTATGTACAGGTGAGTGACAGAAGGACGGGGGGATACACAGGGGTCTCTAAATGATGTCAGGTGTATGTACAGGTGAGTGACAGGAGGACGGGGATACACAGGAGTCTCTACATGATCTCAGGTGCATGTACAGGTGAGTGACAGGACTGGGGGATACACAGGGGTCTCTACATGATCTCAGGTGTATGTACAGGTGAGTGACAGGAGGACGGGGGATACACAGGGGTCTCTACATGATTGCAGGTGTATGTACAGGTAAGTGACAGGAGGACGGGGGATACACAGGGGTCTCTACATGATGTCAGGTGTATGTACAGGTGAGTGACAGGAGGACGGGGGATACACAGGGGTCTCTACATGATCTCAGGTGTATGTACAGGTGAGTGACAGGAGGACTGGGGGATACACAGGGGTCACTACATGATCTCAGGTGTATGTACAGGTGAGTGACAGGAGGACGGGGGATACACAGGGGTCTCTACATGACCTCAGGTGTATGTACAGGTGAGTGACAGGAGGACTGGGGGATACACAGGGGTCTCTACGTGATCTCAGGTGTATGTACAGGTGAGTGACAGGAGGACTGAGGGATACACAGGGGTCTCTACATGATGTCAGGTGTATGTACATGTGAGTGACAGGAGGACGGGGGGATACACAGGGGTCTCTACATGATCTCAGGTGTATGTACTGGTGAGTGACAGGAGGACTGGGGGATACACAGGGGTCTCTACATGATCTCAGGTGTATGTACAGGTGAGTGACAGGAGGATGGGGGGATACACAGGTGTCTCTACATGATCTCAGGTGTATGTACAGTTTAGTGACAGGAGGAATGGTGGATACACAGGGGTCTCTACATGATCTTAGGTGTATGTACAGGTGAGTGACAGGAGGACTGGGGGATACACAGGGTTCTCTACATGATCTCAGTTGTATGTACAGGTGAGTGACAGGAGGACTGAGGGATACACAGGGGTCTCTACATGATGTCAGGTGTATGTACAGGTGAGTGACAGGAGGACGGGGGGATACACAGGGGTCTCTACATGATCTCAGGTGTATGTACAGGTGAGTGACAGGAGGACTGGGGGATATATAGGGGTCTCTACATGATCTCAGGTGTATGTACAGGTGAGTGACAGGAGGACGGGGGGATACACAGGGGTCTCTACATGATGTCAGGTGTATGTACAGGTGAGTGACAGGAGGACTGGGGGATACACAGGGGTCTCTACATGATCTCAGGTGTATGTACAGGTGAGTGACAGGAGGACGGGGGGATACACAGGGGTCTCTACATGATGTCAGGTGTATGTACAGGTGAGTGACAGGAGGACTGGGGATACACAGGGGTCTCTAAATGATCTCAGGTGTATGTACAGGTGAGTGACTGGAGGACGGGGGATACACAGGGGTCTCTACATGATCTCAGGTGTATGTACAGGTGAGTGACAGGAGGACGGGGATACACAGGGGTCTCTACATGATCTCAGGTGTATGTACAGGTGAGTGACAGGAGGACTGGGGGATACACAGGGGTGTCTGTTGTGAAATTGGATTTTGGGCTCCCCCGGTGGCCACTGGTGGAATTGAACTGGTGTGCATCATCCCCTCTGTTCACCTGTTTCCATCAGGATGTGGGAGTCGCTATTTAACCTTGCTCCTCTGTCACTTCCATGCCGGTCAACATTGTAATCAGAAGCCTTTCTGTGCATGTTCTTGCTGCTAGACAACTCCCAGCTAAGTTGGACTTTAGTCCTCGTTTGTTTTTGCATTTGGTTCCAGTTCACAGCTGTAGTTTCGTTTCTGTGTCTGGAAAGCTCTTGTGATCTGAAATTGCCACTCTGATGTTATGAGTTAATATTAGAGTCTTAAAGTAATTTCAGGATGGTATTTTGATAGGGTTTTCAGCTGACCATGAAAGTGCCCTTTCTGTCTTCCTGCTATCTAGTAAGCGGACCTCAATTTTGCTAAACCTATTTTCATACTACGTTTGTCATTTCATCTAAAATCACCGCCAATATATGTGGGGGCCTCTGTCTGCCTATCGGGGAAATTTCTCTAGAGGTGAGCCAGGACTATATTTTCCTCTGCCAGGATTAGTTAGTCCTCCGGCCGGCGCTGGGCGTCTAGGGATAAAAAACGTAGGCAACGCTACCCGGCTACTGTTAGTTGTGCGGCAGGTTTAGTTCATGGTCAGTTTAGTTTCCATCCTTCCAAGAGCTAGTACTTATGTTTGCTGGGCTATGTTCTCTTGCCATTGAGAACCATAACAGTTTGACCGGCCCAAAAGGGTTAAATTAATTGACAGAGAAAGGAGAGAAAAGAGAAGTCTGCTGAAGATTTTTTTTTTTTTTTTTTCCCTTCAGTTCTGAGTGTGCTTGTAATTGAATCTCTTGCAAGTCTGCCTATATTGCAGCCTTTCTCTCTCTCTCTCTCCTTCTAATCCTGGAATGGCTCTGTGTTCACCTGTTTAAAATGGATATTCAGAGTTTAGCTGCAGGTTTGAATAATCTCACCACGAAAGTTCAAAATTTACAAGATTTTGTTGTTCATGTTCCTATATCTGAACCTAGAATTCCTTTGCCTGAATTTTTCTCGGGGAATAGATCTTGCTTTCAAAATTTTAAAAATAATTGCAAGTTGTTTTTGTCCCTGAAATCTCGCTCTGCTGGAGATCCTGCTCAGCAGGTCAGGATTGTGATTTCCTTGCTCCGGGGCGACCCTCAGGATTGGGCTTTTGCATTGGCTCCAGGGGATCCTGCGTTGCTCAATGTGGATGCGTTTTTTCTGGCCTTGGGGTTGCTTTATGAGGAACCTCAGTTAGAGCTTCAGGCGGAAAAGGCCTTGATGTCCCTATCTCAGGGGCAAGACGAAGCTGAAATATACTGCCAGAAATTCCGTAAATGGGCTGTGCTTACTCAGTGGAATGAGTGCGCCCTGGCGGCGAATTTCAGAGAGGGTCTCTCTGATGCCATTAAGGATGTTATGGTGGGGTTCCCTGTGCCTGCGGGTCTGAATGAGTCCATGACAATGGCTATCCAGATCGATAGGCGTCTGCGGGAACGCAAACCTGTGCACCATTTGGCGGTGTCTACTGAGAAGACGCCAGAGAATATGCAATGTGATAGAATTCTGTCCAGAAGTGAACGGCAGAATTTAAGACGAAAAAATGGGTTGTGCTTCTATTGCGGTGATTCAACTCATGTTATATCAGCATGCTCTAAGCGTACTAAGAAGCTTGATAAGTCTGTTTCAATTGGCACTTTACAGTCTAAGTTTATTCTATCTGTGACCCTGATTTGTTCTTTATCATCTATTACCGCGGATGCCTATGTCGACTCTGGCGCCGCTTTGAGTCTTATGGATTGGTCCTTTGCCAAACGCTGTGGGTATGATTTGGAGCCTCTTGAAACTCCTATACCCCTGAAGGGGATTGACTCCACCCCATTGGCTAGCAATAAACCACAATACTGGACACAAGTAAGTATGCGGATTAATCCGGATCACCAGGAGATTATTCGCTTTCTTGTGCTGTATAACCTACATGATGTGTTGGTGCTTGGATTGCCATGGCTGCAATCTCATAACCCAGTCCTTGACTGGAAAGCTATGTCTGTGTTAAGCTGGGGATGTAAGGGGACGCATGGGGACGTACCTGTGGTTTCCATTTCATCATCTATTCCCTCTGAGATTCCTGAATTCTTGACTGAATTTCGTGACGTTTTTGAAGAACCTAAGCTTGGTTCATTACCTCCGCACCGGGAGTGCGATTGTGCCATAGATTTGATTCCGGGTAGTAAATACCCTAAGGGTCGTTTATTTAATCTGTCTGTGCCTGAACATGCTGCTATGCGAGAATATATAAAGGAGTCCTTGGAAAAGGGACATATTCGTCCTTCGTCATCTCCCTTAGGAGCCGGTTTTTTCTTTGTGGCTAAGAAAGATGGCTCTTTGAGGCCGTGTATTGATTATCGGCTTTTGAATAAAATCACGGTTAAATATCAATATCCGTTGCCACTGCTGACTGATTTGTTTGCTCGCATAGAGGGGGCCAAGTGGTTCTCTAAGATAGATCTCCGTGGGGCGTATAATTTGGTGCGAATTAAGCAGGGGGATGAGTGGAAGACCGCATTTAATACGCCCGAGGGCCACTTTGAGTATTTGGTGATGCCTTTTGGTCTTTCAAATGCCCCTTCAGTCTTTCAGTCCTTTATGCATGACATTTTCCGTGATTATTTGGATAAATTTATGATTGTGTATCTGGATGATATTTAGATTTTTTCGGATGACTGGGACTCTCATGTCCAGCAGGTCAGGAGGGTTTTTCAGGTTTTGCGGTCTAATTCCTTGTGTGTGAAGGGTTCTAAGTGCGTTTTTGGGGTTCAAAAGATTTCCTTTTTGGGATATATTTTTTCCCCCTCTTCCATCGAGATGGATCCTGTCAAGGTTCAGGCTATTTGTGATTGGACGCAACCCTCTTCTCTTAAGAGTCTTCAGAAATTTTTGGGCTTTGCTAACTTTTATCGTCGATTTATTGCTGGTTTTTCTGATGTTGTTAAACCATTGACTGATTTGACTAAGAAGGGTGCTGATGTTGCTGATTGGTCCCCTGCTGCTGTGGAGGCCTTTCGGGAGCTTAAGCGCCGCTTTTCTTCCGCCCCTGTGTTGCGTCAGCCTGATGTTGCTCTTCCTTTTCAGGTTGAGGTCGACGCTTCTGAAATCGGAGCTGGGGCAGTTTTGTCGCAGAGAAGTTCCGATTGTTCCGTGATGAGACCTTGTGCCTTTTTTTCGCGTAAATTTTCGCCCGCCGAGCGGAATTATGATGTTGGGAATCGGGAGCTTTTGGCCATGAAGTGGGCTTTTGAGGAGTGGCGTCATTGGCTTGAGGGGGCTAGACATCAGGTGGTGGTATTGACTGACCACAAAAATCTAATTTATCTTGAGTCCGCCAGACGCCTGAATCCTAGACAGGCGCGCTGGTCGTTGTTTTTCTCTCGGTTTAATTTAGTGGTGTCCTACCTGCCGGGTTCTAAGAATGTTAAGGCGGATGCCCTTTCTAGGAGTTTTGAGCCTGACTCCCCTGGTAACTCTGAACCTACAGGTATCCTTAAGGATGGAGTGATATTGTCTGCCGTTTCTCCAGACCTGCGGCGGGCCTTGCAGGAGTTTCAGGCGGATAGACCTGATCGTTGCCCACCTGGTAGACTGTTTGTTCCTGAGGATTGGACCAGTAAAGTCATTTCTGAGGTTCATTCTTCTGCGTTGACAGGTCATCCTGGAATCTTTGGTACCAGGGATTTGGTGGCAAGGTCCTTCTGGTGGCCTTCCCTGTCTCGAGATGTGCGAGGCTTTGTGCAGTCTTGTGACGTTTGTGCTCGGGCCAAGCCTTGTTGTTCTCGGGCTAGTGGATTGTTGTTGCCCTTGCCTATCCCGAAGAGGCCCTGGACGCACATCTCGATGGATTTTATTTCGGATCTTCCTGTTTCTCAGAAGATGTCTGTTGTTGTGAATTTGGATTCTGGGCTCCCCCGGTGGCTACTGGTGGAATTGAACTGGTGTCTTCATCTTCTCTGTTCACCTGTTCCCATCAAGATGTGGGAGTCGCTATATAACCTTGCTGCTCTGTTAGTTGCTTGCCGGTCAACAATGTTATCAGAAGCCTCTCTGTGCTTGTTCCTGCTCCTAGACAACTACTAGATAAGTTGGACTCTTGTCCATGTTTGTTTTTGCATTTCGTTCCAGTTCACAGCTGTAGTTTCGTTACTGTGTCTGGAAAGCTCTTGTGAACGGGAATTGCCACTCTGGTGTTATGAGTTAATGCCAGAGTTTTAAAGTAATTTCTGGATGGTGTTTTTTGATAGGGTTTTCAGCTGACCATGAAAGTGTCCTTTCTGTCTTCTGCTATGTAGTAAGTGGACCTCAAATTTGCTAAACCTATTTTCATACTACGTTTGTTATTTCATCTCAACTCACCGCCAATACATGTGGGGGGCCTCTGTCTCCTTTCGGGGTATTTCTCTAGAGGTGAGCTAGGACTAATATTTTCCTCTGCTAGCTTTATTTAGTCCTCCGGCTGGGCTGGGCATCTAGAATCAACATAGGCATGCTACCCGGCCACTGCTAGTTGTGCGTTAGGTTTAGTTCATGGTCAGCTCAGTTCCCATCTTCCAAGAGCTAGTTCCTATATATGCTTATGCTATGTTCTCTTGCCATTGAGATCATGACAGTTTGACCGGCCCGCAAAGTGTTAATTGTTTGGGCTGAAGCAGGAGAAAAAGAAGTGTTGAAGGGAAATTTTTTTTTTTTTTTTTTTTTTCCCCTCAGAGTTTTGCTGCCTAGCCCTTAATTGCTGTCTAGCTGCTTCTTACCTCCTCTTAACCCTTGAATGGCTCTGTGTCCACCTGTTTGTAATGGATCTTCAGAGTGTAACTGCAGGTTTGAATAATCTCGCCACGAAGGTACAAAATTTGCAAGATTTTGTTTGTCATGCACCTGTATCTGAGCCGAGAATTCCTTTGCCGGAATTTTTCTCGGGGAATAGATCCGGGTTTCAGAATTTTCGAAATAATTGCAAATTATTTTTGTCTCTGAAATCTCGCTCTGCCGGAGACCCTGCACAGCAGGTCAGGATTGTGATTTCCTTGCTCCGGGGCGACCCTCAAGACTGGGCTTTTTCATTGACACCAGGGGATCCTGCGTTGCTCAATGTGGATGCGTTTTTTCTGGCCTTGGGGTTGCTTTATGACGAACCTCATTTGGAGCTTCAGGCAGAAAAAACTTTGATGTCCCTATCTCAGGGGCAAGATGAAGCGGAAATTTACTGCCAAAGATTCCGTAAATGGTCTGTGCTTACTCAGTGGAATGAGTGCGCCCTGGCGGCGACTTTCAGAGAGGGTCTCTCTGATGCCATTAAGGATGTTATGGTGGGGTTCCCTGTGCCTGCGGGTCTGAATGAGTCCATGACAATGGCTATTCAGATCGATAGGCGTTTGCGGGAGCGCAAACCAGTGCACCATCTGGCGGTGTCCACTGAGAAGTCGCCAGAGAGTATGCAGTGTGATAGAATTCTGTCCCGAAGCGAGCGGCAGAATTTTAGACGGAAAAATGGGTTGTGTTTCTATTGTGGTGATTCTACTCATGTTATATCAGCATGCTCTAAGCGCACTAAAAAGCTTGGTAAATCTGTTTCCATTTGCACCTTACCGTCTAAATTTATTCTATCTGTGACCCTGATTTGCTCTTTGTCATCTATTACCACGGACGCCTATGTCGACTCTGGCGCCGCTTTGAGTCTTATGGATTGGTCCTTTGCCAAACGCTGTGGGTATGATTTAGAGCCTTTGGAGACTCCTATTCCTCTGAAGGGGATTGACTCCACCCCATTGGCTAATAATAAACCACAATGCTGGACACAAGTAACTATGCGTATTAATCCGGATCACCAGGAGATTATTCGCTTTCTGGTGCTGTATAATCTACATGATGATTTGGTGCTAGGATTGCCTTGGCTGCAATCTCACAACCCAGTCCTCGACTGGAGAGCTATGTCTGTGTTGAGCTGGGGATGTAAGGGGACTCATGGGGATGTACCTGTGGTTTCCATTTCATCATCCATTCCCTCTGAAATTCCTGAGTTCCTGTCTGACTATCGTGACGTCTTTGAAGAATCCAAGCTTGGTTCGTTACCTCCGCACCGAGAGTGCGATTGTGCCATAGATTTAATCCCGGGTAGTAAATACCCAAAGGGTCGTTTATTTAATCTGTCTGTGCCTGAACATGCTGCTATGCGAGAATATATAAAGGAGTCCTTGGAAAGGGGACATATTCGTCCATCGTCATCTCCCTTAGGAGCCGGTTTTTTCTTTGTGTCAAAAAAAGACGGCTCTTTGAGACCATGTATTGATTATCGGCTTTTGAATAAAATCACTGTTAAATATCAATACCCATTGCCGTTGCTGACTGATTTGTTTGCTCGCATAAAGGGGGCCAAGTGGTTCTCTAAGATTGACCTTCGTGGGGCGTATAATTTGGTGCGAATCAGGCAGGGGGATGAGTGGAAAACCGCATTTAATACGCCCGAGGGCCACTTTGAGTATTTAGTGATGCCTTTTGGTCTTTCTAATGCTCCGTCAGTTTTCCAGTCCTTTATGCATGATATTTTTCGCGATTATTTGGATAAATTTATGATTGTGTATCTGGATGATATTCTGATTTTTTCGGATGACTGGGACTCTCATGTCCAGCAAGTCAGGAGGGTTTTTCAGGTTTTGCGGTCTAATTCTTTGTGTGTGAAGGGTTCTAAGTGTGTTTTTGGGGTACAGAGGATTTCCTTTTTGGGATATATTTTTTCCCCCTCTTCCATTGAAATGGATCCTGTCAAGGTTCAAGCTATTTGTGATTGGACGCAGCCCTCTTCTCTTAAGAGTCTTCAGAAATTTTTGGGCTTTGCTAACTTTTATCGTCGATTTATTGCTGGTTTTTCGGATATTGCTAAGCCATTGACCGATTTGACTAAGAAGGGTGCTGATGTTGCTGATTGGTCCCCTGATGCTGTGGAGGCCTTTCGGGAGCTTAAGCGCCGTTTTTCCTCTGCCCCTGTGTTGCGTCAGCCTGATGTTGCTCTACCTTTTCAGGTTGAGGTCGACGCTTCTGAGATCGGAGCTGGGGCAGTCTTGTCGCAGAAAAGTTCTGACTGCTCCGTGATGAGGCCTTGTGCCTTCTTTTCCCGTAAATTTTCGCCCGCTGAGCGGAATTATGATGTTGGGAATCGGGAGCTTTTGGCCATGAAGTGGGCTTTTGAGGAGTGGCGCCATTGGCTTGAGGGGGCCAGACATCAGGTGGTGGTATTGACTGACCACAAAAATTTGATTTATCTTGAGACCGCCAGGCGCCTGAATCCTAGACAGGCGCGCTGGTCGTTGTTTTTCTCTCGGTTTAATTTTGTGGTGTCATACCTACCGGGTTCTAAGAATGTTAAGGCGGATGCCCTTTCTAGGAGTTTTGAGCCTGACTCGCCTGGTAACTCTGAGCCCACAGGTATCCTTAAGGATGGAGTGGTATTGTCAGCCGTTTCTCCAGACCTGCGGCGGGCCTTGCAGGAGTTTCAGGCGGAGAGACCTGATCGTTGCCCACCTGATAAACTGTTTGTTCCTGATGATTGGACCAGTAGAGTCATCTCTGAGGTTCATTCTTCTGCGTTGGCAGGTCATCCTGGCATTTTTGGTACCAGGGATTTGGTGGCAAGGTCCTTCTGGTGGCCTTCCCTGTCACGAGATGTGCGAGGCTTTGTGCAGTCTTGTGACGTTTGTGCTCGGGCCAAGCCTTGTTGTTCTCAGGCTAGTGGATTATTGTTGCCCTTGCCTATTCCTAAGAGGCCTTGGACGCACATCTCGATGGATTTTATTTCAGATCTGCCTGTTTCTCAGAAGATGTCTGTCATCTGGGTGGTGTGTGACCGTTTTTCTAAGATGGTCCATTTGGTTCCTCTGCCCAAGTTACCTTCTTCTTCCGAGTTGGTTCCTCTGTTTTTTCAAAATGTTGTTCGTTTGCATGGTATTCCTGAGAATATCGTTTCTGACAGAGGGACCCAATTCGTGTCTAGATTTTGGCGGGCATTCTGTGCTAGGATGGGCATAGATTTATCTTTTTCGTCCGCTTTCCATCCTCAGACGAATGGCCAGACCGAGCGGATTAATCAGACCCTGGAGACATATCTGAGGTGTTTTGTGTCTGCTGACCAGGATGATTGGGTTGCTTTTTTGCCATTGGCGGAGTTCGCTCTCAATAATCGGGCCAGCTCTGCCACTTTGGTATCCCCGTTTTTCTGTAATTCGGGGTTTCATCCTCGATTTTCCTCTGGTCAGGTGGAATCTTCGGATTGTCCTGGAGTGGATGCTGTGGTGGAGAGATTGCATCAGATCTGGGGGCAGGTGGTGGACAATTTGAGGTTGTCCCAGGAGAAGACTCAGCTTTTTGCCAACCGCCACCGTCGTGTTGGTCCTCGGCTTTCTGTTGGGGATTTGGTGTGGTTGTCTTCTCGTTTTGTCCCTATGAGGGTCTCTTCTCCTAAGTTTAAGCCTCGGTTTATCGGCCCGTATAAGATATTGGAGATTCTTAACCCTGTTTCCTTCCGTTTGGACCTCCCTGCATCCTTTTCTATTCATAACGTTTTTCATCGGTCATTATTGCGCAGGTATGAGGTACCGGTTGTGCCTTCCGTTGAGCCTCCTGCTCCGGTGTTGGTTGAGGGTGAGTTGGAGTACGTTGTGGAGAAAATTTTGGACTCTCGTGTTTCCAGACGGAGACTCCAGTATCTGGTCAAGTGGAAGGGATACGGCCAGGAGGATAATTCTTGGGTGAATGCATCTGATGTTCATGCCTCCGATCTGGTTCGTGCCTTTCATAGGGCCCATCCTGATCGCCCTGGTGGTTCTGGTGAGGGTTCGGTGCCCCCTCCTTGAGGGGGGGGTACTGTTGTGAATTTGGATTCTGGGCTCCCCCGGTGGCTACTGGTGGAATTGAACTGGTGTCTTCATCTTCTCTGTTCACCTGTTCCCATCAAGATGTGGGAGTCGCTATATAACCTTGCTGCTCTGTTAGTTGCTTGCCGGTCAACAATGTTATCAGAAGCCTCTCTGTGCTTGTTCCTGCTCCTAGACAACTACTAGATAAGTTGGACTCTTGTCCATGTTTGTTTTTGCATTTCGTTCCAGTTCACAGCTGTAGTTTCGTTTCTGTGTCTGGAAAGCTCTTGTGATCTGAAATTGCCACTCTGATGTTATGAGTTAATGCCAGAGTTTTAAAGTAATTTCTGGATGGTGTTTTTTGATAGGGTTTTCAGCTGACCATGAAAGTGTCCTTTCTGTCTTCTGCTATGTAGTAAGTGGACCTCAAATTTGCTAAACCTATTTTCATACTACGTTTGTTATTTCATCTCAACTCACCGCCAATACATGTGGGGGGCCTCTGTCTCCTTTCGGGGTATTTCTCTAGAGGTGAGCTAGGACTAATATTTTCCTCTGCTAGCTTTATTTAGTCCTCCGGCTGGGCTGGGCATCTAGAATCAACGTAGGCATGCTACCCGGCCACTGCTAGTTGTGCGTTAGGTTTAGTTCATGGTCAGCTCAGTTCCCATCTTCCAAGAGCTAGTTCCTATATATGCTGATGCTATGTTCTCTTGCCATTGAGATCATGACAGTCTGTCATCTGGGTGGTGTGTGACCGTTTCTCTAAGATGGTCCATTTGGTTCCCCTGCCTAAGTTGCCTTCTTCTTCCGAGTTGGTTCCTCTGTTTTTTCAAAATGTGGTCCGTTTGCATGGTATTCCGGAGAATATCGTTTCTGACAGAGGAACCCAGTTCGTGTCTAGATTTTGGCGAGCATTCTGTGCTAGGATGGGCATAGATTTGTCTTTCTCGTCTGCTTTCCATCCTCAGACTAATGGCCAGACCGAGCGGACGAATCAGACCTTGGAGACATATTTGAGGTGTTTTGTGTCTGCAGATCAGGATGATTGGGTTGCTTTTTTGCCTTTAGCGGAGTTTGCCCTCAATAATCGGGCCAGCTCTGCCACCTTGGTGTCTCCTTTTTTCTGTAATTCGGGGTTTCATCCTCGATTTTCTTCTGGTCAGGTGGAATCTTCGGATTGTCCTGGAGTGGATGCTGTGGTGGAGAGGTTGCATCAGATTTGGGGGCAGGTGGTGGACAATTTGAAGTTGTCCCAGGAGAAGACTCAGCTTTTTGCCAACCGCCGGCGTCGGGTTGGTCCTCGGCTTTGTGTTGGGGACTTGGTGTGGTTGTCTTCTCGTTTTGTCCCTATGAGGGTTTCTTCTCCTAAGTTTAAGCCTCGGTTCATCGGCCCGTACAAGATATTGGAGATTCTTAACCCTGTGTCCTTCCGTTTGGACCTCCCTGCATCTTTTTCTATTCATAATGTTTTTCATCGGTCATTGTTGCGCAGGTATGAGGTACCGGTTGTGCCTTCCGTTGAGCCTCCTGCTCCGGTGTTGGTTGAGGGCGAGTTGGAGTACGTTGTGGAAAAAATCTTGGACTCCCGTGTTTCCAGACGGAAACTCCAGTATCTGGTCAAATGGAAGGGATACGGTCAGGAGGATAATTCTTGGGTGACTGCCTCTGATGTTCATGCCTCCGATCTGGTCCGTGCCTTTCATAGGGCTCATCCTGATCGCCCTGGTGGTTCTGGTGAGGGTTCGGTGCCCCCTCCTTGAGGGGGGGGTACTGTTGTGAAATTGGATTTTGGGCTCCCCCGGTGGCCACTGGTGGAATTGAACTGGTGTGCATCATCCCCTCTGTTCACCTGTTTCCATCAGGATGTGGGAGTCGCTATTTAACCTTGCTCCTCTGTCACTTCCATGCCGGTCAACATTGTAATCAGAAGCCTTTCTGTGCATGTTCCTGCTGCTAGACAACTCCCAGCTAAGTTGGACTTTAGTCCTCGTTTGTTTTTGCATTTGGTTCCAGTTCACAGCTGTAGTTTCGTTTCTGTGTCTGGAAAGCTCTTGTGATCTGAAATTGCCACTCTGATGTTATGAGTTAATACTAGAGTCTTAAAGTAATTTCAGGATGGTATTTTGATAGGGTTTTCCGCTGACCATGAAAGTGCCCTTTCTGTCTTCCTGCTATCTAGTAAGCGGACCTCAATTTTGCTAAACCTATTTTCATACTACGTTTGTCATTTCATCTAAAATCACCGCCAATATATGTGGGGGCCTCTGTCTGCCTATCGGGGAAATTTCTCTAGAGGTGAGCCAGGACTATATTTTCCTCTGCCAGGATTAGTTAGTCCTCCGGCCGGCGCTGGGCGTCTAGGGATAAAAAACGTAGGCAACGCTACCCGGCTACTGTTAGTTGTGCGGCAGGTTTAGTTCATGGTCAGTTTAGTTTCCATCCTTCCAAGAGCTAGTACTTATGTTTGCTGGGCTATGTTCTCTTGCCATTGAGAACCATAACAGGTGTCTACATGATCTCAGGTGTATGTGCAGGTGAGTGACAGGAGGACGGGGGGATACACAGGGGTCTCTACATGATCTCAGGTGTATGTACAGGTGAGTGACAGGAGGACGGGGGATACACAGGGGTCTCTACATTATCTCAGGTGTATGTACAGATGAGTGACAGGAGGACGGGGGATACACAGGGGTCTCTACATGACCTCAGGTGTATGTACAGGTGAGTGACAGGAGGACTGGGGGATACACAGGGGTCTCTACGTGATCTCAGGTGTATGTACAGGTGAGTGACAGGAGGACTGAGGGATACACAGGGGTCTCTACATGATCTCAGGTGTATGTACAGGTGAGTGACAGAAGGACTGAGGGATACACAGGGGTCTCTACATGATGTCAGGTGTATGTACAGGTGAGTGACAGGAGGACGGGGGGATACACAGGGGTCTCTACATGATCTCAGGTGTATGTACAGGTGAGTGACAGGAGGACTGGGGGATACACAGGGGTCTCTTCATGATCTCAGGTGTATGTACAGGTGAGTGACAGGAGGACGGGGGGATACACAGGGGTCTCTACATGATGTCAGTTGTATGTACAGGTGAGTGACAGGAGGACTGGGGGATACACAGGGGTCTCTACATGATCTCAGGTGTATGTACAGGTGAGTGACAGGAGGACGGGGGGATACACAGGGGTCTCTACATGATGTTAGGTGTATGTACAGGTAAGTGACAGGAGGACTGGGGATACACAGGGGTCTCTACATGATCTCAGGTGTATGTACAGCTGAGTGACTGGAGGACGGGGGATACACAGGGGTCTCTACATGATCTCAGGTGTATGTACAGGTGAGTGACAGGAGGACGGGGATACACAGGGGTCTCTACATGATCTCAGGTGTATGTACAGGTGAGTGACAGGAGGACTGGGGGATACACAGGGGTCTCTACATGATCTCAGGTGTATGTACAGGTGAGTGACAGGAGGACGGGGGGATACACAGGGGTCTCTACATGATCTCAGGTGTATGTACAGGTGAGTGACAGGAGGAATGGGGGATACACAGGGGTCTCTACATGATCTCAGGTGTATGTACAGGTGAGTGACAGGAGGACTGGGGGATACACAGGGGTCTCTACGTGATCTCAGGTGTATGTACAGGTGAGCGATGGGGGCAGGGGATACACAGGGGTCTCTACATGATGTCAGGTGTATGTACAGGTGAGTGACAGGAGGACGGGGGGATACACAGGGGTCTCTACATGATGTCAGGTGTATGTACAGGTGAGTGACAGGAGGACGGGGGATACACAGGGGTCTCTACCTGATCTCAGGTGTATGTACAGGTGAGTGACAGGAGGACGGGGATACACAGGGGTCTCTACATGATCTCAGGTGTATGTACAGGTGAGTAACAGGAGGATTGGGGGATACACAGGGGTCTCTACATGATCTCAGGTGTATGTATAGGTGAGTGACAGGAGGACGGGGGATACACAGGGGTCTCTACATGATCTCAGGTGTATGTACAGGTGAGTGACAGGAGGACGGGGGATACACAGGGGTCTCTACATGATCTCAGGTGTATGTACAGGTGAGTGACAGGAGGACTGGGGGATACACAGGGGTCTCTACATGATCTCAGGTGTATGTACAGGTGAGTGACAGGAGGACTGGGTGATACACAGTGTTCTCTACGTGATCTCAGGTGTATGTACAGGTGAGCGATGGGGGCAGGGGATACACAGGGGTCTCTACATCATCTCAGGTGTTTGTACAGGTGAGAGACAGGAGGACTGGGGGATACACAGGGTTCTCTACATGATCTCAGGTGTTTGTACAGGTGAGAGACAGGAGGACTGGGGGATACACAGGGGTCTCTACATGATCTCAGGTGTATGTACAGATGAGTGACAGGAGGACGGGGGATACACAGGGGTCTCTACATGATCTCAGGTGTATGTACAGGTGAGTGACAGGAGGACTGGGGATACACAGGGGTCTCTACATGATCTCAGGTGTTTGTACAGGTGAGTGACAGGAGGACTGGGGGATACACAGGGGTCTCTACATGATGTCAGGTGTATGTACAGGTGAGTGACAGGAGGAGTGGAGGATACACAGGGGTCTTTACATGATGTCAGGTGTATGTACAGGTGAGTGACAGGAGGAGTGGGGGATACACAGGGGTCTCTACATGATCTCAGGTGCATGTACAGGTGAGTGACAGGAGGACGGGGGATACACAGGGGTCTCTACATGATCTCAGGTGTATGTACAGGTGAGTGACAGGAGGACTGGGGGATACACAGGGGTCTCTGCATGATCTCAGGTGTATGTACAGGTGAGTGACAGGAGGACTGAGGGATACACAGGGGTCTCTACACGATGTCAGGTGTATGCACAGGTGAGTGACAGGAGGACGGGGATACACAGGGGTCTCTACATGATGTCAGGTGTATGTACAGGTGAGTGACAGGAGGACGGGGATACACAGGGGTCTCTACATGATGTCAGGTGTATGCACAGGTGAGTGACAGGAGGACTGGGGGATTCACAGGGGTCTCTACATGATCTCAGGTGTATGTACAGGTGAGTGACAGGAGGACGGGAGATACACAGGGGTCTCTACATGATCTCAGGTGTATGTACAGGTGAGTGACAGGAGGACTGGGGATACACAGGGGTCTCTACATGATCTCAGGTGTATGTACAGGTGAGTGACAGGAGGACGGGGGATACACAGGGGTCTCTACACGATGTCAGGTGTATGCACAGGTGAGTGACAGGAGGACGGGGATACACAGGGGTCTCTACATGATGTCAGGTGTATGTACAGGTGAGTGACAGGAGGACGGGGATACACAGGGGTCTCTACATGATGTCAGGTGTATGCACAGGTGAGTGACAGGAGGACTGGGGGATTCACAGGGGTCTCTACATGATCTCAGGTGTATGTACAGGTGAGTGACAGGAGGACGGGAGATACACAGGGGTCTCTACATGATCTCAGGTGTATGTACAGGTGAGTGACAGGAGGACGGGGCATACACAGGGGTCTCTACATGATCTCAGGTGTATGTACAGGTGAGTGACAGGAGGACGGGGGATACACAGGGGTCTCTACATGATCTCAGGTGTATGTACAGGTGAGTGACAGGAGGACGGGGGATATACAGGGGTCTCTACATGATCTCAGGTGTATGTACAGGTGAGTGACAGGAGGACTGGGGATACACAGGGGTCTCTACATGATCTCAGGTGTATGTACAGGTGAGTGACAGGAGGACGGGGGATACACAGGGGTCTCTACATGATCTCAGGTGTATGTACAGGTGAGTGACAGGAGGACGGGGGATATACAGGGGTCTCTACATGATCTCAGGTGTATGTACAGGTGAGTGACAGGAGGACTGGGGGATACACAGGGGTCTCTACATGATCTCAGGTGTATGTACAGGTGAGTGACAGGAGGACTGGGGGATACACAGGGGTCTCTACATGATGTCAGGTGTATGTACAGGTGAGTGACAGGAGGACTGGGGGATACACAGGGGTCTCTACATGATGTCAGGTGTATGCACAGGTGAGTGACAGGAGGAGTGGGGGATACACAGGGGTCTCTACATGATCTCAGGTGCATGTACAGGTGAGTGACAGGAGGACGGGGGATACACAGGGGTCTCTACATGATCTCAGGTGTATGTACAGGTGAGTGACAGGAGGATGGGGGATACACAGGGGTCTCTACATGATGTCAGGTGTATGTACAGGTGAGTGACAGGAGGACTGGGGATACACAGGCGTCTCTACATGATCTCAGGTGTATGTACAGGTGAGTGACAGGAGGAATGGGGGATACACAGGGGTCTCTACATGATCTCAGGTGTATGTACAGGTGAGTGACAGGAGGACGGGGGATACACAGGGGTCTCTACATGATCTCAGGTGTATGTACAGGTGAGTGACAGGAGGAGGGGGGATATACAGGGGTCTCTACATGATCTCAGGTGTATGTACAGGTGAGTGACAGGAGGACTGGGAGATACACAGGGTTCTCTACATGATCTCAGGTGTATGTACAGGTGAGTGACAGGACGGGGGGATACACAGGGGTCTCTACATGATGTCAGGTGTATGTACAGGTGAGTGACAGGAGGACTGGGGGATACACAGGGGTCTCTACATGATCTCAGGTGTATGTACAGGTGAGTGACAGGAGGACTGGGGGATACACAGGGGTCTCTACATGATCTCAGGTGTTTGTACAGGTGAGTGACAGGAGCACGGGGGATACACAGGGGTCTCTACATGATCTCAGGTGTATGTACAGGTGAGTGACAGGAGGACTGGGGGATACACAGGGGTCTCTACATGATCTCAGGTGTATGTACAGGTGAGTGACAGGAGGACTGGGGTATACACAGGGGTCTCTACATGATCTCAGGTGTTTGTACAGGTGAGTGACAGGAGCACGGGGGATACACAGGGGTCTCTACATGATGTCAGGTGTATGTACAGGTGAGTGACAATAGGACTGGGGGATACACAGGGGTCTCTACATGATCTCAGGTGTATGTACAGGTGAGTGACAGGAGGACTGGGGGATACACAGGGGTCTCTACATGATCTCAGGTGTTTGTACAGGTGAGTGACAGGAGCACGGGGGATACACAGGGGTCTCTACATGATCTCAGGTGTATGTACAGGTGAGTGACAGGAGGACTGGGGGATACTCAGGGGTCTCTACATGATCTCAGGTGTATGTACAGGTGAGTGACAGGAGGACTGGGGGATACACAGGGGTCTCTACATGATCTCAGGTGTTTGTACAGGTGAGTGACAGGAGGAATGGGGGATACACAGGGGTCTCTACATGATCTCAGGTGTATGTACAGGTGAGTGACTGGAGGACGGGGGATACACAGGGGTCTCTACATGATGTCAGGTGTATGTACAGGTGAGTGACAGGAGGATGGGGGGATACACAGGGGTCTCTACTTGATCTCAGGTGTATGTACAGGTGAGTGACAGGAGGACTGGGGGATACACAGGGGTCTCTACATGATCTCAGGTGTATGTACAGGTGAGTGACAGGAGGACTGGGGGATACACAGGGGTCTCTACATGATCTCAGGTGTATGTACAGGTGAGTGACAGGAGGACTGGGGGATACACAGGGGTCTCTACATGATCTCAGGTGTTTGTACAGGTGAGTGACTGGAGGACTGGGGGATACACAGGGGTCTCTACATGATCTCAGGTGTTTGTACAGGTGAGTGACTGGAGGACTGGGGGATACACAGGGGTCTCTACATGATCTCAGGTGTTTGTACAGGTATGTAATGTGCCTAAATTTATTTCCTTTAAATCGTTCGACTCTAGAATGAATCCAGCCAGTGTCCCGTCCCCTGATGACTCCACAAACGCGGTGAAACTTGTTCGGTTGACTAGTGCGATAAATGTATATGTCCTATTTTGCCAGACAGGTGTCAGCCCCCCGGGGTGCCTCCCATTATGTATAATAAATAGGGCATCGAGCAATGTCATGTAAACAAATTTAGACAGATTAGAGACTTTATTTTCATACCTTAAATTCGTTTTTAATATAGATAATAAAAACATTACAGTACTGACCAAAAGTTTGGACACACCTTCTCATTTAAAGATTTTTCTGTATTTTCATGACAATGAACATTGTACATTCACCCTGAAGGCATCAAAACTATGAATTAACATATGTGGAATTATATACTTAACAAAAAGTGTGAAACAACTGAAATTATGTCTTATATTCTAGGTTCTTCACAGTAGCCACCCTTTGCTTTGATGACTGCTTTGCACACTCTTGGCATTCTCTTGATGAGCTTCAGGAGGTAGTCACCAGGAATGGTCTTCCAACAATCTTGAAGGAGTTCCCAGAGATGCTTAGCACTTGTTGGCCCTTTTGCCTTCACTCTGCGGTTCAGCTCACCCCAAACCATCTCGATTGGGTTCAGGTCTGGTGACTGTGGGGCCAGGTCATCTGGCGTAGCACCCCATCACTCTCCTCCTTGGTCAAATAGCCCTTACACAGCCTGGAGGTGTGTTTGGGGTCATTGTCCTGTTGAAAAATAAATGAAGGTCCAACTAAACGCAAACCGGATGGAATAGCATGCCGCTGCAAGATGCTGTGGTAGCCATGCTGGTTCAGTATGCCTTCAATTTTGAATAAATCCCCAACAGTGTCACCAGCAAAGCCGCCCACACCATCACACCTCCTGCTCCATGCTTCACGGTGGGAACCAGGCATGTAGAGTCCATCCGTTCACCTTTTCTGCGTCGCACAAAGACACGGTGGTTGGAACCAAAGATCTCAAATTTGGACTCATCAGACCAAAGCACAGATTTCCACTGGTCTAATGTCCATTCCTTGTGTTCTTTAGCCCAAACAAGTCTCTTCTGCTTGTTGGTTGTCCTTAGCAGTGGTTTCCTAGCAGCTATTTTACCATGAAGGCCTGCTGCACAAAGTCTCCTCTTAACAGTTGTTGTAGAGATGTGTCTGCTGCTAGAACTCTGTGTGGCATTGACCTGGTCTCTAATCTGAGCTGCTGTTAACCTGCGATTTCTGAGGCTGGTGACTCGGATAAACTTATCCTCAGAAGCAGAGGTGACTCTTGGTCTTCCTTTCCTGGGGCGGTCCTCATGTGAGCCAGCTTCTTTGTAGCGCTTGATGGTTTTTGCCACTGCACTTGAGGACACTTTCAAAGTTTTCCCAATTTTTCAGACTGACTGACCTTCATTTCTTAAAGTAATGATGGCCACTCAGTTTTCTTTACTTAGCTGCTTTTTTCTTGCCATAATACAAATTCTAACAGTCTATTCAGTAGGACTATCAGCTATGTATCCACCAGATTTCTGCACTACACAACTGATAGTCCCAACCTCATTTATAAGGCAAGAAATCCAACTTATTATACCTGACAGGGCACACCTGTGAAGTGAAAACTATTTCCGGTGACTACCTCTTGAAGCTCATCAAGAGAATGCCAAGAGTGTGCAAAGCAGTTGTGAAGAAACCAGATTGTATCTTAATTTCCCAGACAACCATGTTTTGCAAAAACAAAAGAACTGGCTTTTTATCTGTATATTGGCTTGTGAATTTAAGTGTTTATGTCTGGTGGGTCAAGAAGGCACACTTGCCCACTGATATACTATCTAACATAATGTGTAAAGGTACCATCACACTCAGCAACTTTGCAAAGAGAACGACAACAATCCGTGACGTTGCAGCGTCCTGGATAGCGATCTCGTTGTGTTTGACACGCAGCAGCGATCTGGATCCCGCTGTGCCATCGCTGGTCGGAGCTAGAAGTCCAGAACTTTATTTTGTCGCCAGGTCGGCGTGTATCGTCATGTTTGACATCAAAAGCAACGACGCCAGCAACGAGCATAGGGGGCGTCGCAGAGTCTCCTTCTAGCCAGTCGGTTACACTCCGGCTGTTTGACATGGAGCTAACAACCAGCGAGAACGAGAAGTGAGTCGCCGTTACGTCACTGGATCGCTCCTGCATCGTTCTGGAGTTGCTGTGTTTGACGTCTCTACAGCGACCTAAACAGCGACGCTCCAGCGATCTAGTTTAGGTCGGCTCGTTGTCTATATCGCCGCAGCGTCGCTGAGTGTGACGGTACCTTAAAGGTACCTTCACACTCAGCAACTTTACAACGAGAACGACAACGATCCGTGACGTTGCTGCGTCCTGGTTAGCAATCTCGTTGTGTTTGACACGCAGCAGCGATCTGGATCCCGCTGTGATATCGCTGGTCGGAGCTAGAAGTCCAGAACTTTATTTGGTCATCAGATCGGCGTGTATCGTCGTGTTTGACAACGATGCCAGCAATGTTTTACATGGAGCTAACGACCTGTGAGAACGATAAATGAGTCACCGTTACGTCACTGGATCGCTCCTGCATCGTTCTGGAGCTGCTGTGTTTGACGTCTCTACAGCGATCGGCTCGTTGTCTATATCTCTACAGCATTGCTGAGTGTGACTCAGCCTTAAGTCTGTAATAGTGACTGTACATTGAGTGTGTTGGGCTTTGTTTATTGATGTGTGCTTATATGCTAATAGTGCTACTTAATCCCATCACCATTGTTTACCTTATCTTGATGTTAGACTGAAGGACCCTGGGTAATTCTAAAAATAGCTTACATGCCTTGGGTATAAAAAGACTCAGAGATCACATCCTGGGAGTCTGAAGTAACACAGAGCTACCAGCCAGACATTCTGCAAACCACCCAACAGACAAGAGAAAGGACTGCAGCCAATTCATCATGGCACCATCACGAGGGACACTGATCTAGGATTCTATAGGATACAACCTAGGGGTTTTCGGCTCTGGTTGGAAGGACACAGATCTGATCCAGTGACAATTTCTGAACCATGGATCTGTTTGGAGAAAGCCAGGGTTGGGACCCGCTGGTCGCCTGGTTCCATGGAGATGGTCAGATAAGCCAGGTGGTGACTCTCGTGTCAACTGGCTTTGGACCTTGTATGGACTCTATGGACAGTTCTTGGTCATCTCCCTATGCTTGTCGTTACATCTTCTCTGTGCGTTCATCCACAGATGGAGTAGCGACCCTGGGAGCTCTGACATCATTTCATACTGGAAATACGTGGAGACGCAGTGATATTTTATATGCGCCCATGTGACCCTGGGAGCTCTGACATCGTGTCATACTGGAAATACGTGGAGACGCAGTGATCTTTTATATGCGCCCATGTACCCATACAATTCCAGTCATGGTGGGATTGTTCTGTTTGCTATTGTGTGTTGTGGTTCAATAAAGTATTGCCACACTCTTTTACCTTAACCTTGTGTTGTCTGTGTAGTGTATTGCCCACGGGGAGATAGAGCGGGCGTTCAGTGGTATGAGCCGTGGTCCATGCAGTCTTGCTAAAGACAGCAGGGCCAGCGGACAAGAGCACCCACTGACCCCGTTTCTCCACAGCAATCATCAATGCAAAAGGTGGCTACTTTGAAGAACCTAGAATATAAGACATATTTTCACTTGTTTCACACTTTTTTGTTAAGTATATAATTCCACATGTGTTAATTCATAGTTTTGATGCCTTCAGTGTGAATGTACAATTTTCATAGTCATGAAAATACAGAAAAATCTTTAAATGAGGTGTGTCCAAACTTTTGGTCTATACTGTACATTTTAAGGCTTTCTTGTGAGGATTTATTTGGGGTTCTCCCCAGTTTGTTAATAATCAATACATCCCTCCAAAGCCTTTTTTATCCTCAAATTTGGAGTTTGTTATGCATGTGTTAATGTCTCTTTTCCCAATACATAGTACACAATATCCTACGGATCGCAGCCAGGAACCATATACTCCAGTTTACAGTCACTAAACACGCCAGTCCACCTCCTGAGACTAGTTGCCGTGGGCGACCGCACTGCTGTGTACGCTGTGAGGTGCCAGGCTTTTCAGCTGCCTTGACTGTTTGGCTCCACTGGCCGGTGTTGCCTCATACAGGTGGAGCGCTGCAGAGCCTCCTGCTCCTGACACACCCAAACCCTATACTGCAGGGTTTTTAACTTGAATCCGTGGCCTTCAGCCACATGGCAAACCCAGCCAGGAACTAAAGGGACAGCACCACTACTGTCCTGTAGTCTGTTTCAAAACACAAAAGCCCAGAGCAGGTTTTCTTAAATCTGCCTTGGACAACCAGCATGTCCAAGACCTACACTTACTTTAGTCTGCATTGCAACCACAGCTACGCCTGTGACTGCAATGCACTCTCATGGCTTCAATACCCTCCGTGCGCATCCTAGGGGAAGATACAGTGACCCTCACATGTAACACAAGTCACTGCCTCACAGCAGTGTTACATGAAGCAGCGAGCTTTCTGGTTACGCAGTGTTATATGAGGCAGTGAGCTTGCCGATTACGTAGTGTTACATGAAGCAGCGAGCTTGCCGGTTGCCCAGAATTACATGAGGCAGCAAGCTTGCCGGTTATGCAGTGTTACATGAAGCAGCGAGCTTGCCGGTTACGCAGTATTACATGAAGCAGTGAGCTTGCCGGTTATGCAGTATTACATGAGGCAGCAAGCTTGCCGGTTACCCAGTATTACATGAGGCAGCGAGCTTGCCGATTACTCAGTATTACATGAGGCAGCGAGCTTGCCGGTTACCCAGTATTACATGAGGCAGCGATCTTGCCGGGTACCCAGTAATACATGAGGCAGCGAGCTTGCCGGTTGCGCAGTGTTACACGAGGCAGTGAGCTTGCCGGTTACACATTGTTACATTAGGCAACAAGCTACCGGTTATGCAGTGTTACATGAGGCAGTGAGCTTGCCAGTTACACAGTTACATGAAGCAGTGACCTTGCCGGTTGCACAGTGTTACACGAGGCAGAGAGCTAGCCAGTTACGCACTGTTACATGAGGCAGCGTGCTTGCCGGTTACACATTGTTACATTAGGCAACAAGCTACCGGTTATGCAGTGTTACATGAGGCAGTGAGCTTGCCAGTTACACAGTTACATGAAGCAGTGACCTTGCCGGTTGCACAGTGTTACACGAGGCAGAGAGCTAGCCAGTTACGCACTGTTACATGAGGCAGCGTGCTTGCCGGTTACACATTGTTACATGAGGCAACAAGCTACCGGTTACGCAGTATTACACGAGGCAGTGAGCTTGCCGGTTACACATTGTTACATTAGGCAACAAGCTACCGGTTATGCAGTGTTACATGAGGCAGTGAGCTTGCTGGTTATACAGCCTTGCATTCATAGTTGACCCACTCTCACCCATGTCCTACCTACTCAGTGCACATTATCTTCATGGACACACTACAGAATCTTAATTTGCTTAGTGGACCATAGATTTCCTATCCACTACACAGCAACCGTGATTTTTTGCTTGGATGAAATATGAACACTAAAGTCGATCAGTGAACTCCGACGCCCCCGTTGGATGTTGAAGCTAATGGATCAGCCAGTGATACAGCACAGAGCATGGAGGAGCAGCACCATAGGCCCATTAATAAGGGGTTGTTCATTAGTGGACTACCCCTTTAACATAGTACTCTGCATCACAGTAACATACCTGATTATATTGGCATAATACTACTGTGCGGGGGTGCGGGGGTTTTGCTGGGGGTGCACAACACTTAGAGAATGAAACACAAAGTACGGCCATTGGAGATATTCCACCACAAGAGGGTCAGTGACAGCATTCAGCAGATATGACCGTCCAAGACACCACAGTGGAGTCCATATAATGGTTCCGCCTTTCTTGTAGGAGGGCAGCAGAGTCATATTTAATGCTCTTTCACTTTTCTGTAAGGTGGATAATGCGTCCATAATGATGTCACTGTAGGATCGCTACTTCCAACAGGTTGTGTTATAGAATTCAAGTCCTTTTTTTCTCTGAAGAGGTAATTTGCATAATGATGTCACATGATGGTTAGTGAGGATCAGGTTTCTCCCATCCCTGGTGATCAGGTGATTGGTGAGGATCAGATTTCTCCCATCCCTGGTGATCAGATGATTGGTGAGGATCTAACTTATTGCACCCACTGGTGATCAGCTGATTGGTTAGAATCTGGTTTATCCTGCCCCTGTGATCAGATGGTTGGTAAGGATCTGGTTTCTCCCACACCTGGTGATCAAATTATTGGTGAGGATCTGGCTTCTTCCTCCACTGATGGTCAGATGATTGGTGAAGATCCGGCTTCTCGCAACCCAAGTGATCATATGATTATTGACATCTTGTAATCAGATTACTGATGAGGATCTATATTCTTCCTCCACTGATGATTAGATGATTGGTGAGGATCTGGTTTCTCCCACCCTTGGTGATCAAATGATTGTTGAGGATTTGGATTCTTCCTCCACTGGTCAGCAGATGATTGTTGAGGATCTGGCATCTTCCTCCACTGGTTATCAGATGATTAGTGAGTATCTGGCTACCTCCTCCACTTGTCATCAGATGATTGGTGAGGACCTGGCTTCTTCCTGTACTGGTGATTAGATGATTAGTGAGGATCTGGCATCTGCTTCCACTGCTCATCAGATGATTGTTGAGGATCTGGCATCTTCCTCCACTGGTCATCAGATGATTGTTGAGGATCTGGCATCTTCCTCCACTGGTCATCAGATAATTAGTGAGGATCTGGCTACCTCCTCCACTGGTCATCAGATGATTGGTGAGGATCTGGCATCTTCCTCCACTGGTCATCAGATGATTGGTGACAATCTGTCGTCTTCCTCCACTGGTCATCAGATGATTGGTGACGATCTAGCTTCTGCCAACCCTGATGATTAGATGATTAGTGAGGATCTGGCTTCCTCCAACTCCAGCTTCTCACAACCCTGGTAATCAGTGATAAGGTGTCTGATGTTAGGGTCCCACCACGTTTAAGTTAATATTTTTAGTGGGCTGTACCACATTTTGCCATCTGTCCCAATTATTTCCACACTACCAGAGGATATGTTGTCTTTTGGTTGTGTCTCCTGTGTCTCTGAGCCTCATCCTGTTCTCATGTATAATCTATGATGTTTCTGATATCTTTTACACCGCGGCTGCGCTGCATCTGGACGCTGCTGATGCTTAAATGTTCAATGACTGTAAATTGAAGCGCAGAGCTCGCACTCCAGGTTATACAGTGCACACCACTTGTGACTGCAGCATGGCTTCTGTAGAACATCCAGCGTTCCCATCATTCAAGTCTACGGGGAGTGATCTACACAGGTAGAAGTTCCTCAGCTGTAATCGCACATCTTGTTGTGTTTAGAGTGGTCGAGTCCATGCCCATTTCTAGATCACCACGGTCATACTCATCTCCTGCAGCATCATCAATGGTGTCACCTTAGTGGCAGATCCCCTCCATAGCACTTGGCATCATGTGGTTAACGGCTGTAATTCGGTACATTGGGCTAGGAGGAACTTGTGCCAATTTGTCCACAGAGTGGAGTGAAAATGAGCAAGACACACCATAATGTCCAGATATTTCCTTACAAGCTAAAATGCAGGAGAGTCCATGGCATTCAGAACTCATGGGGAAGCCCAATCAAACACCATCCAACTCATTCATACAAGATAATCTAGACATTTGCGTATGATTTCTTTTGGACACATAACACATGTTGATGAAACTGCTTTGGATATTATGTCCTCCATGTTTTGGCCTCTAGGTCATTAGTTGGGGGAGCTTGTGGTTTTAGGTGGTTATTGTCAGGATAATGTATAAAATGGAGTAGGATTTTTCATTTTCCCAATTATCGTTATCACACACGCTGTGGGCTAGTCCGACCCCCCCTCTCTTCGCATCTGCTGCTGTGTGTGAATCCCAAACCTCTCATTCCCTCCCACCAAAAGAATGTTTATTGCCCCTGTAGCTGCGGTAGACAATTTTCCCATCTAGTACCAACTAAAACTGGTATAGTCTTTCTCAAAAGACATGAGGTTCTTTGTTCTATTATAGAAAGATATTGGGCCACCGATTTGGGCTAGGAAAATAAGGAGTACATATTGCGAATTTCCATCGGTAGATCTGTCAACCACTGTAAGTGCTAGCAGCTAAACACAACGAGTACAAAGTGCGGATTTCTCCTAAACCATGTAGAACAACTAGTACGAATTTGGTATCATTAGAAAGAGAAAGCTAATTTCAAAATAAGATGAGTGAGGTGGTTGCCGTTACTCTGCTAGATACGCGAGCCAAGCTATGAGAATTATAAGTATTGCTGGTAAAATCTGTAACTTTGAGGAGAGGGGAGGGTGCAGGTAAACCAGCCCCTTTAGTGATGTCACAAGCCTGCAATTATAAGGCATGGCACTCAACCCAACCTTCAGTCTTGCCTGAGGAGCTGTTACAGCGGGTCCCTCTGATGAACTGGGACATTTGGCTCCACCCACCGACCTGGTTAGGTGAAATGATCTGAGCACATGTAAGTGTTACTTTCTGTTTTAATCCCTGTTTTTTTTTATAATTGCTGTACATACTTTAAATTGTCTCATCTTGTAAAACCTTGATATACATTTTATAAACACTGCTTAACTTTTTTATGGAGTAAAAGTTATAATATTTACTAGCTTCGTTCCCTTGCTCTAAAACATACCCTAAGTCTTCTGACATTAATTACGCTACTAATTTGGGTTGTCTCTGAACCTCTCTGTGGGGAAATCTGAGCTGGTGGCAGCGAAGTGTGTTCTGGGCTAGGTGGGTACAGCTGGCAGCGACGGTACAGGGTTTTATAAGCTATTGTCTGGCTGCGGCCTGAGCATTTATAATTCCTTGCAGTGTGCCTGCTAGCCCGTCCAAAGTGATGAGGCCCATCCGGTGACCAATTATCCTAGGTGTAGTTCCCTGACTGACCTGAGGGTATGAGGGGCACCGGAGAGCTGCAAGTTCCGAAGCGGAACTGGAAAGCAGGATATACATAAATCCCTGCAGTTCGTGTTATGTTGTAGCGGCACTGGGATAACTAAAATAAGCCCCTGTGGTAAATTGGTAGGTCAATAGCCTTGTTTGCGTTTTCATCACATTCTAGCAGTGGTGGGATAACTAAGATAAGCCCCCCTGCACGTGATAACCGTGTGCTGGCCAAAAGGTCACCCCTGATCCGTGACACATTGGTGGCAGCACGGAAGGATTCGTGAGTTATTATTCACAGAGGCTTGATAAGACTTTCTGGTTGATCAGAGGTTGATTCTCACTGGAGTTTCTTTCTTTCTGCAGGCTGTTTTCCTGTTACTTGTGCTAGTGAACGCTGAGTAGACATGGGCGACTTCACCATTTTACTAGACAACCTTGCTCAAACCTGCCAAGAACTGGAACAGATCAAAGCACAACAAGCAAAAGACCATGAGAGGGTGTCCAAGTCATTTGAAAAGACACTGCTTTCCATCCTTAAACAAGAGCAGTCCATCCTGAATCAGGTGGAGGAAGACCACCAGCGGCTGAAGGATGAGCTTTCCTCAATCCAGAGGGATAATGAGCTCGCCCTACATAACGGAGCTTGTGAGATTAATAGCATGGTACACACAATCTGCAATGTGTCGTCCCAGCTGAAGCAAGCACTGGTCACCTCCAGAAACAATGATCTGGTAATGAGGCAAATTCAAGGAACAGTCTCCAACATCTTCTCTAAAAAGAACCACATCAACATCAGACTAAAGAAAGTTCACTTTTCCCCTCGTCCTCTGCAGACCACACCTTTAGGGGAGATTGGATGTGAAGAACAAACTCTCGGCTTATCCATCCCTTGTCTGAGTTCGGAATCCAACTGGAACAATATAACAAACAAACCAGTCCTAGTAAGTGATGAAACTCCACCGTGGGAGGACAAGTCGGACGATCCTGGGAGATATGTGGGAGTAAAGATGGAGTATGACAGCGACCATGAGTCCATGTCCACCACCACATACCAATCATCTGTGGATCTGAGGAAACGGCATGAAGATCAGAGGCTGAACCCTTCGCTGAGAGATCTGGCTGTCATGGAAGCAGACAATGCAGCTCTGTGTCCTCAGGTGGCCACCAAAATCTGGATCACAGGCAACAAAAATACAGCACAGAAGCTTAACAACAAGCTGCATGGATCAAAAGCCATGGTAGCAAATGGAGACTTGAGTAAAAAACCCTCCACCCCGCACCTAACCAGCAAAGGAACTAGGGTAAACCCTAGGAGAGAGGCATTTCAGCAGCTCAAATCGTCCTCCAAACGTAATCAAGCAACTGGGCTGAAAAATGAGACCATGACGAGGCTGGAGTCAGAAATCCTGGGCAACCTCCAAGAAACCAATGATCAAAACGAGACCGAGACAATGTGTGAGGAGGAAGAACAAGATGGAGTCACCAACCAAGAGCAAAATACTTTATTTAGAGCAACTGCGGCCTATGTGTTTGAAGATGAGTTTGAGAGCTCAGAAGACATCGTGGAGGATATGGAGACAGATCATGTGAGGGATCCCAAAACTTGCAGACAAGTGGCCATCAGAGACAGCCGGGTCCCATCAGCCAAGAAGCAAAACGATGGAGAACAGGTACCCAGATTGAACTCATTGGACTATAGTACTCAAGACACAGAATCCAGGGAAACCTCACTAGAGAGCAACGCAATTCAAGTGACACATCAAAGACCGCCCTCAGGCATTGACTACATGCGGATGTCTGATGAGACGTCAGATTCCCTCACTGGAGACATTCTCAATGTTCCTCAGAGGTCATGTTCTCCCAGCGATAGTGTGAAGTCTTCATATACCTTCATCATTGAGTCTCCCAAAAAAAAGCATCCAGAAGTCAAGTGTGGTACATATTCCCATTCATCGAATCCCAATAGTCGAGAGTCTAGAAAAAGACCACCAGTGATCACACTGGAAAAATCTAAAATAAAATCAAAACAGCAAACTCCAGCTGTCCCAGATGGGAAGCAGAGACCAGGGACTAAAATCAGAAATCAAAGGCTGCAAGGCAACTGGAGACCTATACTTCGCTCATCATCCTTGCCGTACATCGAGAGGTTATCTCGGCCACATACCGCTCCTTCGAGATCCACCAGACCAATGTCTGCCAAGGAAAGAAGAGATTCTGTGTCTAGTTCATCAAGCACTTGGTCGAATCCCAGGAGTGTGGCCACCTCCACACCATCAGGTGCTCTCCGTGAGATACGGGTCCGGGTCAAGTCTGCTCAGTATTCTAGAAAGCCTCCAAAGACATCACCCCAGCATCCAAGAAGCCTTAGTAGGAGTGAGCCGAGCCTAGTTGACAACGCTTTGGCTGCTCGTGGAGATGGCATCACCAGGCTTCTAAGACAGTTTGGTAAGTTTGGATCTGGACGGGCAGAGTTAAACCTGCCCCATGGTATTTGTGGCAGCAGCTCTGGCTCCATCTATATAGTGGATTATGGAAACAGACGGCTTCAGGTGATGGACATCAAGGGGAAACTTCTCCAACAATTTGCTTTGGAAGCAAAGAATTACTTTGATGTTGCCGTGAGTAATCGGGGCCTGGTGGCTGTGACCAACTCCAGTGACCGCTCCGTGGATGTATATAGTAAACACGGACGCCTACTCCAAGTCATATCCCGAAACTGGGGAGCCCCGAGGGGCATCACTGCCAACTATAGAGACGAGTTCATAGTGGCAGACATGAAACTGGGAAACATCTGTGCCCTGAGCCTAGACCCTATCTCCGGACGTCAGAAGGAAATCACAGTGGTACCAGGATTTAACAAGCCTTACCTCCTGGCCTCCAATAGTCAGGGGCTCATGGCTGTGTCTGAGAGGGGCTTAGATGGTGGCTGCTGTGTGAAGGTTTTAGGGGAGGACTGGCAACTCCTCAAGGTTCTAGGCCTCAAATCCAGCCCAGGCCCTGTTCTGTGCAATCCCTGGGGGGTCTGCGTGGACAGTCAGGGAGGAGTGCTGGTATCGGACTGGGCACAGACACATCGTCTTATCTACTACCCCGGCAGGAAACCGGCCCGTGTCATAGTGTCAGGCGGCCTCAGCAGCCCCCGGGGACTGGCCGTGTGGCAGGACGGTCTGGTGCTGGTGGCTGACAGCATGCACAACTGTATGAAGTTATTCCAGTATCAGGACCCAGAGGACTGAAATCACATCCTGGGGTTCATCTCATTCCTGGTGGGGCCCCTGGGAGCAGATAAGAAGGGACCAAGCAGTACCTGGAAAACTGTCCTAATAAGACAAGGCGATCATTGATGGAAGGTGACGCCATGTCCAGAGGTTATTTACTGAACACAAAGAGCAGAGGCAGAAGCCGAAAGGTTTAAATTAGTCTATTGCTCTCTGTTATCAGCCAGTTCTATAGTGGTTCTACAACAGATAAATGACAGGAAGTTCAAAGCCTCCTGACCCAACAATCCCTGCTTTATATTGTCCTTCTTCTGATAATGCTTCAGCACTGTGCTAAGCTGAGCTCTCTGTGTAAAACCTACAAGAGAAACAATGAGCAAAAACCCTGCTGTAATTAAGTAACAATGTAGGACCGTCCCGATCAGAGTCACCTTGTCGTGGTGGGATGGCTTTTATGCCATTTTTTTCATCAAAAACAGTATTACTAAGAAGTCGGTGTTATTTAGATGCACTTTTTGCTTTTTACTTATTTAGTTACAGCAGGGTTTTTGCTCATTTTGTTTCTTGCAGCTTTTGTATGTTTTATGGCCAGTGTGAACATGAGTTTATGTGCTGCATGTGTACCACCTCAAACCAAGCTCAATTTTTGTGTTTTGACCTCTCTGTGTGTAGTAACCGGATCCTGAGGTCCGGAGCGATGTCCGAGATCACATTACAGGATGGTCGAGAATTACCCGCACAAACTATAAAGATCGCCCTGCAGTCTGACCAAAAGGAGGAGCCGAGGAGTCCAGCCCCGATGTAGAAAGGCAGCCCCCATAACAGTGCGTCACCCACAGATCCCCCATAACAGTGCATCATCCACAGATCCCCTATAACAGTGCGTCATCCACAGATCCCCCATAATAGTGTGTCATCCACAGATCCCCCATAACAGTGCATCATCCACAGATCCCCCATAATAGTGCATCATCCACAGATCCCCCATAACAGTGCGTCATCCACAGATCCCCCATAACAGTGCATCATCCACAGATCCCCTATAACAGTGCATCATCCACAGATCCCCCATAACAGTGCATCATCCACAGATCCCCTATAACAGTGCATCATCCACAGATCCCCCATAACAGTGCGACATCAACAGATCCCCAATAAAATACCATTTTCACACTGCGGTTTCCTGTTGTTAGATGAGAACAAACATTTTAATTTCTTATTGGTTTGAAAAAATGTGAAAGACACAAGAGAATCTGTTCTGAGGGGGCGGCACAGATAGATGTGAGATGATGAATCATGGCCCCGCCCCTGAGGAACACAAGCATTCAGTCTTATGAACTTTCCTCTCCAAACAAGAAACAAAGAAAGGAGAAAATATTTTTATTATATAAAAATGAATGTAAACAATGATAGGGGTCCTCCCTCCTTCCAGGGGTCTACAGCCTAATGAGCCCACACTGCAGCCTGTCCCCACTGGACGTCTTAACATCAACAGAAAATACCTGAAAAAATTCATGATATAAAACAAATTCTCTGTCATTTTTGAGTTGACGTCGGCAACGTTCAGTACTGAAATTAAAAATACACGGAGTCTACTGTGTCGTGGTCCATCTATCTGTGGAAAGGAAAGAGAAAAAATAAGAAAATTATAGAACTGAGAAATATCCGGGCAACAAGCAGTCAAGTTCTGAAACACTCTCTGATGCTGAGACACATCACCAGCTCCCCCTAGTGGTGGCTCCATACAGGATCTTATCATGTATCTCTGTATACAGGGAGCTCCCCCTAGTGGTGGCTGCAGACAGGATCTTATCATGTATCTCTGTATACAGGGAGCTCCCCCTAGTGGTGGCTGCAAACAGTATCTTATCATGTATCTCTGTATACAGGGAGCTCCCCCTAGTGGTGGCTGCAGGCAGAATCTTATCATGTATCTCTGTATACAGAGAGCTCCCCCTAGTGGTGGCTGCAGACGGGATCTTATCATGTATCTGTATACAGGGAGCTCCCCCTAATGGTGGCTGCAGACAGGATCTTATCATGTATCTATGTATACAGGGAGCTCCCCCTAGTGGTGGCTGCAGACAGGATCTTATCATGTATCTCTGTATACAGGGAGCTCCCCCTAGTGGTGACTGCAGACAGGATCTTATCATGTATCTCTGTATACAGGGAGCTCCCCCTAGTGGTGGCTGCAGACAGGATCTTATCATGTATCTGTGTATACAGGGAGCTCCCCCTAGTGGTGGCTGCAGACAGGATTTTATCATGTATCTCTGCATACAGGGAGCTCCCCCTAGTGGTGGCTGCAGACAGGATCTTATCATGTATCTCTGTATACAGGGAGCTCCCCCTAGTGGTGGCTACAGACAGGATCTTATCATGTATCTCTGTATACAGGGAGCTCCCCCTAGTGGTGGCTCCATACAGGATCTTATCATGTATCTCTGTATACAGGGAGCTCCCCCTAGTGGTGGCTGCAGACAGGATCTTATCATGTATCTCTGTATACAGGGAGCTCCCCCTAGTGGTGACTACAGACAGAATCTTATCATGTATCTCTGTATACAGGGAGCTCCCCCTAGTGGTGGCTGCAGACAGAATCTTATCATGTATCTCTGTATACAGGGAGCTCCCCCTAGTGGTGACTGCAGACAGGATCTTATCATGTATCTCTTTATACAGGGAGCTCCCCCTAGTGGTGGCTGCAGACAGGATCTTATCATGTATCTCTGTATACATGGAGCTCCCCCTAGTGGTGGCTGCAGACAGGTTCTTATCATGTATCTCTGTATACAGGGAGCTCCCTCTAGTGGTGGCTGCAGACAGGTTCTTATCATGTATCTCTGTATACAGGGAGCTCCCCCTAGAGGTGGCTGCAGACAGATATGATCATTTATCTTTGTATACAGGGAGCTCCCCCTAGTGGTGACTGCAGACAGGATCTTATCATGTATCTCTGTATACAGGGAGCTCCCCCTAGTGGTGGCTGCAGACAGGATCTTATCATGTATCTCTGTATACAGGCAGCTCCCCCTAGTGGTGGCTGCAGACAGGATCTTATCATGTGTCTCTGTATACAGGGAGCTCCCCCTAGTGGTGACTACAGACAGATATTATCATGTATCTCTGTATACAGGGAGCTCCCCCTAGTGGTGGCTGCAGACAGATATCATTATTTATCTCTGTATACAGGGAGCTCCCCCTAGTGGTGACTGCAGACAGAATGTTATCATGTATCTCTGTATACAGGGAGCTCTCCCTAGTGGTGGCTGCAGACAGATATGATCATTTATCTTTGTATACAGGGAGCTCCCCCTAGTGGTGACTGCAGACAGAATGTTATCATGTATCTCTGTATACAGGGAGCTCCCCCTAGTGGTGACTGCAGACAGAATGTTATCATGTATCTCTGTATACAGGGAGCTCCCCCTAGTGGTGACTGCAGACAGATATTATCATGTATCTCTGTATACAGGGAGCTCCCCCTAGTGGTGGCTGCAGACAGGATCTTATCATGTATCTCTTTATACAGGGAGCTCCCCCTAGTGGTGGCTGCAGACAGGATCTTATCATGTATCTCTGTATACAGGGAGCTCCCCCTAGTGGTGGCTGCACACAGATATTATCCTGTATCTCTGTATACATTGAGCTCTCCCTAGTGGTGGCTGCAAACAGGACCTTAGCATGTATCTCTATATACAGGGAGCTCCCCCTAGTGGTGGCTGCAGACAGGATCTTATCATGTATTTCTGTATACAGGGAGCTCCCCCTAGTGGTGACTGCAGAGAGGATCTTATCATGTATCTCTGTATACAGGGAGCTCCCCCTAGTGGTGACTGCAGACAGATCTTATCATGTATCTCTGTATACAGGGAGCTCCCCCTAGTGGTGACTGCACACAGATATTATCCTGTATCTCTGTATACATTGAGCTCTCCCTAGTGGTGGCTGCAAACAGGACCTTAGCATGTATCTCTATATACAGGGAGCTCCCCCTAGTGGTGGCTGCAGACAGAATCTTATCATGTATCTCTGTATACAGGGAGCTCCCCCTAGTGGTGGCTGCAGACAGGATCTTATCATGTATTTCTGTATACAGGGAGCTCCCCCTAGTGGTGACTGCAGACAGGATCTTATCATGTATCTCTGTATACAGGGAGCTCCCCCTAGTGGTGGCTGCAGACAGGATCTTATCATGTATCTCTATATACAGGGAGCTCCCCCTAGTGGTGACTGCAAACAGATATTATCCTGTATCTCTGTATACATTGAGCTCTCCCTAGTGGTGGCTGAAAACAGGACCTTATCATGTATCTTTGTATACAGGGAGCTCCCCCTAGTGGTGGCTGCAGAGAGAATCTTATCATGTATCTCTGTATACAGGGAGCTCCCCCTAGTGGTGGCTGCAGACAGGATCTTATCATGTATCTCTGTATACAGGGAGCTCCCCCTAGTGGTGACTGCAGACAGGATCTTATCATGTATCTCTGTATACAAGGAGCTCCCCCTAGTGGTGACTGCAGACAGGATCTTATCATGTATCTGTATACAGGGAGCTCCCCCTAGTGGTGACTGCAGACAGGATCTTATCCTGTATCTCTGTATACAAGGAGCTTCCCCTAATGGTGACTGCAGACAGGATCATATCATGTATCTCTGTATACAGGGAGCTCCCCCTAGTGGTGGCTGCAGACAGGATATTATCCTGTATCTCTGTATACAGGGAGCTCCTCCTAGTGGTGACTGCATACAGGCTCTTATCATGTATCTCTGCATACAGGGAGCTCCCCCTAGTGGTGTCAGCAGAGAGGATCTTATCATGTATCTCTGTATACAGGGAGCTCCCCCTAGTGGTGACTGCAAACAGATATTATCCTGTATCTCTGTATACATTGAGCTCTCCCTAGTGGTGGCTGAAAACAGGACCTTATCATGTATCTCTGTATACAGGGAGCTCCCCCTAGTGGTGGCTGCAGAGAGAATCTTATCATGTATCTCTGTATACAGGGAGCTCCCCCTAGTGGTGGCTGCAGACAGGATCTTATCATGTATCTCTGTATACAGGGAGCTCCCCCTAGTGGTGACTGCAGACAGGATCTTATCATGTATCTCTGTATACAAGGAGCTCCCCCTAGTGGTGACTGCAGACAGGATCTTATCATGTATCTGTATACAGGGAGCTCCCCCTAGTGGTGACTGCAGACAGGATCTTATCCTGTATCTCTGTATACAAGGAGCTTCCCCTAATGGTGACTGCAGACAGGATCATATCATGTATCTCTGTATACAGGGAGCTCCCCCTAGTGGTGGCTGCAGACAGGATATTATCCTGTATCTCTGTATACAGGGAGCTCCTCCTAGTGGTGACTGCATACAGGCTCTTATCATGTATCTCTGTATACAGGGAGCTCCCCCTAGTGGTGTCAGCAGAGAGGATCTTATCATGTATCTCTGTATACAGGGAGCTCCCCCTAGAGGTGGCTGCAGACAGGATCTTATCATGTATCTCTGCATACAGGGAGCTCCCCCTAGTGGTGGCTGCAGACAGGATCTTATCATGTATCTCTGCATACAGGGAGCTCCCCCTAGTGGTGGCTGCAGACAGGATCTTATCATGTATCTCTGTATACAGGGAGCTCCCCCTAGTGGTGACTGCAGGCAGGATCTTATCATGTATCTCTGTATACAGGGAGCTCCCCCTAGTGGTGGCTGCAGACAGAATCTTATCATGTATCTCTGTATACAGGGAGCTCCTCTAGTGGTGGCTGCAGACAGGATCTTATCATGTATCTTTGTATACAGGGAGCTCCCCCTAGTGGTGGCTGCAGACAGGATCTTATGTATCTCTATACAGGGAGCTCCCCCTAGTGGTGGCTGCAGACAGATATCATTATTTATCTCTGTATACAGGGAGCTCCCCCTAGTGGTGGCTGAAGACAGGATCTTATGTATCTCTGTATACAGGGAGCTCCCCCTAGTGGTGACTACAGACAGATATTATCATGTATCTCTGTATACAGGGAGCTCCCCCTAGTGGTGGCTGCAGACAGGATCTTATGTATCTCTGTATACATGGAGCTCCCCCTAGTGGTGGCTGCAGACAGATATCATTATTTATCTCTGTATACAGGGAGCTCCCCCTAGTGGTGGCTGAAGACAGGATCTTATGTATCTCTGTATACAGGGAGCTCCCCCTAGTGGTGACTGCAGACAGATATTATCCTGTATCTCTGTATACATGGAGCTCTCCCTAGTGGTGGCTGCAAACAGGACATTATCATGTATCTCTGTATACAGGGAGCTCCCCCTAGTGGTGGCTGCAGACAGGATCTTATCATGTATCTCTGTATACAGGGAGCTCCCCCTAGTGGTGACTGCAGACAGGATCTTATCATGTATCTCTGTATACAGGGAGCTCCCCCTAGTGGTGGCTGCAGACAGGATCTTATCATGTATCTCTATATACAGGGAGCTCCCCCTAGTGGTGACTGCAGACAGGATATTGTCATGTATCTCAGTATACAGGGAGCTCCCCCTAGTGGTGACTGCAGACAGATATTATCCTGTATCTCTGTATACAGGGAGCTCCCCCTAGTGGTGACTGCAGACAGGATCTTATCATGTATCTCAGTATACAGGGAGCTCCCCCTAGTGGTGGCTGCAGACAGTATCTTATCATGTATCTCTGTATACAGGAGCTCCCCCTAGTGGTGACTGCAGGCAGAATCTTATCGTGTATCTCTGTATACAGGAGCTCCCCCTAGTGGTGACTGCAGAGAGAATCTTGTCATGTATCTCTGTATACAGGGAGCTCCCCCTAGTGGTGACTGCAGACAGGATATTATCATGTATCTCAGTATACAGGGAGCTCCCCCTAGTGGTGACTGCAGACAGATATTATCATGTATCTCTGTATACATGGAGCTCTCCCTAGCGGTGGCTGCAGACAGGATCTCATCATGTATCTCTATATACAGGGAGCTCCCCCTAGTGGTGGCTGCAGACAGGATCTTATCATGTATCTCTGTATACAGGGAGCTCCCCCTAGTGGTGGCTGCAGACAGTATCTTATCATGTATCTCTGTATACAGGGAGCTCCCCCTAGTGGTGACTGCAGACAGGATCTTATCATGTATCTCTATATACAGGGAGCTCCCCTAGTGGTGGCTGCAGACAGGATCTTATCATGTATCTCTGTATACAGGGAGCTCCCCTAGTGGTGACTGCAGACAGATATTATCATGTATCTCTTTATACAGGGAGCTCCCCCTAGTGGTGGCTGCAGACAGGATCTTATCATGTATCTCTGTATACATGGAGCTCCCCCTAGTGGTGGCTGCAGACAGGTTCTTATCATGTATCTCTGTATACAGGGAGCTCCCCCTAGTGGTGACTGCAGACAGGATCTTATCATGTATCTCTGTATACATGGAGCTCCCCCTAGTGGTGGCTGCAGACAGGTTCTTATCATGTATCTCTGTATACATGGAGCTCCCCCTAGTGGTGGCTGCAGACAGGTTCTTATCATGTATCTCTGTATACAGGGAGCTCCCCCTAGTGGTGACTGCAGACAGATATTATCATGTATCTCTGTATACAGGGAGCTCCCCCTAGTGGTGGCTGCAGACAGGATCTTATCATGTATCTCTTTATACAGGGAGCTCCCCCTAGTGGTGACTGCAGAGAGAATCTTATCATGTATCTCTGTATACAGGGAGCTCCCCCTAGTGGTGGCTGCAGACAGGATCTTATCATGTATCTCTGTATACAGGGAGCTCCCCCTAGTGGTGGCTGCACACAGATATTATCCTGTATCTCTGTATACATTGAGCTCTCCCTAGTGGTGGCTGCAAACAGGACCTTAGCATGTATCTCTATATACAGGGAGCTCCCCCTAGTGGTGGCTGCAGACAGAATCTTATCATGTATCTCTGTATACAGGGAGCTCCCCCTAGTGGTGGCTGCAGACAGGATCTTATCATGTATTTCTGTATACAGGGAGCTCCCCCTAGTGGTGACTGCAAACAGATATTATCCTGTATCTCTGTATACATTGAGCTCTCCCTAGTGGTGGCTGAAAACAGGACCTTATCATGTATCTTTGTATACAGGGAGCTCCCCCTAGTGGTGGCTGCAGAGAGAATCTTATCATGTTTCTCTGTGTACAGGGAGCTCCCCCTAGTGGTGACTGCAGACAGGATCTTATCATGTATCTCTGTATACAGGGAGCTCCCCCTAGTGGTGGCTGCAGACAGGATCTTATCATGTATCTCTATATACAGGGAGCTCCCCCTAGTGGTGACTGCAAACAGATATTATCCTGTATCTCTGTATACATTGAGCTCTCCCTAGTGGTGGCTGAAAACAGGACCTTATCATGTATCTTTGTATACAGGGAGCTCCCCCTAGTGGTGGCTGCAGAGAGAATCTTATCATGTATCTCTGTATACAGGGAGCTCCCCCTAGTGGTGGCTGCAGACAGGATCTTATCATGTATCTCTGTATACAGGGAGCTCCCCCTAGTGGTGACTGCAGACAGGATCTTATCATGTATCTCTGTATACAAGGAGCTCCCCCTAGTGGTGACTGCAGACAGGATCTTATCATGTATCTCTGTATACAAGGAGCTTCCCCTAATGGTGACTGCAGACAGGATCATATCATGTATCTCTGTATACAGGGAGCTCCCCCTAGTGGTGGCTGCAGACAGGATATTATCCTGTATCTCTGTATACAGGGAGCTCCTCCTAGTGGTGACTGCATACAGGCTCTTATCATGTATCTCTGCATACAGGGAGCTCCCCCTAGTGGTGTCAGCAGAGAGGATCTTATCATGTATCTCTGTATACAGGGAGCTCCCCCTAGTGGTGACTGCAAACAGATATTATCCTGTATCTCTGTATACATTGAGCTCTCCCTAGTGGTGGCTGAAAACAGGACCTTATCATGTATCTCTGTATACAGGGAGCTCCCCCTAGTGGTGGCTGCAGAGAGAATCTTATCATGTATCTCTGTATACAGGGAGCTCCCCCTAGTGGTGGCTGCAGACAGGATCTTATCATGTATCTCTGTATACAGGGAGCTCCCCCTAGTGGTGACTGCAGACAGGATCTTATCATGTATCTCTGTATACAAGGAGCTCCCCCTAGTGGTGACTGCAGACAGGATCTTATCATGTATCTGTATACAGGGAGCTCCCCCTAGTGGTGACTGCAGACAGGATCTTATCCTGTATCTCTGTATACAAGGAGCTTCCCCTAATGGTGACTGCAGACAGGATCATATCATGTATCTCTGTATACAGGGAGCTCCCCCTAGTGGTGGCTGCAGACAGGATATTATCCTGTATCTCTGTATACAGGGAGCTCCTCCTAGTGGTGACTGCATACAGGCTCTTATCATGTATCTCTGTATACAGGGAGCTCCCCCTAGTGGTGACTGCAGAGAGGATCTTATCATGTATCTCTGTATACAGGGAGCTCCCCCTAGTGGTGACTGCAGAGAGGATCTTATCATGTATCTCTGTATACAGGGAGCTCCCCCTAGAGGTGGCTGCAGACAGGATCTTATCATGTATCTCTGCATACAGGGAGCTCCCCCTAGTGGTGGCTGCAGACAGGATCTTATCATGTATCTCTGCATACAGGGAGCTCCCCCTAGTGGTGGCTGCAGACAGGATCTTATCATGTATCTCTGTATACAGGGAGCTCCCCCTAGTGGTGACTGCAGGCAGGATCTTATCATGTATCTCTGTATACAGGGAGCTCCCCCTAGTGGTGGCTGCAGACAGAATCTTATCATGTATCTCTGTATACAGGGAGCTCCTCTAGTGGTGGCTGCAGACAGGATCTTATCATGTATCTTTGTATACAGGGAGCTCCCCCTAGTGGTGGCTGCAGACAGGATCTTATGTATCTCTATACAGGGAGCTCCCCCTAGTGGTGGCTGCAGACAGATATCATTATTTATCTCTGTATACAGGGAGCTCCCCCTAGTGGTGGCTGAAGACAGGATCTTATGTATCTCTGTATACAGGGAGCTCCCCCTAGTGGTGACTACAGACAGATATTATCATGTATCTCTGTATACAGGGAGCTCCCCCTAGTGGTGGCTGCAGACAGGATCTTATGTATCTCTGTATACATGGAGCTCCCCCTAGTGGTGGCTGCAGACAGATATCATTATTTATCTCTGTATACAGGGAGCTCCCCCTAGTGGTGGCTGAAGACAGGATCTTATGTATCTCTGTATACAGGGAGCTCCCCCTAGTGGTGACTGCAGACAGATATTATCCTGTATCTCTGTATACATGGAGCTCTCCCTAGTGGTGGCTGCAAACAGGACATTATCATGTATCTCTGTATACAGGGAGCTCCCCCTAGTGGTGGCTGCAGACAGGATCTTATCATGTATCTCTGTATACAGGGAGCTCCCCCTAGTGGTGACTGCAGACAGGATCTTATCATGTATCTCTGTATACAGGGAGCTCCCCCTAGTGGTGGCTGCAGACAGGATCTTATCATGTATCTCTATATACAGGGAGCTCCCCCTAGTGGTGACTGCAGACAGGATATTGTCATGTATCTCAGTATACAGGGAGCTCCCCCTAGTGGTGACTGCAGACAGATATTATCCTGTATCTCTGTATACAGGGAGCTCCCCCTAGTGGTGACTGCAGACAGGATCTTATCATGTATCTCAGTATACAGGGAGCTCCCCCTAGTGGTGGCTGCAGACAGTATCTTATCATGTATCTCTGTATACAGGAGCTCCCCCTAGTGGTGACTGCAGGCAGAATCTTATCGTGTATCTCTGTATACAGGGAGCTCCCCCTAGTGGTGACTACAGACAGGATCTTATCATGTATCTGTATACAGGGAGCTCCCCCTAGTGGTGACTGCAGAGAGAATCTTGTCATGTATCTCTGTATACAGGGAGCTCCCCCTAGTGGTGACTGCAGACAGGATATTATCATGTATCTCAGTATACAGGGAGCTCCCCCTAGTGGTGACTGCAGACAGATATTATCATGTATCTCTGTATACATGGAGCTCTCCCTAGCGGTGGCTGCAGACAGGATCTCATCATGTATCTCTATATACAGGGAGCTCCCCCTAGTGGTGGCTGCAGACAGGATCTTATCATGTATCTCTGTATACAGGGAGCTCCCCCTAGTGGTGGCTGCAGACAGTATCTTATCATGTATCTCTGTATACAGGGAGCTCCCCCTAGTGGTGACTGCAGACAGGATCTTATCATGTATCTCTATATACAGGGAGCTCCCCTAGTGGTGGCTGCAGACAGGATCTTATCATGTATCTCTGTATACAGGGAGCTCCCCTAGTGGTGACTGCAGACAGATATTATCATGTATCTCTTTATACAGGGAGCTCCCCCTAGTGGTGGCTGCAGACAGGATCTTATCATGTATCTCTGTATACATGGAGCTCCCCCTAGTGGTGGCTGCAGACAGGTTCTTATCATGTATCTCTGTATACAGGGAGCTCCCCCTAGTGGTGACTGCAGACAGGATCTTATCATGTATCTCTGTATACATGGAGCTCCCCCTAGTGGTGGCTGCAGACAGGTTCTTATCATGTATCTCTGTATACATGGAGCTCCCCCTAGTGGTGGCTGCAGACAGGTTCTTATCATGTATCTCTGTATACAGGGAGCTCCCCCTAGTGGTGGCTGCAGACAGGTTCTTATCATGTATCTCTGTATACATGGAGCTCCCCCTAGTGGTGGCTGCAGACAGGTTCTTATCATGTATCTCTGTATACATGGAGCTCCCCCTAGTGGTGGCTGCAGACAGGTTCTTATCATGTATCTCTGTATACAGGGAGCTCCCCCTAGTGGTGGCTGCAGACAGGTTCTTATCATGTATCTCTGTATACAGGGAGCTCCCCCTAGTGGTGGCTGCAGACAGGATCTTATTATATATCTCTGTATACAGGGAGCTCCCCCTAGTGGTGGCTGCAGACAGGATCTTATCATGTATCTCTGTATACAGGGAGCTCCCCCTAGTGGTGACTGCAGACAGAATCTTATCATGTATCTCTGTATACAGGGAGCTCCCCCTAGTGGTGGCTGCAGACAGAATCTTATCATGTATCTCTGTATACAGGGAGCTCCCCTAGTGGTGACTGCAGACAGGATCTTATCATGTATCTCTGTATACAGGGAGCTCCCCCTAGTGGTGGCTGCAGACAGGTTCTTATCATGTATCTCTGTATACAGGGAGCTCCCCCTAGAGGTGGCTGCAGACAGATATGATCATTTATCTTTGTATACAGGGAGCTCCCCCTAGTGGTGACTGCAGACAGGATCTTATCATGTATCTCTGTATACAGGGAGCTCCCCCTAGTGGTGGCTGCAGACAGGATCTTATCATGTATCTCTGTATACAGGGAGCTCCCCCTAGTGGTGGCTGCAGACAGGATCTTATCATGTGTCTCTGTATACAGGGAGCTCCCCCTAGTGGTGGCTGCAGACAGATATCATTATTTATCTCTGTATACAGGGAGCTCCCCCTAGTGGTGGCTGAAGACAGGATCTTATGTATCTCTGTATACATGGAGCTCCCCCTAGTGGTGGCTGCAGACAGATATGATCATTTATCTTTGTATACAGGGAGCTCCCCCTAGTGGTGGCTGCAGACAGATATCATCATGTATCTCTGTATACAGGGAGCTCCCCCTAGTGGTGACTGCAGACAGATATTATCATGTATCTCTGTATACAGGGAGCTCCCCCTAGTGGTGACTGCAGACAGGATCTTATCATGTATCTCTTTATACAGGGAGCTCCCCCTAGTGGTGACTGCAGAGAGAATCTTATCATGTATCTCTGTATACAGGGAGCTCCCCCTAGTGGTGGCTGCAGACAGGATCTTATCATGTATCTCTGTATACAGGGAGCTCCCCCTAGTGGTGGCTGCAAACAGGACCTTAGCATGTATCTCTATATACAGGGAGCTCCCCCTAGTGGTGGCTGCAGACAGGATCTTATCATGTATTTCTGTATACAGGGAGCTCCCCCTAGTGGTGACTGCAGACAGAATCTTATCATGTATCTCTGTATACAGGGAGCTCCCCCTAGTGGTGGCTGCAGACAAAATCTTATCATGTATCTCTGTATACAGGGAGCTCCCCCTAGTGGTGACTGCAGACAGGATCTTATCATGTATCTCTGTATACAGGGAGCTCCCCCTAGTGGTGACTGCAGACAGGATATTGTCATGTATCTCAGTATACAGGGAGCTCCCCCTAGTGGTGACTGCAGACAGATATTATCCTGTATCTCTGTATACAGGGAGCTCCCCCTAGTGGTGACTGCAGACAGGATCTTATCATGTATCTCAGTATACAGGGAGCTCCCCCTAGTGGTGGCTGCAGACAGTATCTTATCATGTATCTCTGTATACAGGAGCTCCCCCTAGTGGTGACTGCAGGCAGAATCTTATCGTGTATCTCTGTATACAGGAGCTCCCCCTAGTGGTGACTGCAGAGAGAATCTTGTCATGTATCTCTGTATACAGGGAGCTCCCCCTAGTGGTGACTGCAGACAGGATATTATCATGTATCTCAGTATACAGGGAGCTCCCCCTAGTGGTGACTGCAGACAGATATTATCATGTATCTCTGTATACATGGAGCTCTCCCTAGCGGTGGCTGCAGACAGGATCTCATCATGTATCTCTATATACAGGGAGCTCCCCTTAGTGGTGACTGCAGACAGGATCTTATCATGTATCTCTGTATGCAGGGAGCTCCCCCTAGTGGTGACTGCAGACAGGATCTTATCATGTATCTCTGTATACAGGGAGCTCCCCCTAGTGGTGGCTGCAGACAGGATCTTATCATGTATCTCTGTATACAGGGAGCTCCCCCTAGTGGTGACTGCAGACAGGATCTTATCATGTATCTCTGTATACAGGGAGCTCCCCCTAGTGGTGGCTGCAGACAGGATCTTATCATGTATCTCTGTATACAGGGAGCTCCCCCTAGTGGTGGCTGCAGACAGGATCTTGTCATGTATCTCTGTATACAGGGAGCTCCCCCTAGTGGTGACTGCAGACAGGATCTTATCATGTATCTCTGTATACAGGGAGCTCCCCCTAGTGGTGGCTGCAGACAGGATCTTATCATGTATCTCTGTATACATGGAACTCCCCCTAGTGGTGGCTGCAGACAGGTTCTTATCATGTATCTCTGTATACAGGGAGCTCCCCCTAGTGGTGACTGCAGACAGAATCTTATCATGTATCTCTGTATACAGGGAGCTCCCCCTAGTGGTGGCTGCAGACAGAATCTTATCATGTATCTCTGTATACAGGGAGCTCCCCTAGTGGTGACTGCAGACAGGATCTTATCATGTATCTCTGTATACAGGGAGCTCCCCCTAGTGGTGGCTGCAGACAGGTTCTTATCATGTATCTCTGTATACAGGGAGCTCCCCCTAGAGGTGGCTGCAGACAGATATGATCATTTATCTTTGTATACAGGGAGCTCCCCCTAGTGGTGACTGCAGACAGGATCTTATCATGTATCTCTGTATACAGGGAGCTCCCCCTAGTGGTGGCTGCAGACAGGATCTTATCATGTATCTCTGTATACAGGGAGCTCCCCCTAGTGGTGGCTGCAGACAGGATCTTATCATGTGTCTCTGTATACAGGGAGCTCCCCCTAGTGGTGACTACAGACAGATATTATCATGTATCTCTGTATACAGGGAGCTCCCCCTAGTGGTGGCTGCAGACAGATATCATTATTTATCTCTGTATACAGGGAGCTCCCCCTAGTGGTGGCTGAAGACAGGATCTTATGTATCTCTGTATACATGGAGCTCCCCCTAGTGGTGGCTGCAGACAGATATGATCATTTATCTTTGTATACAGGGAGCTCCCCCTAGTGGTGGCTGCAGACAGATATCATCATGTATCTCTGTATACAGGGAGCTCCCCCTAGTGGTGACTGCAGACAGATATTATCATGTATCTCTGTATACAGGGAGCTCCCCCTAGTGGTGACTGCAGACAGGATCTTATCATGTATCTCTTTATACAGGGAGCTCCCCCTAGTGGTGACTGCAGAGAGAATCTTATCATGTATCTCTGTATACAGGGAGCTCCCCCTAGTGGTGGCTGCAGACAGGATCTTATCATGTATCTCTGTATACAGGGAGCTCCCCCTAGTGGTGGCTACACACAGATATTATCCTGTATCTCTGTATACATTGAGCTCTCCCTAGTGGTGGCTGCAAACAGGACCTTAGCATGTATCTCTATATACAGGGAGCTCCCCCTAGTGGTGGCTGCAGACAGGATCTTATCATGTATTTCTGTATACAGGGAGCTCCCCCTAGTGGTGACTGCAGACAGAATCTTATCATGTATCTCTGTATACAGGGAGCTCCCCCTAGTGGTGGCTGCAGACAAAATCTTATCATGTATCTCTGTATACAGGGAGCTCCCCCTAGTGGTGACTGCAGACAGGATCTTATCATGTATCTCTGTATACAGGGAGCTCCCCCTAGTGGTGACTGCAGACAGGATATTGTCATGTATCTCAGTATACAGGGAGCTCCCCCTAGTGGTGACTGCAGACAGATATTATCCTGTATCTCTGTATACAGGGAGCTCCCCCTAGTGGTGACTGCAGACAGGATCTTATCATGTATCTCAGTATACAGGGAGCTCCCCCTAGTGGTGGCTGCAGACAGTATCTTATCATGTATCTCTGTATACAGGAGCTCCCCCTAGTGGTGACTGCAGGCAGAATCTTATCGTGTATCTCTGTATACAGGAGCTCCCCCTAGTGGTGACTGCAGAGAGAATCTTGTCATGTATCTCTGTATACAGGGAGCTCCCCCTAGTGGTGACTGCAGACAGGATATTATCATGTATCTCAGTATACAGGGAGCTCCCCCTAGTGGTGACTGCAGACAGATATTATCATGTATCTCTGTATACATGGAGCTCTCCCTAGCGGTGGCTGCAGACAGGATCTCATCATGTATCTCTATATACAGGGAGCTCCCCTTAGTGGTGACTGCAGACAGGATCTTATCATGTATCTCTGTATGCAGGGAGCTCCCCCTAGTGGTGACTGCAGACAGGATATTATCATGTATCTCTGTATACAGGGAGCTCCCCCTAGTGGTGACTGCAGACAGATATTATCATGTATCTCTGTATACAGGGAGCTCCCCCTAGTGGTGACTGCAGACAGATATTATCATGTATCTCTTTATACAGGGAGCTCCCCCTAGTGGTGGCTGCAAACAGGACCTTATCATGTATCTTTGTATACAGGGAGCTCCCCCTAGTGGTGACTGCAGAGAGAATCTTGTCATGTATCTCTGTATACAGGGAGCTCCCCCTAGTGGTGGCTGCAGACAGGATCTCATCATGTATCTCTATATACAGGGAGCTCCCCCTAGTGGTGACTGCAGACAGGATCTTATCATGTATCTCTGTATAGAGGGAGCTCCTCCTAGTGGTGACTGCAAACAGGACCTTATCATGTATCTTTGTATACAGGGAGCTCCCCCTAGTGGTGACTGCAGAGAGAATCTTGTCATGTATCTCTGTATACAGGGAGCTCCCCCTAGTGGTGGCTGCAGACAGGATCTCATCATGTATCTCTATATACAGGGAGCTCCCCCTAGTGGTGACTGCAGACAGGATCTTATCATGTATCTCTGTATACAGGGAGCTCCCCCTAGTGGTGGCTGCAGACAGTATCTTATCATGTATCTCTGTATACAGGGAGCTCCCCCTAGTGGTGACTGCAGACAGGATCTTATCATGTATCTCTATATACAGGGAGCTCCCCTAGTGGTGGCTGCAGACAGGATCTTATCATGTATCTCTGTACACAGGGAGCTCCCCCTAGTGGTGGCTGCAGACAGAATCTTATCATGTATCTCTGTATACAGGGAGCTCCCCCTAGTGGTGACTGCAGACAGGATATTATCATGTATCTCAGTATACAGGGAGCTCCCCCTAGTGGTGGCTGCAGACAGGTTCTTATCATGTATCTCTGTATACAGGGAGCTCCCCCTAGTGGTGGCTGCAGACAGAATCTTATCATGTATCTCTGTATACAGGGAGCTCCCCCTAGTGGTGGCTGCAGACAGGATCTTATCATGTATCTCTGTATACAGGGAGCTCCCCCTAGTGGTGACTGCAGACAGATATTATCATGTATCTCTGTATACAGGGAGCTCCCCCTAGTGGTGGCTGCAGACAGGATCTTATCATGTATCTCTGTATACATGGAACTCCCCCTAGTGGTGGCTGCAGACAGGTTCTTATCATGTACCTCTGTATACAGGGAGCTCCCCCTAGTGGTGACTGCAGACAGAATCTTATCATGTATCTCTGTATACAGGGAGCTCCCCCTAGTGGTGGCTGCAGACAGAATCTTGTCATGTATCTCTGTATACAGGGAGCTCCCCCTAGTGGTGACTGCAGACAGGATCTTATCATGTATCTCTGTATACAGGGAGCTCCCCCTAGTGGTGACTGCAGACAGGATCTTATCATGTATCTCTGTATACAGGGAGCTCCCCTAGTGGTGACTGCAGACAGGATCTTATCATGTATCTCTTTATACAGGGAGCTCCCCCTAGTGGTGGCTGCAGACAGGATCTTATCATGTATCTCTGTATACATGGAGCTCCCCCTAGTGGTGGCTGCAGACAGGTTCTTATCATGTATCTCTGTATACAGGGAGCTCCCCCTAGTGGTGACTGCAGACAGGATCTTATCATGTATCTCTGTATACAGGGATCTCCCCCTAGTGGTGACTGCAGACAGGATCTTATCATGTATCTCTGTATACAGGGAGCTCCCCCTAGTGGTGACTGCAGACAGGATCTTATCATGTATCTCTGTATACAGGGAGCTCCCCTAATGGTGACTGCAGACAGGATCTTATCATGTATCTCTGTATACAGGGAGCTCCCCCTAATGGTGACTGCAGACAGGATCTTATCATGTATTTCCGTATCCAAGGTGCTCCCCCTTGTTGTTGCTGCAGACAGAATCTAGTGCCTATAATGTAGTGCGGCTCATACCTCACAGTGGTGTCTCCTTTCTGTAGTTGAATCCACAAGTGCGACCCTCGAACTGCAGTTTGATTGCCTGCTTGAGGTGAAGTTGTGGGTCCATAGTGGTGATGGAGATAAGTGAGGAGTCTTGTCTCCTCGGGGAGTGGTCCTGGTTCTCCTTCACTGGAGATCTCAGAGGGTTTTTCTTACTATAGGAGAGCACAAGGTCCACAGGGTTCCCAGCAGTCGTCACTGAATCTTCCTTGTGTGTAGGTGAGGTCAGTAGGTTTGATGGTTTGTTCTTAGGATCCACTGGATCTACAGTTGGTCTGGACAAAGGAGGCACCAGGGGATTACTGTTTCCTGGAGAGGAGACAGAGCCTGCATTCACACGAGGTTGCCAGGGCTCATGTGTGATGTTTATTACTTTCTTTGGCGAGCTGATGATTTTGCCGTGGATCTCGCCCACGGCGTGGCTGGAGGAGTACCCCGAGCTGCTGCTTTTACTTTGAGCATAATCTGGTGCAGTGCTGTCAGGATCGGGTCTTGTGTTATCCATAGAGTGCATGCTGTCCCCGGCCTTGAAGTGAGCGTATGTCAGGCTCCCGTATTTAGGGTTGGTGAGTATCCCATTCCTCCTTAGCTCACGATCAGGAGAAGTCGGACTTTGGCTACAGATGGTAATCTCTTCCTCATGATCAGGTATTAGTCCAGGACAGGTTGAGGCAGGGAAGGCAGTAAAACCGACCATGCCAGAGAGGGCAACCACTTGTCGAGAGCGGCTGCGTGGTAGCGAGTGTTGCTGAACCTTCTGGGTAAAGGTGAGGCTGTCCATCGGCACGGTGGCCTGGGAATGGTATGTGGAGCATGTCAGCACAGACCCCGCAGAGCTCTTCAGAGAGTTGTCGAGTGAGCGGCTGCCTGTCGACACAGGGGAAAGTGTGGACCAGCTGCCACATCCACCATCCACTCGCTGACTACCAGGGGCATCCTTTACTGGAGCCCTCACCACTGGTCCTTGGTAGGATGGCACACCATGAGCTTCCAAGAGATGAACTATGGCTGTGTGCCCTCCTTTGGCTGCTACGTTTATAGGGGTGCGTCCACAGTAGTCAGCATGGAAAGGGCTGGCATGTCCTTCCTCCAGAAGGACTTTGGCCAGGGCATGGTGGCCTTCCTGAGCTGCTATACAGAGAGGGGTGGCTCCCTGGGAACACTGAGCATCAGTGAACACCCCATGCTCCATCAACAGTTGGGCGATATTGGCATGGCCTCGCCACGCGGCGCAGTGAAGTGGAGTTCTCTTTTCTTTGTCAAAAGCATTGCAATTAGCCCTACCGACCTCCAGAAGAAGATGAGCCATGTCAGCGTCCCCTTGCCAGCAGGAGGCATGCAAAGCCGTGCGTTCTTCTGGGTCTCTCCCTTCGGCGTCAGCACCGTGCTCCAATAGAACTTTTGCTATACTTGTAAGTCCTTGCAAGGCCAAAAGGTGCAGCAGCGGCTTCCCTTGGGTGGTCTTCATGTCAGGGTCTGCTCCTTTCCTCAGTAGTAACTCCACTGTGGTTTTGTGGCCTGCAAGAGCAGCAAAGCATAAAGCTGTCATGCCATCACTGCCTCTCTGGTTGACGGAGGACCCTCGGTTAATCAGCAGTTCTACACAGCCGGTGTGCCCTTCTTCAGCTGCCAGGAGGAGAGGTGTGTACCCTTCTCTGTCCTTCAGTCCCACCTTGGCTCCTCCGTCTAACAAGGCACGGCAAACACTTCTCCGACCCTCACAGGCCGCCCAGTGCAATGCTGTCCACCCCAGGTGGTCCTGATGATTCTCATTCAGGCCCCTATGTAGTAAGGCCCTCACTGCCTCCTCTCCTCGAGCTGTGGCTGCAGCCAGGAGGAGTGCCGACCTCCCTTCTTTGTCTGAGACATCGGCGGAGGCGCCCCATAGTAGTAGCACACGCACCGTTTCAGCATGTCCTCCAGAAGCAGCTGCCAAAAGTGGTGTCATCTGGTCCTTGCCAGGCCTGTCCGGGTTGGCCCCAGCTTCAAGGAGATGTTCTGCCACTTCTTCTTGCCCCTCGTAAGCAGCGACCAGAAGTGGGGTTAACCCTTCCCTGTCCAGCAGCTCTGGATCTGCCCCATGTTCCAACAAAACAGATATCAGTTGTGGATGCCTCTGACCGGTTGGAGCACAGAGACATGCAACGGCCAGGGCAGTACGTCCTTCTTTATCACATGTATTCACATTAGCCCCAGATTCCAGTAGTAATTCAGCCACTGCACAATGGCCCATGTATGCCGCCGCCATGAGCGGAGTGCGGCCCTCCACATCAGCATGATCTATCTCTGCTCCAGCCTTCAGAAGAGCCTTGACGGGACCCTCGTGTCCACCCCACGCTGCTGCCCTCAGTGCAGTGCGTCCATTAGGACCAGATGTGTCTGGCTGAGCCCCAAATGCAAGCAGTGACTCCACTACCTCAGTGTGCCCCCCCCAAGCAGAAGCACGTAGAGGGCTCCAACCACGACTGTCAACATGGTCATGCCGGGCACCGTGTTCAAGAAGAAACTCCACCACCGGCAAGTGCCCCTGGTGAGCAGCCAGCCCCAGCGGAGTCTGTCCATCTTCATCTGTGGCCTCCAGACTGGCTCCTCTGGAAAGCATCAGCTTCACAGCGTCCAGGTTCCCAGCATGGGCCGCGGCCGCAAGCAGAGTTCGCCCGGACCTGTCCCTCTGATTCAGTCCACCCCCAGTGTCTAAGAGGAACTCCAGAGAAACGCCTCGTTCCAGGGTTCTCTTCAGGGAACTTGATTCCTCCACCATGGAGGCTCCGTCTACTTTAGGCCGGGCTAACAAAAGCAACTGTAAGACCTCCAACGCTAAAGGGACATTAGAGGCCAAACAGTCCGACACCGGCACCTCCGTCCACAGGAGCCACAGAGCCAAATGACACGGCTCAAGCCCCCGAATGTCAGCCAGGAGGAGATGTGTGGCCAGCTGGGCGACCTCGGCTGGCAGCAGGTGTGGTGCCTGTGTAGATAAGCTCATGGCGAGCATGCAGTGCCCGTCGGTGACGTTACACAGGTACTTCTGGGTACAGTACTTCACATCCAGTAGCCACTCCGAGAAGCTGTGATGGAAGAGCAGCACCTGGCCGTGATCCTGGGGGCGCAGCAGCATGGCGATGGATGCCAGGGTCTTGCTGAACTCCTCCGCCCTCCAGCCTTCCATCTGTTTAGTCCACACGGCATTTTGGAGCTGCGGCCGGGACAGAGGAGCGGGAGCGGCCAAGATGACGTTCAGCAGCGTCCGCACCGGGCAGAACTGGCGTCCCGAGAAGAGGCGCTGGCACAGCCACAGGTACAGGCCATTCAGCGTGCCGGGGATGTGGCGGATCTCTCGCAGGAGGATGGACCCCTCCGACACGCCGTCCAGCACACGCTCCAGGAACAGGAAGCAGCCATTGCTCTTTATGTGCAGCTGGTTCAGCATCTCGGCCGTGTCCAGGGTCAGGTGCTGCCGCAGAGCCGCCTCCAGGTCCAGGCGGCACAGGATGTAGCGCTGCACGTCACGCACAATGTGGGCCTTACGGAGGTCGTCCAGGCAGAGTCTGCGGAAACCTGCGGCGGGAGGAAAAGCATCAGTCAATGGCAACAACCACAAGTCCCAGCATGTCACTATCTGACATCCGGATATACAGGAGAGGCTGAGTATCTGACAACCTGATGTACAGGAGAGGCTGATTATCTGACAACCTGAACTACAGGAGAGGCCGATTATCTGACAACCTGAACTACAGGAGAGGCCGATTATCTGACAACCTGAACTACAGGAGAGGCCGATTATCTGACAACCTGAACTACAGGAGAGGCCGATTATCTGACAACCTGAACTACAGGAGAGGCCGATTATCTTACAACCTGATCTACAGGAGGGGTGGATTATCTGACAACCTGATGTACAGGAAAGGCCGATTATCTGACAACCTGAACTACAGGAGAGGCCGATTATCTGACAACCTGATCTACAGGAGGGGTGGATTATCTGACAACCTGATGTACAGGAGAGGTGGATTATCTGACAACCTGAACTACAGGAGAGGCCGATTATCTGACAACCTGATCTACAGGAGGGGTGGATTATCTGACAACCTGATGTACAGGAGAGGCCGATTATCTGACAACCTGATCTACAGGAGATGCCGACTATCTCATATCTATTAGGTCATGTGACTTGCATGTTGGGCGGAGCCTCCTTACCTGTGAACATCCTGGTGACGGCCTTGTTCTGCCTCCGCGCGGAGCACACCATTAGCAGCCATGGGGGGAGAAGCTCGTGGTGAGCGGCCAGCAGCTCCACTATGGTACAGCCAGGATCTCCAGAAAAGCCATCGCATCGACAGCAGCAGCAAATCTCATCCAGCGAATCCACGAGGAGCAGGAGGTTCTGCGAGGGTGGCGGCAGCTCTGCCAGCGGTGTCAGGACCACCCTGCAACACAGACGGCCAGTGAGTCAACCCCTGCTAAACAGACAGGCAGTGAGCCCACCCCTGCAGAATACAGATTATCAGTGAGCCCACCCCTGCAGAACACATGATCAGTGAGCCCACCCCTGCAACACAGACTGTCAGTGAGCCCACCCCTGCAGAACACAGACTGTCAGTAACTCCACCCCTGCAACAGAGACTGTCAGTGAGCCCACCCCTGCAGAACAGACTGTCAGTAACTCCACCCCTGCAACAGAGACTGTCAGTGAGCCCACCCCTGCAGCACAGACTGTGAGTGAGCCCACCCCTGCAGTGCAGACTGTCAGTGATCCCACCCCTACAGAACAGACTGTCAGTAACTCCACCCCTGGAGAACACAGAATGTAAGTGAGCCCACCCCTGGAGAACACAGACTGTAAATGAGTCCACAGTGCAGAATACAGACTGTCAGTGAGCCCACACCTGCAGAACACAGACTGTCAATGAGCTCACCCCTGCAACAGAGACTGTCAGTGAGCCCACCCCTGCAGCACAGACTGTCAGTGAGCCCACCCCTGCAGCACAGACTGCCAGTAAGCCCACCCCTGCAGAACAGACTGTCAGTGAGCCCACCCCTGCAGAACAGACTGTCAGTGAGCCCACTCCTGCAGCACAGACTGTCAGTGAGCCCACCCCTGGAGAACACAGAATGTAAGTGAGCGCACCCCTGTAAAACAGACAGTCAATGAGCCCACCCCTGCAGAACACAGACTGTAAGTGAGTCCACCGATGCAGAATACAGACGGTCAGTGAGCCCACACCTGCAGAACACAGACTGTCAGTAACTCAACCCCTGCAGCACAGACTGTCAGTGAGCCCAGCCCTGCAGAATAGACTGTCATTGAGCCCACCCCTGCAGAACAGACTGTCAGTAACTCCACCCCTGCAGAACAGACTGTCAGTGAGCCCACTCCTGCAGCACAGACTGTCAGTGAGCCCACCCCTGCAGAACACAGGCTGTCAGTGAGCGCACCCCTGGAGAACACAGAATGTAAGTTAGTCCACTGGTGCAGAATACAGACTGTCAGTGAGCCCACCCCTGCAGAACAAAGACCGGCAATGAGCCCACCCCTGCAGAACACAAACTGTCAGTGAGCCCACTCCTGCAACAGAGACTGTTAGTGAGCTCACCCCTGCAGCACAGACTGTCAGTGAGCCCACCCCTGCAGAACACAGACTGTCAATGAGCCCACCCCTGCAACAGAGATGTCAGTGAGCCCACCCCTGCAGAACAGACTGTCAGTGAGCCCACCCTTGCAGCACAGATTGTCAGTGAGCCCACTCCTGCAGCACAGACTGTCAGTGAGCCCACCCCTGCAGAAAACAGGCTGTCAGTGAGCCCACCCCTGGAGAACACAGAATGTAAGTGAGTCCACTGGTGCAGAATACAGACTGTCAGTGAGTTCACCCTTGCAGAACAGACTGTCAGTGAGCCCACCCCTGCAGCAATCTGTCTGTTATGGACTGACCTGGGTTGGAGAAGTGGCACTGCAACCACTAGTGGCAGAACCGGCAAGGTAGCATCGTCACTCGTCAGGGATAGCCAAGAAGTCAGAACACAGGAGAAGCAATGTAGTTTTAGAATGAAGGAGCAGATGAAAGGAAGCATGCCTAAAAGCCAGTAGCTCAATAATCTTGCAAGGTATGGAGTGCTATGCCAGCTTTAAATAGGGTGTTCAATCAGGGTGGAGCCAATCAGAAACTTAGGGTAGAGCCAATCAGGAACTCAGGGTGGAGCCATTCAGGAACAACACAGGTACTAGTATCTGGGTTAGCATGGAACTGTCCAGCGACCTGAATATTTGGGAGGGAAGAATTGCCGCCTGGTGCAGAAGAGCTGCTGGGTTCGAGTCCTGACACTGTCAGTGAGCCCAGCCCTGCAACAGACTGTCAGTGAGCCCACCCATGCAGAACATAGACTGTCAGTGAGCCCACCCATGCAGAACAGGGTTATTATGGGACGGTGTCTAAAGCATCACATGATTTGTCAGGTGATCAGTGAACCTGGTTCTCACCTCTTGAAGATTTCGTGCAGATCTCCCCCACAGGTGGTGCCGTCGGCCGCTCCCTTGTAGCCAATGATCAGGGGGCTCCTTTGCAGCTGCTGCACCAGGTTCTGGATGAAGTGATGGGGGTCGAGGCTGGCATGACTGTGCGCCTGACAGAAGTGGTACGCCAGAACCCGGGAACTGAGCCTGGAAGACCTTCCAGCCTCCGAGGAGGGCCACAGGATCTCTGTACACAGGGCTGTCTTTCCTGCACCAGGGGCCCCAGTAATAAGAATGCCGGGGGCACGAGCTCCACTCAGCCCCTCCAGACAGTGCTGAAGCCTTTGAAAGGCCCATTCCCGACAGTAGAAGGGCCGACCCCGCAGATCACTTGATGTCATCACACAGGGAAAGCAGCCAACATAATGGTGGCAGCAGGTGGACGAGACAGCGAGGAGACTGCACTGCGGGAAAAAGAGGAGACAGCACATTGTAATAACAGTGAGGTGGAGCGCACCTGAGAGAATGGACCAGGGAAAGAGCACAGCCATGAGAGGGGTCCGGAGAGAGACAGGGAGACAGCACAGTCATGAGAGAGAGCGGCTGAGAGACAAGGAGACAGCACAGCCATGAGAGAGAGCGGCTCAGAGAGAGAGAGCACAGCCATGAGAGAGTGGCCCAGAGAGAGACAGAGGGAGCATTGCCATGAAAGAGAGCGATTGAGAGATGAAGAGAGCACCACTATGAGAGAGTGCACCCCAGGAAGCGACAGGGAGAAAGCACAGCCAAGAAAGAGTGGCCCAGAGAGAGACAGGGAGAGCGCACAGCCATGAGAGAGAACAGCCAAGGAGACAGGGAGAATGGACAGCCATGAGAGAGAACAGACCAGAGAGAGAGACAGGGAGAGCGTGGCCTTGAAAGAGAGCTGCTAAGACAGAGACAGATACAGAACATGGCCATGAGAGAGTGCAGGCCAGGGAGCAACACAGAGAGAGCACAATCATTAGAGAGAACGGCTAAGAGACAGCATGGCCAAGAAAGAGCAACTTAAATAGCGTGCAGCTTAGAGAGCTAGGAAGAGAGGGCAACCATGAGAGAGAGTGACCCAGGGAGTGATCAGTCCAGAAAGAGAGAGGCCTAGAAAATAGCAGCCCAAAGAGAGAAAAAGGAAGTTGTGAACGGGAGTTTCAGAGAGCGAGTAGCCCAGATAGAGACAGGAAGAAAGCATTTGAGAGAGAGGCCTAGAATGAGATCTGTCCATAGAGAGAAAGAGAGAAACAAGAAGAGCGTGCCACCATGAGAAAAACAGGCACACAGAGAGAAGCCCAGAAAAAGATCACCCTGGAGAGATAAGACGAGAGTGCAGCTGTGAGAGTGAAAGAATCAGAGAGACAGGAAGAGAGAAGCTCTGAAAAAGAACAACCCAGAGAGAGACAAGAAGACAGCACAGCTGTGAAAGAGTGGCCCAGAGAGACAGAAAGAGAGCAGCTCTGAAAGCAAACAGTCTAGAAAGAGAGCAGTCCAGAGAGAGAAAAGAAGGGAGTGCCACCATGAGAGAACATGGCACAGAAAGAGGAGCCCAGAAAGAGAGCATGGCCTTAAGAGAGCAGCCCACAGAAAGACAGGAAGAGAGCGACTCAGAAAGACAACAGTCCAGAGAGAGACAGCAGGAGGGCGTGGCTGTGAAAGAGAGTGGCCCACAAGAGAGCATCTATGAGAAAGACAGGAAGAAAGCATCCCAGAGAGACGTAGAAAGAAAGAAGTCCAGAGAGAGATGGAAAGACAGCACGACCATGAGAGTGTGCGGACCAGAGAGACAGGAAGAGAGTAGCCTAGAGAGAAAGGCCTAGAAAGAGACCAGACCAGAGAGAGAGACAAGAGAGTGTTGCCGTGAGAGAAAGAGTCCTAGAGAGAGCAGCCCAGAAAGAGAGCAGGACAGAGAGAATGATAGGAAAAGAGAGCAGATGTGAGAGAGAATGGCTCAGTGACTCAAGGAGACAGGAAGAGAGAGCAGCCATGAGAGGAAAAGGAAGAGAATGGCTCAGAAAGAAAAATCTCAGAGAGAGAATCAGGAAGGGAACACGGCTGTAAAAGAGAGCGACCCAGAGCGAGAAACCCAAAGAGAGACAGGAAGAGAGTGCGGCCATGAAAGAAAGCAGCTCAAAGAGAGCAAACAAGAGAGCATCCCAGAGAATCAGACAGAAAAAGTGTGACTCAGAAAGACAACAGTCCAGAGAGAGACTCTTGAAGAGAGGGCAGCCGTCAAAGAGAGTGGCCCAGAGAGAGTGTATCCAACAGAAAGACAGGAAGAAAGCGTGCCAGAGAAAGATGTAGAAAGAGAGGAATCCAGAGAGACAGAAAGAAAGCACAACCATTTGAGTGAGCGACTCAGAGAACGAGGACCCTGAGAGACAGGAAGAGAGCAAGGCCGTTACAAAGAAAAGCCTAGACACAGGAAGAGAGCAGCCCAGAGAGAGAATGGCCTAGAGAGACACAAAAGCAGCCAAAAGACCATGGAAGCGGGCAAGAGACAGTCAGGAAGAGAGTGACTCAGAAAGACAACGGTAAAGAGAGACAGAAAAAGAGCGTGGCTGTGAAAAAGAGTGTTGCAGAGAGAAAAACAGCCCAGAAAGATACAGTAAGAGAGAGAGGCATAGAGAGAGAGCAGTCAAGAGAAAGAGAGTGCAGCTGGGAGAGAAAGGGGCACAGAGAAAGCAGCCCATGGAGAGAGACACAAAAAGCACACAGTTGTGACAGAAAGCAGCCCAGAGAGCAAGTGACCTACAGAGAGACAGGAACATACACAGCATTCTAGAGAGAGTGTCCCAGAGAGAGAGCATTCCAGAGACAGCAGACCAGAGAATGGAACATGAAGAGAGCAGCCCAGAAAGAGAAAGCAAGAGATCGCAGCCAAGAGAAACACAGAAAGAGAGTGCCGCCCAGCGAGATAACAGCTCAAAGAGAGAGAGAAAAGCAAACCGTGCAGGCCAAAGCGAGACAAAAAGAGAACAGCCCAGAGTAGAGGACGAGAGAGAGACAGCAAGAGCACAGACCGGAGAGAATTCAGCTAGGAGAGAGAACGGACTAGAGAAATAAAGAAAGCTGCCAAGAGAGAGAAACAGGAAGAGAGAGCGGCACAAATAGAGCGTCCAAGAGAGAGAGACAGAAAGAGAGTGGCCCAGAGAGAGACAGGAAGAATGCTGCTCAGGTAGAAGATAAGAAGAGGGCAGCTCAGAGAAAGAGGAGAAAGCAGCCTATAAGGTGGCCATATAACTACTGTATATCACACTGAGGAGAAGGGCGGCCATATTACTATAAATATTACTACATCACACTGAGGAGAAGGGCGGCCATATTACTATATATATTACTACATCACACTGAGGAGAAGGGCGGCCATATTACTATATATATTACTATATCACACTGAGGAGAAGGGCGGCCATATTACTATATATATTACTATATCACCACTGAGGAGAAGAGCGGCCATATTACTATATATATTACTATATCACACTGAGGAGAAGGGCGGCCATATTACTATATATATTACTATATCACACTGAGGAGAAGGGCGGCCATATTACTATATATATTACTATATCATCACTGAGGAGAAGTGCGGCCATATTACTATATATATTACTATATCACACTGAGGAGAAGGGGCGGCCATATTACTATATATATTACTATATCACACTGAGGAGAAGGGCGGCCATATTACTATATATATTACTATATCACACTGAGGAGAAGGGTGGCCATATTACTATATATATTACTGTATCATCACTAAGGAGAAGGGCGGCCATATTACTATATATATTACTATATCACACTGAGGAGAAGGGCGGCCGTATTACTATATATATTACTATATCACACTGAGGAGAAGGGCGGCCATATTACTATATATATTACTATATCACACTGAGGAGAAGGGCGGCCATATTACTATATATATTACTATATCACACTGAGGAGAAGGGCGGCCATATTACTATATATATTACTATATCATCACTGAGGAGAAGGGCGGCCATATTACTATATATATTACTATATCACACTGAGGAGAAGGGCGGCCATATTACTATATATATTACTATATCACCACTGAGGAGAAGAGCGGCCATATTACTATATATATTACTATATCACACTGAGGAGAAGGGCGGCCATATTACTATATATATTACTATATCACACTGAGGAGAAGAGCGGCCATATTACTATATATATTACTATATCATCACTGAGGAGAAGTGCGGCCAGATTACTATATATATTACTGTATCACCACTGAGGAGAAGAGCGGCCATATTACTATATATATTACTATATCACACTGAGGAGAAGGGCGGCCATATTACTATATATATTACTATATCACACTGAGGAGAAGGGCGGCCATATTACTATATATATTACTATATCACCACTGAGGAGAAGGGCGGCCATATTACTATATATATATTACTACATCACACTGAGGAGAAAGGCGGCCATATTACTATATATATTACTATATCACCACTGAGGAGAAGGGCGGCCATATTACTATATATATTACTATATCATCACTGAGGAGAAGTGCGGCCAGATTACTATATATATTACTGTATCACCACTGAGGAGAAGGGCGGCCATATTACTATATCACACTGAGGAGAAGGGCGGACATATTACTATATATATTACTATATCACACTGAGGAGAAGGGCGGCCATATTACTATATATATTACTATATCACACTGAGGAGAAGGCGGCCATATTACTATATATATTACTATATCACACTAAGGGGAAGGGCGGCCATATTACTATATATATTACTATATCACACTGAGGAGAAGGGCGGCCATATTACTATATATATTACTATATCACACTGAGGAGAAGGGCGGACATATTACTATATATATTACTATATCACTGAGGAGAAGGGTGGCCATATTACTATATATATTACTATATCACACTGAGGAGAAGGGCGGCCATATTACTATATATATTACTATATCACCACTGAGGAGAAGGGCGGCCATATTACTATATATATTACTATATCACACTGAGGAGAAGGGCGGCCATATTACTATATATATTACTACATCACACTGAGGAGAAGGGCGGCCATATTACTATATATATTACTACATCACACTGAGGAGAAGGGCGGCCATATTACTATATATACATTACTATATCACACTGAGGAGAAGGGCGGCCATATTACTATATATATTACTATATCACACTGAGGAGAAGGGCGGCCATATTACTATATATATTACTATATCACACTGAGGAGAAGGGCGGCCATATTACTATAAATATTACTACATCACACTGAGGAGAAGGGCGGCCATATTACTATATATATTACTATATCACACTGAGGAGAAGGGCAGCCATATTACTATATATATTACTATATCACACTGAGGAGAAGGGCGGCCATATTACTATATATATTACTACATCACACTGAGGAGAAGGGCGGCCATATTACTATATATATTACTATATCACACTGAGGAGAAGGGCGGCCATATTACTATATATATTACTATATCACACTGAGGAGAAGGGCAGCCATATTACTATATATATTACTATATCACACTGAGGAGAAGGGCAGCCATATTACTATATATATTACTATATCACACTGAGGAGAAGGGCGGCCATATTACTATATATATTACTATATCATCACTGAGGAGAAGGGCGGCCATATTACTATGTATATTACTATATCACACTGAGGAGAAGGGCGGCCATATTACTATATATATTACTATATCACACTGAGGAGAAGAGCGGCCATATTATTATATATATTACTATATCACCACTGAGGAGAAGGGCGGCCATATTACTATATATATTACTATATCATCACTGAGGAGAAGTGCGGCCATATTACTATATATATTACTATATCACACTGGGGAGAAGGGCGGCCATATTACTATATATATTACTATATCACACTGAGGAGAAGGACGGCCATATTACTATAAATATTACTACATCACACTGCGGAGAAGGGCGGCCATATTACTATATATATTACTATATCACACTGAAGAGAAGGACGGCCATATTACTATATATATTACTATATCACACTGAGGAGAAGGACGGCCATATTACTATATATATTACTATATCACACTGGGGAGAAGGGCGGCCATATTACTATATATATTACTATATCACACTGAGGAGAAGGGCGGCTGCTATGACCCCAATGGCGAGGGTCTCAGAGGAATGTGGAAGTCTGCAGAATACAAAAATCCAGCTCATAGGGCAGTGGTAGCTGGGTTGACCATATATCTACTCCTAACGCCAACACTAGAAGTAGCCGGGGATCATTCCTACGTTGATTCTAGATGACACGCTCCAGCCGGAGAATCTAGCTACCCCTAGTAGAGGAAAACAAAAGACCTTTCTTGCCTCCAGAGAAGGGGACCCCAAAGCTGGATAGAAGCCCCCCACAAATAATAACGGTGAGGTAAGAGGAAATGACAAACACAGAAATGAACCAGGTTTAGCACAGAGAGGCCCGCTTACTGATAGCAGAATAAAGAAAGGTAACTTATATGGTCAACAAAAACCCTATCAAAATCCACACTGGAAATTCAAGAACCCCCGAACCGTCTAACGGTCCGGGGGGAGAACACCAGCCCCCTAGAGCTTCCAGCAAAGGTCAGGATATATATTTGGAACAAGCTGGACAAAAATACAAAACCAAAACAAAATAGCAAAAAGCAAAAAGCGGACTTAGCTGATATAACTGGAACCAGGATCAGTAGACAAGAGCACAGCAGACTAGCTCTGATAACTACGATGCCAGGCATTGAACTGAAGGTCCAGGGAGCTTAAATAGCAACACCCTTAACTAACGACCCAGGTGCGGATAAAAGGAATGACAGAAAAACCAGAGTCAAAAAACTAGTAACCACTAGAGGGAGCAAAAAGTAAATTCACAACAGTACCCCCCCCTTAGTGAGGGGTCACCGAACCCTCACCACGACCACCAGGGCGATCAGGATGAGCGGCATGAAAGGCACGAACTAAATCGGCCGCATGAACATCAGAGGCGACCACCCAGGAATTATCCTCCTGACCATAGCCCTTCCACTTGACCAGGTACTGAAGCCTCCGCCTGGAGAGGCGAGAATCCAAGATCTTCTCCACCACGTACTCCAACTCGCCCTCAACCAACACCGGAGCAGGAGGCTCAGCAGAAGGAACTATAGGCACAATGTACCGCCGCAACAAGGACCTATGAAATACATTGTGAATAGCAAACGACACAGGAAGATCCAGACGAAAAGATACAGGATTAAGGATTTCCAATATCTTGTAAGGCCCAATAAAACGAGGTTTAAATTTGGGAGAGGAGACCTTCATAGGAACAAAGCGGGAAGAAAGCCATACCAAATCCCCAACGCGTAGTCGGGGACCCACACCGCGGCGGCGGTTGGCAAAGCGCTGAGCCCTCTCCTGTGACAACTTCAAGTTGTCCACCACATGATTCCAGATCCGCTGCAACCTATCCACCACAGAATCCACCCCAGGACAGTCAGAAGGCTCCACATGACCCGAAGAAAAGCGAGGATGGAAACCAGAGTTGCAGAAAAAAGGCGAAACCAAGGTGGCGGAACTAGCCCGATTATTAAGGGCAAACTCAGCCAACGGCAAGAATGTCACCCAATCGTCCTGATCAGCAGAGACAAAACACCTCAAATAAGCCTCCAAAGTCTGATTGGTTCGCTCCATCTGTCCATTAGTCTGAGGATGGAAAGCAGACGAAAACGACAAATCAATGCCCATCCTACTACAAAAGGATCGCCAGAATCTGGAAACGAACTGGGATCCTCTGTCTGACACAATATTCTCAGGGATGCCGTGCAAACGAACCACGTTCTGGAAAAACACAGGAACCAGATCGGAAGAGGAAGGCAGCTTAGGCAAAGGAACCAAATGGACCATCTTAGAGAAGCGATCACATATCACCCAGATAACGGACATGCCCTGGGATAGCGGAAGATCAGAAATGAAATCCATGGAGATATGTGTCCAAGGTCTCTTCAGGACAGGCAAGGGCAAGAGCAAACCGCTGGCACGAGAACAGCAAGGCTTAGCTCGAGCACAAGTCCCACAGGACTGCACAAATGACCGCACATCCCTTGACAAGGAAGGCCACCAAAAGGACCTGGCCACCAGATCTCTGGTGCCAAAAATTCCCGGGTGACCTGCCAACACCGAGGAATGAACCTCGGAAATGACTCTGCTGGTCCACTTATCCGGGACAAACAGTCTGTCAGGTGGACAAGACTCAGGCCTATCAGCCTGAAATCTCTGCAACACACGTCGCAGATCCGGAGAAATAGCTGACAAGATAACTCCATCTTTAAGAATACCAACAGGATCAGCGACTCCAGGAGCATCAGGCACAAAGCTCCTAGAAAGAGCATCAGCCTTCACATTCTTTGAACCTGGTAAATACGAGACAACAAAATCAAAGCGGGAGAAAAACAATGACCAGCGGGCCTGTCTCGGATTAAGGCGTTTAGCAGACTCGAGATACATCAGATTTTTGTGATCAGTCAAGACCACCACACGATGCTTAGCACCCTCGAGCCAATGACGCCACTCCTCAAATGCCCATTTCATGGCCAACAACTCCCGATTGCCCACATCATAATTTCGCTCGGCAGGCGAAAACTTCCTAGAGAAAAAGGCACAAGGTTTCATAACAGAGCAACCAGGGCCTCTCTGCGACAAAACGGCCCCTGCTCCAATCTCTGAAGCATCCACCTCAACCTGAAAGGGAAGTGAGACATCGGGCTGGCACAAAACAGGCGCCGAAGTAAACCGGCGTTTCAACTCCTGGAAAGCCTCCACGGCAGCAGGAGCCCAGTTAGCTACATCGGAGCCCTTCTTGGTCATATCCGTCAAAGGTTTCACAATGCTAGAAAAATTAGCGATAAAACGACGGTAGAAGTTAGCGAAACCCAAGAACTTCTGTAGACTCTTAACTGACGAGGGCTGAGTCCAATCAAGAATAGCTCGGACCTTGACTGGGTCCATCTCCACAGCAGAAGGGGAAAAAATTAACCCCAAAAAGGGAACCTTCTGTACACCAAAGAGACACTTTGAGCCCTTGACAAACAAAGAATTTTCACGCAAAATTTTAAAGACCAACCTGACCTGCTCCACATGCGAATCCCAATTATCAGAAAAAAACAAAATATCATCCAGATAAACAATCAAAAATTTATCCAGATACTTCCGGAAAATGTCATGCATAAAGGACTGAAAAACTGAAGGCGCATTGGAGAGCCCAAAAGGCATCACCAAGTACTCAAAATGACCTTCGGGCGTATTGAATGCGGTTTTCCATTCATCACCTTGCTTAATGCGCACAAGGTTGTACGCACCACGAAGATCTATCTTGGTGAACCACTTGGCACCTTTAATCCGGGCAAACAAGTCAGACAACAGCGGTAAAGGATACTGAAATTTGACAGTGATCTTATTTAAAAGCCGATAATCAATACAAGGTCTCAAAGATCCGTCCTTTTTTGCCACAAAAAAGAATCCCGCACCAAGAGGGGAAGAAGACGGACGAATATGTCCTTGCTCTAGAGACTCCTTGATATATGAACGCATAGCGGTATGTTCAGGTACCGACAGATTAAACAGTCTTCCCTTAGGAAATTTACTGCCTGGGATCAAATCTATAGCACAGTCACAGTCCCTATGAGGAGGCAGTGCACTGGACTCAGACTCACTGAAGACATCCTGATAATCAGACAAATACTCCGGAACTTCCGAAGGCGTAGAAGAAGCAATAGACACAGGCAGGGAATCCTCATGAATACCACGACAGCCCCAACTTGAGACTGACATAGCCTTCCAGTCCAGGACTGGATTATGGGTCTGTAACCATGGCAGCCCTAAAACAACCAAATCATGCATTTTATGTAAAACCAGGAAACGTATCACCTCGCGGTGTTCAGGAGTCATGCACATGGTAACCTGTGTCCAATACTGCGGTTTATTTGCTGCCAATGGCGTAGCATCAATACCCCTAAGAGGAATAGGATTTTCTAATGGTTCAAGAGTAAAACCACAGTGCTTAGCAAATGACAGATCCATAAGACTCAGGGCAGCACCTGAATCTACAAACGCCATGACAGGAAAAGACGACAGTGAGCAAATCAAAGTTACAGACAGAATAAATTTAGGTTGCAAATTACCAACGGTGACAGGACTAACAACCTTAGCTATACGTTTAGAGCATGCTGATATAGCATGTGTAGAATCACCACAGTAGTAGCACAAGCCATTCCGGCGTCTATGAATTTTCCGCTCATTTCTAGTCAGGATTCTATCACATTGCATTAAATCAGGTGTCTGTTCAGACAACACCATGAGGGAATTTGCGGTTTTTCTATCACATTGCACCGAATTAGGTGTCTGTTCAGACAACACCATGAGGGAATTTGCGGTTTTTCTATCACATTGCACCGAATTAGGTGTCTGTTCAGACAACACCATGAGGGAATTTGCGGTTTTGCGCTCCCGCAACCGCCGGTCAATTTGAATAGCCAGTGCCATAGTATCATTCAGACCTGTGGGAATGGGAAAACCCACCATAACATTCTTAATGGCTTCAGAAAGGCCATTTCTAAAATTAGCGGCCAGTGCACACTCGTTCCAATGTGTCAGCACGGACCATTTCCGAAATTTTTGGCAATACACTTCAGCCTCGTCCTGCCCCTGAGACATAGACAGCAAGGCCTTTTCTGCCTGAATCTCAAGATTGGGTTCCTCATAAAGTAAACCGAGCGCCAGAAAAAACGCATTAATATCAGCCAATGCCGGATCTCCTGGCGCCAGCGAAAAAGCCCAATCCTGAGGGTCGCCCCGTAAGAACGAAATAACAATTTTTACTTGCTGAGCAGAGTCTCCAGATGAACAGGGTCTCAGGGACAAAAACAATTTACAATTATTCACAAAATTCCTAAACTTAAACCTGTCTCCGGAAAACAGTTCAGGAATCGGTATTTTAGGTTCTGACCTAGGATTTCTGATAACATAGTCTTGTATGCCCTGCACACGAGTAGCCAGCTGGTCCACACTTGTAATCAAGGTCTGGACATTCATGTCTGCAGCAAGCATAGCCACTCTGAGGTAAAGGGGAAGGAGAAAAAAAAAAAACTCAGAATCTTCTTTCTTATAATCCCTCTTCTGCAATGCATTAAACATTTAATACTGGCCTGGCAAACTGTTATGACCCCAATGGCGAGGGTCTCAGAGGAACGTGGAAGTCTGCAGAATACAAAAATCCAGCTCATAGGGCAGTGGTAACTGGGTTGACCATATATCTACTCCTAACGCCAACACTAGAAGTAGCCGGGGATCATTCCTACGGTGATTCTAGATGACACGCGCCAGCCGGAGAATCTAGCTACCCCTAGTAGAGGAAAACAAAGACCTTTCTTGCCTCCAGAGAAGGGGACCCCAAAGCTGGATAGAAGCCCCCCACAAATAATAACGGTGAGGTAAGAGGAAATGACAAACACAGAAATGAACCAGGTTTAGCACAGAGAGGCCCGCTTACTGATAGCAGAATAAAGAAAGGTAACTTATATGGTCAACAAAAACCCTATCAAAATCCACACTGGAAATTCAAGAACCCCCGAACCGTCTAACGGTCCGGGGGGAGAACACCAGCCCCCTAGAGCTTCCAGCAAAGGTCAGGATATAGATTTGGAACAAGCTGGACAAAAATACAAAACCAAAACAAATAGCAAAAAGCAAAAGGCAGACTTAGCTGATATAACTGGAACCAGGATCAGTAGACAAGAGCACAGCAGACTAGCTCTGATAACTACGATGCCAGGCATTGAACTGAAGGTCCAGGGAGCTTAAATAGCAACACCCTTAACTAACGACCCAGGTGCGGATAAAAGGAATGACAGAAAAACCAGAGTCAAAAAACTAGTAACCACTAGAGGGAGCAAAAAGTAAATTCACAACAGGCGGCCATATTACTATAAATATTACTACATCACACTGAGGAGAAGGGCGGCCATATTACTATATATATTACAATATATCACCACTGAGGTGAAGGGCGGCCATATTACTATGTATATTACTATATCACACTGAGGAGAAGGGCGGCCATATTACTATAAATATTACTACATCACACTGAGGAGAAGGGCGGCCATATTACTATATATATTACTATATCGCACTGAGGAGAAGAGCGGCCATATTACTATATATATTACTATATCACACTGAGGAGAAGAGCGACCACATTACTATATATATTACTATATCATCACTGAGGAGAAGAGCGGCCATATTACTATATATATTACTATATCACACTGAGGAGAAGGGCGGCCATATTACTATATATATTACTATGTCACACTGAGGAGAATGGCAGCCATATTACTATATATATTACTATATCGCACTGAGGAAAAGAGCGGCCATATTACTATATATATTACTATATCACACTGAGGAGAAGAGCGACCATATTACTATATATATTACTATATCATCACTGAGGAGAAGAGCGGCCATATTACTATATATATTACTATATCACACTGAGGAGAAGGGCAGCCATATTACTATATATATTACTATATCACACTGAGGAGGAGGGCGGCCATATTACTATATATATTACTATATCACACTGAGGAGAAGAGCGGCCATATTACTATGTATATTAGTATATCACACTGAGGAGAAGAGCGGCCATATTACTATATATATTACTATATCACACTGAGGAGAAGAGCGGCCATATTACTATGTATATTACTATATCACACTGAGGAGAAGGGTGGCCATATTACTATATATATTACTATATCACACTGAGGAGAAGGGCGGCCATATTACTATATATATTACTATATCACACTGAGGAGAAGGGCAGCCATATTACTATATATATTACTATATCACACTGAGGAGAAGGGCGGCCATATTACTATATATATTACTATATCACACTGAGGAGAAGGGCGGCCATATTACTATATATATTACTATATCACACTGAGGAGAAGGGCGGCCATATTACTATATATATTACTATATCATCACTGAGGAGAAGTGCGGCCAGATTACTATATATATATCACTATATCACACTGAGGAGAAGGGTGGCCATATTACTATGTATATTAGTATATCACACTGAGGAGAAGAGCGGCCATATTACTATATATATTACTATATCACACTGAGGAGAAGAGCGGCCATATTACTATGTATATTACTATATCACACTGAGGAGAAGGGTGGCCATATTACTATATATATTACTATATCACACTGAGGAGAAGGGCGGCCATATTACTAAATATATTACTATATCACACTGAGGAGAAGGGCAGCCATATTACTATATATATTACTATATCACACTGAGGAGAAGGGCGGCCATATTACTATATATATTACTATATCACACTGAGGAGAAGGGCGGCCATATTACTATATATATTACTATATCACACTGAGGAGAAGGGCGGCCATATTACTATATATATTACTATATCATCACTGAGGAGAAGTGCGGCCAGATTACTATATATATTACTATATCACACTGAGGAGAAGGGCGGCCATATTACTATATATATTACTATATTACACTGAGGAGAAGAGCGGCTATATTACTATATATATTACTATATCACACTGAGGAGAAGAGCGGCCATATTACTATATATATTACTATATCACACTGAGGAGAAGGGCGGCCATATTACTATATATATTACTATATCACACTGAGGAGAAGAGCGGCCATATTACTATATATATTACTACATCACACTGAGGAGAAGGGCGGCCATATTACTATATATATTACTATATCACACTGAGGAGAAGGGCGGCCATATTACTATATATATTACTATATCATCACTGAGGAGAAGTGCGGCCAGATTACTATATATATATCACTACATCACACTGAGGAGAAGGGCGGCCATATTACTATATATATTACTGTATCACACTGAGGAGAAGGGCGACCATATTACTATATATCTATAATATAACGCTGGGAGCGTCACTCTGTCCGAAGCCTCTATAGACTGCGCAAGCGCAAGCGCCGGCGCAGTCTGGACCGCACAGAGCGACGCTCCCAGGAGATCGCGGTATGCGTAAGCGCTGAACGCACACCGCGATCTCCACCGGACAAGCAGGGACGAGCCAGGAGGCGGAGGGTGAGTATACTTACCTGACCCGTTCCACCGACGCGCTTCCGGGCCGTGACTGTCCCCCTGCTCCCGGAATCGGCGCCTGCGCAGTCCGCGCTTTCCGGCGCCATTTTCTTGAAGACACATTGCAGTGTCTTCAAGAAAATGGCGCCGGAAAGCGCGGACTGCGCAGGCGCCGACTCCGGGAGCAGGACCAAGAAAATGGCCGCACCCAGCACAGCCGCCGCGCCCAGCACAGCCACGCACAGCCGCCCACAGCAACGCACAGCCGCCGCACCCAGCACAGCCGACCATAGCCGCCCACAGCCACGCACAGCCGCCGCACCCAGCACAGCTGCCCACAGCCACCCATAGCCACGCACAGCCGCCGCACCCAGCACAGCCGCCCACAGCCACGCACAGCCGCCGCACCCAGCACAGCCGCCCACAGCCACGCACAGCCGCCCACAGCCACGCACAGCCGCCCACAGCCACGCACAGCCGCACCCAGCACAGCCGACCACAGCCACGCACAGCCGCCGCACCCAGCACAGCCGCCCACAGCCACGTACAGCCACCCATAGCCACGCACAGCCGCCGCACCCAGCACAGCCGACCACAGCCGCCGCACCCAGCACAGCCGCCCACAGCCACGCACAGCCCACAGCCACGCACAGCCGCCGCACCCAGCACAGCCGCCGCACCCAGCACATCCGCCGCACCCAGCACAGCCATGCACAGCCGCCACAGCCACGCACAGCCGCCTACAGCCACGCACAGCCTCCCACAGCCACGCACAGCCGCCCACAGCCACGGACAGCCGCCGCACCCAGCACAGCCGCCGCACCCAGCACAGCCGCCCACAGCCACGCACAGCCGCCCACAGCCACGCACAGCCGCCGCACCCAGCACAGCCACGCACAGCCGCCCACAGCCGCCGCACCCAGCACAGCCGCCCACAGCCACGCACAACCGCTGCACCCAGCACAGCCACCCACAGCCGCCGCACCCAGCACAGCCGCCGCACCCAGCACATCCGCCGCACCCAGCACATCCGCCGCACCCAGCACAGCCGCCGCACCCAGCACAGCCACGCACAGCCGCCACAGCCATGCACAGCCTCCGCACCCAGCACAGCCGCCTACAGCCACGGACAGCCGCCGCACCCAGCACAGCCACCGCACCCAGCACAGCCGCCGCACCCAGCACAGCCGCCCACAGCCACGCACAGCCGCCGCACCCAGCACAGCCTCCCACGGCCGCCTACAGCCACGCACAGCCGCTGCACCCAGCACAGCCGCTGCACCCAGCACAGCCACCGCACCCAGCACAGCCACCGCACCCAGCACAGCCACCGCACCCAGCACAGCCACCGCACCCAGCACAGCCGTCCACAGCTGCCGCACCCAGCACAGCCGCCCGCACCCAGCACAGCCACGTCACATACAGCCGCCCACACTCAGCACAGCCACATACAGCCGCCCGCACTCAGCACAGCCGCCCGCACTGATGGGGGCGCAGGATGGAGCAGCACGTGATAGGATTGGGGCGCAGGATGGGAGCACATGACAGGATGGGGATGAGGATGGAGCAGCACATGACACGGTGGAGCAGCACATGACAGGATGGGGGCGCAGGATGGAGCAGCACATGACACGGTGGAGCAGCACATGACAGGATGGGGATGCAGGATGGAGCAGCACATGACACGGTGGAGCAGCACATGACAGGATGGGGGCGCAGGATGGAGCAGCACATGACACGGTGGAGCAGCACATGACAGGATGGGGGCGCAGGATGGAGCAGCATATGACAGGATAGGAGCAGCACATACCAGGATGGAGACCATATTCCAATATAAATGCTCGCCACCCGGGCGTAGAACGGGTTCAATAGCTAGTATTACTATATCACACTGAGGAGAAGGGCGGCCATATTACTATATATTACTATATCACACTGAGGAGAAGGGCGGCCATATTACTATATATATTACTATATCACACTGAGGAGAAGGGTGGCCATATTACTATATATATTACTATATCACACTGAGGAGAAGGGCGGCCATATTACTATATATATTACTATATCACACTGAGGAGAAGAGCGGCCATATTACTATATATATTACTATATCACACTGAGGAGAAGGGCAGCCATATTACTATATATATTACTATATCACACTGAGGAGAAGGGCGGCCATATTACTATATATATTACTATATCACACAGAAATGAAGGGCGGCCATATTACTATATATATTACTATATCACACTGAGGAGAAGGGCAGCCATATTACTATATATATTACTATATCACACTGAGGAGAAGGGCGGCCATATTACTATATATATTACTATATCACACAGAAATGAAGGGCGGCCATATTACTATATATATTACTATATCACACTGAGGAGAAGGGCGGCCATATTACTATATATATTACTATATCATGCTGAGGAGAAGGGCGGCCATATTACTATATATATTACTATATCACACTGAGGAGAAGAGCGGCCATATTACTATATATATTACTATATCACACTGAGGAGAAGAGCGGCCATATTACTATATATATTACTATATCACACTGAGGAGAAGGGCGGCCATATTACTATATATATTACTATATCACACTGAGGAGAAGGGCGGCCATATTACTATATATATTACTATATCACACTGAGGAGAAGGGCGGCCATATTACTATATATATTACTATATCGCACTGAGGAGAAGGGCGGCCATATTACTATATGTATTACTATATCACACTGAGGAGAAGAGCGGCCATATTACTATGTATATTACTATATCACACTGAGGAGAAGGGTGGCCATATTACTATATATATTACTATATCACACTGAGGAGAAGAGCGGCCATATTACTATATATATTACTATATCACACTGAGGAGAAGAGCGGCCATATTACTATGTATATTACTATATCACACTGAGGAGAAGAGCGGCCATATTACTATATATATTACTACATCACACTGAGGAGAAGGGCGGCCATATTACTATATATATTACTATATCACACTGAGGAGAAGGGCGGCCATATTACTATATATATTACTATATCACACTGAGGAGAAGGGCGGCCATATAACTATATATATTACTATACCACACTGAGGAGAAGGGCGGCCATATTACTACATATATTACTACATCACACTGAGGAGAAGGGCGGCCATATTACTATATATATTACTATATCGCACTGAGGAGAAGGGCGGCCATATTACTATATGTATTACTATATCACACTGAGGAGAAGAGCGGCCATATTACTATGTATATTACTATATCACACTGAGGAGAAGAGCGGCCATATTACTATGTATATTACTATATCACACTGAGGAGAAGGGCGGCCATATTACTATATATATTACTATATCGCACTGAGGAGAAGGGCGGCCATATTACTATATGTATTACTATATCACACTGAGGAGAAGGGCGGCCATATTACTATATGTATTACTATATCACACTGAGGAGAAGGGCGGCCATATTACTATATGTATTACTATATCACACTGAGGAGAAGGGCGGCCATATTACTATATATATTACTATATCACACTGAGGAGAAGGGCGGCCATATTACTATATATATTACTATATCGCACTGAGGAGAAGGGCGGCCATATTACTATATGTATTACTATATCACACTGAGGAGAAGAGCGGCCATATTACTATGTATATTACTATATCACACTGAGGAGAAGAGCGGCCATATTACTATGTATATTACTATATCACACTGAGGAGAAGGGCGGCCATATTACTATATGTATTACTATATCACACTGAGGAGAAGGGCGGCCATATTACTATATGTATTACTATATCACACTGAGGAGAAGGGCGGCCATATTACTATATATATTACTATATCGCACTGAGGAGAAGGGCGGCCATATTACTATATGTATTACTATATCACACTGAGGAGAAGGGCGGCCATATTACTATATATATTACTATATCACACTGAGGAGAAGGGCGGCCATAGTACTATATATATTACTATATCACACCGAGGAGAAGAGCGGACATATTACTATATATATTACTATATCGCACTGAGGAGAAGGGCGGCCATATTACTATATATATTACTATATCGCACTGAGGAGAAGGGCGGCCATATTACTATATGTATTACTATATCACACTGAGGAGAAGGGCGGCCATATTACTATATGTATTACTATATCACACTGAGGAGAAGGGCGGCCATATTACTATATATATTACTATATCGCACTGAGGAGAAGGGCGGCCATATTACTATATGTATTACTATATCACACTGAGGAGAAGGGCGGCCATATTACTATATATATTACTATATCACACTGAGGAGAAGGGCGGCCATAGTACTATATATATTACTATATCACACCGAGGAGAAGGGCGGCCATATTACTATATATATTACTATATCACACTGAGGAGCAGGGCGGCCATATTACTATATATATTACTATATCACACTGAGGAGAAGGGCGGCCATAGTACTATATATATTACTATATCACACCGAGGAGAAGAGCGGACATATTACTATATATTACTATATCACACTGAGGAGAAGGGCGGCCATATTACTATATATATTACTATATCACACTGAGGAGAAGGGCGGCCATATTAGTATATATATTACTACATCACACTGAGGAGAAGAGCGGCCATATTACTATGTATATTACTATATCACACTGAGGAGAAGGGTGGCCATATTACTATATATATTACTATATCACACTGAGGAGAAGGGCGGCCATATTACTATATATATTACTATATCACACTGAGGAGAAGGGCAGCCATATTACTATATATATTACTATATCACACTGAGGAGAAGGGCGGCCATATTACTATATATATTACTATATCACACTGAGGAGAAGGGCGGCCATATTACTATATATATTACTATATCACACTGAGGAGAAGGGCGGCCATATTACTATATATATTACTATATCATCACTGAGGAGAAGTGCGGCCAGATTACTATATATATATCACTACATCACACTGAGGAGAAGGGCGGCCATATTACTATATATATTACTATATCACACTGAGGAGAAGGGTGGCCATATTACTATATATATTACTGTATCACACTGAGGAGAAGGGCGACCATATTACTATATATATTACTATATCACACTGAGGAGAAGGGCGGCCATATTACTATATATTACTATATCACACTGAGGAGAAGGGCGGCCATATTACTATATATATTACTATATCACACTGAGGAGGAGGGCGGCCATATTACTATATATATTACTATATCACACTGAGGAGAAGGGTGGCCATATTACTATATATATTACTATATCACACTGAGGAGAAGGGCGGCCATATTACTATATATATTACTGTATCACACTGAGGAGAAGGGCGACCATATTACTATATATATTACTATATCACACTGAGGAGAAGGGCGGCCATATTACTATATATATTACTATATCATCACTGAGGAGAAGTGCGGCCAGATTACTATATATATTACTATATCACACTGAGGAGAAGGGCGGCCATATTACTATATACAGGTCCTTCTCAAAAAATTAGCATATAGTGTTAAATTTCATTATTTACCATAATGTAATGATTACAATTAAACTTTCATATATTATAGATTCATTATCCACCAACTGAAATTTGTCAGGTCTTTTATTGTTTTAATACTGATGATTTTGGCATACAACTCCTGAAAACCAAAAAAACCTGTCTCAATAAATTAGCATATTTCACCCGTCCAATCAAATAAAAGTGTTTTTTAATAACAAACAAAAAAACCATCCAATAATAATGTTCAGTTATGCACTCAATACTTGGTCGGGAATCCTTTGGCAGAAATGACTGCTTCAATGCGGCGTGGCATGGAGGCAATCAGCCTGTGACACTGCTGAGATGTTATGGAGGCCCAGGATGCTTCAATAGCGGCCTTAAGCTCATCCAGAGTGTTGGGTCTTGCGTCTCTCAACTTTCTCTTCACAATATCCCACAGATTCTCTATGGGGTTCAGGTCAGGAGAGTTGGCAGGCCAATTGAGCACAGTAATACCATGGTCAGTAAACCATTTACCAGTGGTTTTGGCACTGTGAGCAGGTGCCAGGTCGTGCTGAAAAATGAAATCTTCATCTCCATAAAGCATTTCAGCCGATGGAAGCATGAAGTGCTCCAAAATCTCCTGATAGCTAGCTGCATTGACCCTGCCCTTGATGAAACACAGTGGACCAACACCAGCAGCTGACATGGCACCCCACACCATCACTGACTGTGGGTACTTGACACTGGACTTCAGGCATTTTGGCATTTCCTTCTCCCCAGTCTTCCTCCAGACTCTGGCACCTTGATTTCCGAATGACATGCAAAATTTGCTTTCATCAGAAAAAAGTACTTGGGACCACTTAGCAACAGTCCAGTGCTGCTTCTCTGTAGCCCAGGTCAGGCGCTTCTGCCGCTGTTTACCTGGGGAATGCGGCACCTGTAGCCCATTTCCTGCACACGCCTGTGCACGGTGGCTCTGGATGTTTCCACACCAGACTCAGTCCACTGCTTCCTCAGGTTCCCCAAGGTCTGGAATCGGTCCTTCTCCACAATCTTCCTCAGGTTCCGGTCACCTCTTCTCGTTGTACAGCGTTTTCTGCCACATTGTTTCCTTCCAACAGACTTACCATTGAGGTGCCTTGATACAGCACTCTGGGAACAGCCTATTTGTTGAGAAATTTCTTTCTGGGTCTTACCCTCTTGCTTGAGGGTGTCAATGATGGCCTTCTTGACATCTGTCAGGTCGCTAGTCTTACCCATGATGGGGGTTTTGAGTAATGAACCAGGCAGGGAGTTTTTAAAAGCCTCAGGTATCTTTTGCATGTGTTTAGAGTTAATTAGTTGATTCAGAAGATTAGGGTAATAGGTCGTTTAGAGAACCTTTTCTTGATATGCTAATTTATTGAGACAGGTTTTTTGGGTTATCAGGAGTTGTATGCCAAAATCATCAGTATTAAAACAATAAAAGACCTGACAAATTTCAGTTGGTGGATAATGAATCTATAATATATGAAAGTTTAATTGTAATCATTACATTATGGTAAATAATGAAATTTAACACTATATGCTAATTTTTTGAGAAGGACCTGTATATTACTATATCACACTGAGGAGAAGGGCGGCCATATTACTATATATATTACTATATCACACTGAGGAGAAGAGCGGCCATATTACTATATATATTACTATATCACACTGAGGAGAAGAGCGGCCATATTACTATATATATTACTATATCACCACTGAGGAGAAGGGCGGCCATATTACTATATATATATTACTATATCACACTGAGGAGAAGGGCGGCCATATTACTATATATATTACTATATCACACTGAGAAGAGCGGCCATATTACTATATATATTACTACATCACACTGAGGAGAAGGGCGGCCATATTACTATATATATTACTATATCACACTGAGGAGAAGAGTGGCCATATTACTATATATATTACTATATCACACTGAGGAGAAGGGCGGCCATATTACTATATATATTACTACTAACTATTGAACCCGTTCTACGCCCGGGTGGCGAGCATTTATATTGGTATATGGTCTCCATCCTGGTATGTGCTGCTCCCATCTTGCTCTCCCATCCTGTCATGTGCTGCTCCATCCTGCGCCCCCATCCTGTCATGTGCTGCTCCACCGTGTCATGTGCTGCTCCATCCTGCATCCCCATCCTGTCATGTGCTGCTCCACCGTGTCATGTGCTGCTCCATCCTGCATCCCCATCCTGTCATGTGCTGCTCCACCGTGTCATGTGCTGCTCCATCCTGCATCCCCATCCTGTCATGTGCTCCCATCTTGCGCCCCCATCCTATCACGTGCTGCTCCATCCTGCGCCCCCATCATTGCGGGCGGCTGTGCGGAGTGCGGGCGGCTGTGCTGAGTGCGGGCGGCTGTGCGGAGTGCGGGCGGCTGTGCGGAGTGCGGGCGGCTGTGCTGAGTGCGGGCGGCTGTGCTGAGTGCGGGCGGCTGTGCTGAGTGCGGGCGGCTGTGCTAAGTGCGGGCGGCTGTGCTGAGTGCGGGCGGCTGTGCTGAGTGCGGGCGGCTGTGCTGAGTGCGGGCGGCTGTGCTGAGTGCGGGCGGCTGTGCTGAGTGCGGGCGGCTGTGCTGAGTGTGGGCGGCTGTGCGTGGCGCTGCTGGGTGCGGTGGCTGTGCTGGGTACAGCGGCTGTGTGTGGCTGTGGGCGGCGGCTGTGCTGGGTGCGGCGGCTGTGCTGGGTGCGGCGGCTGTGCGTGGCTGTGCTGGGTGCGGCGGCTGTGGGTGGCTGTGCGTGGCTGTGCTGGGTGCAGCGGCTGTGTGTGGCTCTAGGCGGCTGTGCGTGGCTGTGGGCGGCTGTGCGTGGCTGTGCTGGGTGCGGCGGCTGTGGACGGCTATGCTGGGTGCGGTGGCTGTGCTGGGTGCGGCGGCTGTGCTGGGTGCGGCGGCTGTGCTGGGTGCGGCGGCTGTGCGTGGCTGTAGGCGGCTGTGCGTGGCTGTAGGCGGCTGTGCTGAGTGCGGCGGCTGTGCTGAGTGTGGGCGGCTGTATGTGGCGCGGCTGTGCTGGGTGCGGGCGGCTGTGGGTGGCTGTGCTGGGTGCGGCGGCTGTGGACGGCTGTGCTGGGTGCGGAGGCTGTGCTGGGTGCGGCGGCTGTGCGTGGCTGTAGGCGGCTCTGTGTGGCTGTAGGCGGCTGTGCGTGGCTGTGCTGGGTGCGGCGGCTGTGGACGGCTGTGCTGGGTGTGGTGGCTGTGCTGGGTGCGGCAGCTGTGTGTGGCTGTGTGTGGCTGTGGGCGGCTGTGCTGGGTGCGGCGGCTGTGCTGGGTGCGGCGGCTGTGCTGGGTGCGGCGGCTGTGCGTGGCTGTGCTGGGTGCGGTGGCTGTGGTGGGTGCGGCGGCTGTGGGTGGCTGTGCTGGGTGCGGCGGCTGTACTGGGTGCGGCGGCTGTGGGCGGCTGTGTGTGGCTGTGGGCGGCTGTGCGTGGCTGTGGGTGGCTGTGCGTGGCTGTGCTGGGTGCGACGGCTGTGGACGGCTGTGCTGGGTGCGGCGGCTGTGCTGGGTGCGGCGGCTGTAGGCGGCTGTGCGTGGCTGTGCTGGGTGTGGCGGCTGTGCTGGGTGCGGCGGCTGTGCTGGGTGCGGCGGCTGTGCGTGGCTGTAGGCGCCTGTGCGTGGCTGTGGGCGGCTGTGCGTGGCTGTGCTGGGTGCGGCGGCTGTGGGTGGCTGTGCGTGGCTGTGCAGGGTGCAGCGGCTGTGTGTGGCTCTAGGCGGCTGTGCGTAGCTGTGGGCGGCTGTACTTGGCTGTGCTGGGTGCGGCGGCTGTGGGCGGCTATGCTGGGTGCGGCGGCTGTGCGTGGCTGTGCTGGGTGCAGCGGCTGTGCTGGGTGCGGCGGCTGTGCTGGGTGCGGCGGCTGTGCGTGGCTGTAGGCGGCTGTGCGTGGCTGTAGGCGGCTGTGGGCGGCTGTGCTGAGTGCGGCGGCTGTGCTGAGTGTGGGCGGCTGTATGTGGCGCGGCTGTGCTGGGTGCGGGCGGCTGTGGGTGGCTGTGCTGGGTGCGGCGGCTGTGGACGGCTGTGCTGGGTGCGGAGGCTGTGCTGGGTGCGGCGGCTGTGCTGGGTGCGGCGGCTCTGTGTGGCTGTAGGCGGCTCTGTGTGGCTGTAGGCGGCTGTGCGTGGCTGTGCTGGGTGTGGTGGCTGTGCTGGGTGCGGTGGCTGTGTGTGGCTGTGTGTGGCTGTGTGTGGCTGTGGGCGGCTGTGCTGGGTGCGGCGGCTGTGCTCGGTGCGGCGGCTGTGCTGGGTGCGGCGGCTGTGCGTGGCTGTGCTGGGTGCGGTGGCTGTGGTGGGTGCGGCGGCTGTGGGTGGCTGTGCTGGGTGCGGCGGCTGTACTGGGTGCGGCGGCTGTGGGCGGCTGTGTGTGGCTGTGGGCGGCTGTGCGTGGCTGTGGGCGGCTGTGCGTGGCTGTGCTGGGTGCGGCGGCTGTGCTGGGTGCGGCGGCTGTGGGCAGCTGTGCGTGGCTGTGCTGGGTGTGGCGGCTGTGCTGGGTGCGGCGGCTGTGCTGGGTGCGGCGGCTGTGCGTGGCTGTAGGCGCCTGTGCGTGGCTGCGGGCGGCTGTGCGTGGCTGTGCTGGGTGCAGCGGCTGTGCGTGGCTGTAGGCGGCTGTGCTGGGTGCGGCGGCTGTGCGTGGCTGTGCTGGGTGCGGTGGCTGTGGTGTGTGCGGCGGCTGTGGGTGGCTGTGCTGGGTGCGGCGGCTGTGGGCGGCTGTGTGTGGCTGTGGGCGGCTGTGTGTGGCTGTGGGCGGCTGTGTGTGGCTGTGCTCGGTGCGGCGGCTGTGCTGGGTGCGGTGGCTGTGGTGGGTGCGGTGGCTGTGGACGTAAGTGGCGTAAGTAACAAATAGCTGTGGCATGAAGTGCCACAGCCTCATGGCACAGCAATTTGTTACTTGCGGAGGGTGAGTATACTTACCTGTCCCGTTCCACCGACGCCATTCCGGGCCATGACTATCCCCCTGCTCCCGGAATCGGCGCCTGCGCAGTCCGCGCTTTCCGGCGCCATTTTCTTGAAGACATTGCAGTGTGTCTTCAAGAAAATGGCGCCGGAAAGCGCGGACCGTGCAGGCGCCTTTTCCGGCACCAGGATGACAGATTTTCTGTGTCCTCCTGGTGCCGGAATCGGCGCCTGCGCAGTCCGCGCTTTCCGGCGCCATTTTCTTGAAGACACACTGCAATGTGTCTTCAAGAAAATGGCGCCGGAAAGCGCGGACTGCGCAGGCGCCGATTCCGGGAGCAGGGGGGGTAGTCATGGCCCGGAATGGCGTCGGTGGAACGGGACAGGTAAGTATACTCACCCTCCGCCTCCTGGCTCGTCCCTGTTTCTCTGTTGGAGATCGCGGTGTGCGTTCAGCGCTTACGCATACCGCGATCTCCTGGGAGCGTCGGTCTGTGGGGTCCAGACTGCGCCGGCGCTTGCGCTTGCGCAGTCTATAAAGGCTTCGGACAGAGTGACGCTCCCAGCGTTATATTATAGATATCACACTGAGGAGAAGGGCGGCCATATTACTATATATATTACTATATCACACTGAGGAGAAGGGCGGCCATATTACTATGTATATTACTATATCACACTGAGGAGAAGGGGGCCATATTACTATATATATTACTATATCACACTGAGGAGAAGGGCAGCCATATTACTATATATATTACTATATCACACTGAGCAGAAGGGCAGCCATATTACTATATATATTACTATATCACACTGAGGAGAAGGGCGGCCATATTACTATATATATTACTATATCACACTGAGGAGAAGGGCAGCCATATTACTATATATATTACTATATCACACTGAGCAGAAGGGCAGCCATATTACTATATATATTTCTATATCACACTGAGGAGAAGGGCGGCCATATTACTATGTATATTAGTATATCACACTGAGGAGAAGAGCGGCCATATTACTATATATATTACTATATCACACTGAGGAGAAGGGCGGCCATATTACTATATATTACTATATCACACTGAGGAGAAGGGCAGCCATATTACTATATATATTACTATATCACACTGAGGAGAAGGGCGGCCATATTACTATATATATTACTATATCACACTGAGGAGAAGGGCGGCCATATTACTATATATATTACTATATCGCACTGAGGAGAAGGGCGGCCATATTACTATATATATTACTATATCACACTGAGGAGAAGGGCGGCCATATTACTATATGTATTACTATATCACACTGAGGAGAAGGGCGGCCTTATTACTATGTATATTACTATATCACACTGAGGAGAAGGGCGGCCATATTACTATATATATTACTATATCACACTGAGGAGAAGGGCGGCCATATTACTATATATATTACTATATCACACTGAGGAGAAGGGCGGCCATATTACTATATATATTACTATATCACACTGAGGAGAAGGGCGGCCATATTACTATATATATTACAATATCACGCTGAGGAGAAGGGCGGCCATATTACTATATATTACTACATCACACTGAGGAGAAGGGCGGCCATATTACTATATATATTACTATATCACACTGAGGAGAAGGGCGGCCATATTACTATGTATATTACTATATCACACTGAGGAGAAGGGCGGCCATATTACTATATCACACTGAGGAGAAGGGCGGCCATATTACTATATATATTACTATATCACACTGAGGAGAAGGGCGGCCATATTACTATATATATTACTATATCACACTGAGGAGAAGGGCGGCCATATTACTATGTATATTACTATATCACACTGAGGAGAAGAGCGGCCATATTACTATATATATTACTATATCACACTGAGGAGAAGGGCGGCCATATTACTATATATATTACTATATCGCACTGAGGAGAAGGGCGGCCATATTACTATATATATTACTATATCACACTGAGGAGAAGGGTGGCCATAATACTATATATATTACTATATCACACTGAGGAGAAGGGCGGCATATTACTATATTACACTGAGGAGAAGGGCGGCCATATTACTATATATATTACTATATCACCACTGAGGAGAAGGGCGGTCATTTTACTATATATATTACTATATCACACTGAGGAGAATAGCGGCCATATTACTATGTATATTACTATATCACACTGAGGAGAAGAGCGGCCATATTACTATATATATTACTATATCACACTGAGGAGAAGGGCGGCCATATTACTATATATATTACTATATCGCACTGAGGAGAAGGGCGGCCATATTACTATATATATTACTATATCACACTGAGGAGAAGGGTGGCCATATTACTATATATATTACTATATCACACTGAGGAGAAGAGCGGCCATATTACTATGTATATTACTATATCACACTGAGGAGAAGAGCGGCCATATTACTATGTATATTACTATATCACACTGAGGAGAAGGGCGGCCATATTACTGTATATATTACTATATCACACTGAGGAGAAGGGTGGCCATATTACTATATATATTACTACTAGACTGTGGCCCGATTCTAACGCATCGGGTATTCTAGAATATGCATGTCCCCGTAGTATATGGACAATGATGATTCCAGAATTAGCGGCAGACTGTGCCCGTCGCTGATTGGTCGAGGCAACCTTTATGACATCATTGTCGCCATGACAACCATTATGACATCTACGTTGATACTGTGCCCTGGCGGCCTCGACCAATCAGAGACGCGGGATTTCCAGGACAGACAGACAGACAGACAGACAGACGGAAAAACCCTTAGATAATTATATATATAGATATGTACAGCTGGTATAACCTGGGTATCTCCTGCATATAATTATATATGTGGCCGCCAGGCCTCGACCAATCAGCGAAGGGCACAGTATCGACGTAGACGTGGGATTTCCATTATGACATCATCGTCGCCATGCTGTGCCTGTCTCTGATTAGTCGAGGCCTGGCGGCCTCGACCAATCAGAGATGTGTGATTTCCAGGACAGACAGACAGAAAGACAGACAGACAGACAGAAAGACAGACAGACAGACAGACAGACGGAAAAACCCTTAGACAATTATATATATAGATATCACACTGAGGAGAACAGCGGCCATATTACTATATATATTACTATATCACACTGATGAGAAGGGCGGCCATATTACTATATATATTACTATATCACACTGAGGAGAAGGGCGGCCATATTACTATATATATTACTATATCACACTGAGGAGAAGGGCGGCCATATTACTATATATATTACTATATCACACTGAGGAGAAGGGGGCGGCCATATTACTATATATATTACTATATCACACTGAGGAGAAGGGCGGCCATATTACTATATATATTACTATATCACACTGAGGAGAAGGGGGCGGCCATATTACTATATATATTACTATATCACACTGAGGAGAAGGGCGGCCATATTACTATATATATTACTATATCACACTGAGGAGAAGGGCGGCCATATTACTATATATATTACTATATCGCACTGAGGAGAAGGGCAGCCATATTACTATATATATTACTATATCACACTGAGGAGAAGGGCAGCCATATTACTATATATATTACTATATCACACTGAGGAGAAGGGTGGCCATATTACTATATATATTACTATATCACACTGAGGAGAAGGGCGGCCATATTACTATATATATTACTATATCACACTGAGGAGAAGGGCGGCCATATTACTATATATATTACTATATCACACTGAGGAGAAGGGCGGCCATATTACTATATATATTACTATATCGCACTGAGGAGAAGGGCAGCCATATTACTATATATATTACTATATCACACTGAGGAGAAGGGTGGCCATATTACTATATATATTACTATATCACACTGAGGAGAAGAGCGGCCATATTACTATGTATATATTACTATATCACACTGAGGAGAAGGGCGGCCATATTACTATATATATTACTATATCACACTGAGGAGAAGGGCGGCCATATTACTATATATATTACTACATCACACTGAGGAGAAGGGCGGCCATATCACTATATATATTACTATATCACACTGAGGAGAAGGGTGGCCATATTACTATATATATTACTATATCGCACTGAGGAGAAGAGCGGCCATATTACTATATATATATTACTATATCACACTGAGGAGAAGGGCGGCCATATTACTATATATATTACTATATCACACTGAGGAGAAGAGCGGCCATATTACTATATATATATTACTATATCACACTGAGGAGAAGGGCGGCCATATTACTGTATATATTACTATATCACACTGAGGAGAAGAGCGGCCATATTACTATATATATTACTACATCACACTGAGGAGAAGGGCGGCCATATTACTGTATATATTACTATATCACACTGAGGAGAAGGGCGGCCATATTACTATATATATTACTATATCACACTGAGGAGAAGGGCGGCCATATTACTATATATATTACTATATCACACTGAGGAGAAGGGCGGCCATATTACTATATATATTACTGTATCACACTGAGGAGAAGGGCGGCCATATTACTATATATATTACTATATCATCACTGAGGAGAAGGGCGGCCATATTACTATATATATTACTATATCACACTGAGGAGAAGGGCGGCCATATTACTATATATATTACTATATCACACTGAGAAGGGCGGCCATATTACTATATATATTACTATATCACACTGAGGAGAAGGGCGGCCATGTTACTATATATATTACTATATCACACTGAGGAAAAGGGCGGCCATATAACTATATATATTACTATATCACACTGAGGAGAAGCGCGGCCATATTACTATACATATTACTATATCACACTGAGGAGAAGGGCGGCCATATAACTATATATATTACTATATCACACTGAGGAGAAGGGCGGCCATATTACTATATATATTACTATATCACACTGAGGAGAAGGGCGGCCGTATTACTATATATATTACTATATCACACTGAGGAGAAGGGCGGCCATATTACTATATATATTACTATATCACACTGAGGAGAAGGGCGGCCATATTACTATATATATTACTATATCACACTGAGGAGAAGGGCGGCCATATTACTATATATATTACTATATCACACTGAGGAGAAGAGCGGCCATATTACTATATATATTACTATATCACACTGCGGAGAAGGGCGGCCATATTACTATATATATTACTATATCACACTGAGGAGAAGGGCGGCCATATTACTATATATATTACTATATCACACTGAGGAGAAGAGCGGCCATATTACTATATATATAACTACATCACACTGAGGAGAAGGGCGGCCATATTACTATATATATATTACTATATCACACTGAGGAGAAGGGCGGCCATATTACTATATATATTACTATATCACACTGAGGAGAAGGGCGGCCATATTACTATATATATTACTATATCACACTGAGGAGAAGGGCGGCCATGTTACTATATATATTACTATATCACACTGAGGAGAAGGGCGGCCATATTACTATATATATTGCTATATCACACTGAGGAGAAGAGCGGCCATATTACTATATATATTACTATATCACACTGAGGAGAAGGGCGGCCATATTACTATATATATTACTATATCACACTGAGGAGAAGGGCGGCCATATTACTATATATATTACTATATCACACTGAGGAGAAGGGTGGCCATATTACTATATATTACTATATCACACTGAGGAGAAGGGCGGCCATATTACTATATATATTACTATATCACACTGAGGAGAAGGGCGGCCATATTACTATATATATATTACTATATCACACTGAGGAGAAGGGCGGCCATATTACTATATATATATTACTATATCACACTGAGGAGAAGGGCGGCCATATTACTATATATATTACTATATCACACTGAGGAGAAGGGCGGCCATATTACTATATATTACTATATCACACTGAGGAGAAGGGCGGCCATATTACTATATATATTACTATATCACACTGAGGAGAAGGGCGGCCATATTACTATATATATATTACTATATCACACTGAGGAGAAGGGCGGCCATATTACTATATATATATTACTATATCACACTGAGGAGAAGGGCGGCCATATTACTATATATATTACTATATCACACTGAGGAGAAGAGCGGCCATATTACTATATATATTACTATATCACACTGAGGAGAAGGGCGGCCATATTACTATATATATTGCTATATCACACTGAGGAGAAGAGCGGCCATATTACTATATATATTACTATATCACACTGAGGAGAAGGGCGGCCATATTACTATATATATTACTATATCACACTGAGGAGAAGGGCGGCCATATTACTATATATATTACTACATCACACTGAGGAGAAGGGCGGCCATATTACTATATATATTACTATATCACACTGAGGAGAAGGGCGGCCATATTACTATATATATTACTATATCACACTGAGGAGAAGGGCGGCCATATTACTATATATATTACTATATCACACTGAGGAGAAGGGCGGCCATATTACTATATATATATATTACTATATCACACTGAGGAGAAGGGCGGCCATATTACTATATATATTACTATATCACACTGAAGAGAAGGGCGACCATATTACTATATATATTGCTATATCACAATGAGGAGAAGGGCGGCCATATTACTATATATATTACTATATCATCACTGAGGAGAAGGGCGGCCATATTACTATATATATTACTATATCACACTGAGGAGAAGGGCGGCCATATTACTATATATATTACTATATCACACTGAGGAGAAGGGCGGCCATGTTACTATATATATTACTATATCACACTGAGGAGAAGGGCGGCCATATTACTATATATATTGCTATATCACACTGAGGAGAAGAGCGGCCATATTACTATATATATTACTATATCACACTGAGGAGAAGGGCGGCCATATTACTATATATATTACTATATCACACTGAGGAGAAGGGCGGCCATATTACTATATATATTACTATATCACACTGAGGAGAAGGGCGGCCATATTACTATATATATTACTATATCACACTGAGGAGAAGGGCGGCCATATTACTATATATTACTATATCACACTGAGGAGAAGGGCGGCCATATTACTATACATATTACTATATCACAATGAGGAGAAGAGCGGCCATATTACTATATATTACTATATCACACTGAGGAGAAGGGTGGCCATATTACTATATATATTACTATATCACACTGAGGAGAAGGGCGGCCATATTACTATATATATATTACTATATCACACTGAGGAGAAGGGCGGCCATATTACTATATATATTACTATATCACACTGAGGAGAAGGGCGGCCATATTACTATATATATATTACTATATCACACTGAGGAGAAGGGCGGCTATATTACTATATATATTACTATATCACACTGAGGAGAAGGGCGGCCATATTACTATATATGTTACTATATCATCACTGAGGAGAAGGGCGGCCATATTACTATATATATTACTATCACACTGAGGAGAAGGGCGGCTATATTACTATATATATTACTATATCACACTGAGGAGAAGGGCGGCCATATTACTATATATATTACTATCACACTGAGGAGAAGGGCGGCCATATTACTATATATATTACTATATCACACAGAAATGAAGGGCGGCCATATTACTATATATATTACTATATCACACTGAGGAGAAGGGCGGCCATATTACTATATATATTACTATATCACACTGAAATGAAGGGCGGCCATATTACTATATATATTACTATATCACACTGAGGAGAAGGGCGGCCATATTACTACATATATTACTATATCACACTGAGGAGAAGGGCGGCCATATAACTATATATATTACTATACCACACTGAGGAGAAGGGCGGCCATATTACTACATATATTACTACATCACACTGAGGAGAAGGGCGGCCATATTACTATATATATTACTATATCACATAGAAATGAAGGGCGGCCATATTACTATATATATTACTATATCACACTGAGGAGAAGGGCGGCCATATTACTATATATATTACTATATCACACTGAGGAGAAGGGCGGCCATATTACTATATATATTACTATATCACACTGAGGAGAAGGGCGGCCATATTACTATATATATTACTATATCACACTGAGGAGAAGGGCGGCCATATTACTATATATATTACTATATCACACTGAGGAGAAGGGCGGCCATATTACTATATATATTACTATATCACACTGAAGAGAAGGGCGGCCATATTACTATATATATTACTATATCACACTGAGGAGAAGGGCAGCCATATTACTATATATATTACTATATCATCACTGAGGAGAAGGGCGGCCATATTACTATATATATTACTATATCACACTGAGGAGAAGAGCGGCCATATTACTATATATATTACTATATCACACTGAGGAGAACAGCGGCCATATTACTATATATATTACTATATCACACTGAGGAGAAGGGCGGCCATATTACTATATATATTACTATATCACACAGAAATGAAGGGCGGCCATATTACTATATATATTACTATATCACACTGAGGAGAAGGGCGGCCATATTACTATATATATTACTACATCACACTGAGGAGAAGGGCGGCCATATAACTATATATATTACTATACCACACTGAGGAGAAGGGCGGCCATATTACTACATATATTACTACATCACACTGAGGAGAAGGGCGGCCATATTACTATATATATTACTATATCACACAGAAATGAAGGGCGGCCATATTACTATATATATTACTATATCACACTGAGGAGAAGGGCGGCCATATTACTATATATATTACTATATCACACTGAGGAGAAGGGCGGCCATATAACTATATATATTACTATATCACACTGAGGAGAAGGGCGGCCATATTACTATATATATTACTATATCACACTGAGGAGAAGGGCGGCCATATAACTATATATATTACTATATCACACTGAGGAGAAGGGCGGCCATATTACTATATATATTACTATCACACTGAGGAGAAGGGCGGCCATATTACTATATATATTACTATATCACACTGAGGAGAAGGGCGGCCATATTACTATATATATTACTATATCACACTGAGGAGAAGGGCGGCCATATTTCTATATATATAACTACATCACACTGAGGAGAAGGGCGGCCATATAACTATATATATTACTATATCACACTGAGGAGAAGGGCGGCCATATTACTATATATATTACTATATCACACTGAGGAGAAGGGTGGCCATATTACTATATATATTACTATATCACACTGAGGAGAAGGGGCGGCCATATTACTATATATATTACTATATCACACTGAGGAGAAGGGGCGGCCATATTACTATATATATTACTATATCACACTGAAGAGAAGGGGCGGCCATATTACTATATATATTACTATATCACACTGAGGAGAAGGGCGGCCATATTACTATATATATTACTATATCACACTGAAGAGAAGGGCGGCCATATTACTATATATATTACTATATCACACTGAGGAGAAGGGCGGCCATATTACTATATATATTACTATATCACACTGAGGAGAAGGGCGGCCATATTACTATATATATTACTATATCATCACTGAGGAGAAGGGCGGCCATATTACTATATATATTACTACATCACACTGAGGAGAAGGGCGGCCATATTACTATATAATTTATGACATAATACACATGTTTTGAGGCCTGAAGGCACCGCATGTCACCCCAACAACACCATGTCAGCAGTGAGGTTGGAGGTGGGAACATCATCTTGGTGTCGGGCTGTTTTTCATACGGCAATGGCTAACTTCATATAATTGCAGGAGGGATGAATGGACAAATGTATCGAGACTTTCTTGATAAAAACCTGCCACCATCTACCAGGATGATGAAGATGAAATGAGGGAGGACATTTCAGGAAGACGATGATCCCAAACATACAGCCATATAAACTCTCATTTGGATTCAGAGAAAGAAAATAAATCTGGTGAAATGGCGGAGCCGATCACAGGACCTGAATCCTATAGAAAATGTATGGAAGGAAGTAAAGCTCAGAGCTCAGAGAAGGAGCCACGGAAGCTTCAGGGTGTGACGAGTGTTTGTGTGGAAGAATGGCCAAAATCCCACCTGAGCAATGCCTGCGACTAGTTTCTCCATACAGAACGAGTCTGGGAGCTTCATCACCCACAAAGGCTTTTGTATGAAGTACTAAATACATTTCAGTCTTGTGTTCAATGCTTTTTTATCCCTTCTCCATTTGTCATTATTACACATAATGTGTGGACATCTATGGAGATTTCTGTCCTGGTGGATTGGATGCTCCCGACATCTGGAGAGAATTTCATGTCAATAGCAGCAGTTCAATATTTATTTCATCTGCTGTACATTACTATAGACAATGGCAGACCAAGGTGTGAGACTGAACAATACCTGATCAACTCAAGTGCCGACCAAAGTGTGTTAAAAAACAGTGTCCTACAAACTCAATGCTCTGCCAACGTCTTAGGCAAACGATTCCTGCCCCGTCTCCTCCCAGACTGTTAAGGTACCGTTACACTAAACGACTTACCAACGATCACGTCCAGTGATACGACCTGGCCGTGATCGTTGGTAAGTCGTTGTGTGGTCGCTGGGGAGCTGTCACACAGACCGCTCTCTCCAGCGACCAACGATCAGGGGAACGACTTCGGCATCGTTGAAACTGTCTTCAACAATGCCGAAGTCCCCCTGCAGCACCCGGGTGACCAGGGTAAACATCGGGTTACTAAGTGCAGGGCCGCGCTTAGTAACCCGATATTTACCCTGGTTACCATTGTAAAAGTTAAAAAAAAACCAGTAAATTCTCACATTCTGATGTCTGTCACGTCCCCCGGCGTCCACAGGGTTAAAACTGATTTCGGCAGGAGCGCTGATAATATGCACGCGCTGCTGCCGAGAACTTCCCTGCACTGAATGTGTCAGCACCGGCAGTAACAGCGGTGACGTCACCGCTGTGCTCTGCTTTACGGCCGGCGCTGAGACATTCAGTGCAGGGAAGCTCTCGGCAGCAGCGCGTGCATATTACCAGCACTCCTGCCGAAATCAGTTTTAACCCTGTGGACGCCGGGGGACGTGACAGACATCAGAATGTGAGTATGCACTGTTTTTTTTTTAAACTTTTACAATGGTAACCAGGGTAAATATCGGGTTACTAAGCGCGGCCCTGCACTTAGTAACCCGATATTTACCCTGGTTACAAGTGAACACATCGCTGGATCGGCGTCACACGCGCCGATCCAGCGATGACAGCGGGTGATCAGCGACCAAAAAAAGGTCCTGATCATTCCCATCGACCAACGACCTCCCAGCAGGGGCCTGATCATTGGTCGCTGTCACACATAACGAGATCGTTAGCGGGATCGTTGCTACGTCACCAAAAGCGTGACGTTGCAGCGATATCGTTATGTGTGACTCAGCCTTTACTTTTGGAATTGTGTGTTTTTTCATGAACCCATGTGAACTTTTTTTGCTCAGAATAGTCTAATTTTTTTCAGACATAAAAATCTTTTTCCACTAAACAATTTGATCAATTTGTCCTTTTTTTCTTCCAGAATTAGATTTCTGGCTTCCCATATGTCTTGTGTTGGTGACATGTTCATGCTTCTGTGGTGGAAGCAAAGATGAACTTTGGGATCCTGAAAAGTCCAAATCTGGGGTGTAGCGGGTATTGGGGTGCAGGGTCCCGATATCTGGGGTGTAGCAGGTATTGGGGTGCAGGGTCCCGATATCTGGGGTGTAGCGGGTATTGGGGTGCAGGGTCCCGATATCTGGGGTGTAGCAGGTATTGGGGTGCAGGGTCCCGATATCTGGGGTGTATTGGGGTGCAGGGTCCCGATATCTGGGGTGTAGCGGGTATTGGGGTGCAGGGTCCCGATATCTGGGGTGTATTGGGGTGCAGGGTCCCGATATCTGGGGTGTAGCAGGTATTGGGGTGCAGGGTCCCGATATCTGGGGTGTATTGGCGTGCAGGGTCCCGATATCTGGGGTGTAGCAGGTATTGGGGTGCAGGGTCCCGATATCTGGGGTGTAGCGAGTATTGGGGTGCAGGGTCCCGATATCTGGGGTGTAGCAGGTATTGGGGTGCAGGGTCCCGATATCTGGGGTGTAGCAGGTATTGGGGTGCAGGGTCCCGATATCTGGGGTGTATTGGGGTGCAGGGTCCCGATATCTGGGGTGTAGCGGGTATTGGGGTGCAGGGTCCCGATATCTGGGGTGTAGCGGGTATTGGGGTGCAGGGTCCCGATATCTGGGGTGTAGCGGGTATTGGGGTGCAGGGTCCCGATATCTGGGGTGTAGCGGGTATTGGGGTGCAGGGTCCCGATATCTGGGGTGTAGCAGGTATTGGGGTGCAGGGTCCCGATATCTGGGGTGTAGCGGGTATTGGGGTGCAGGGTCCCGATATCTGGAGTGTAGCAGGTATTGGGGTGCAGGGTCCCGATATCTGGGGTGTAGCGGGTATTGGGGTGCAGGGTCCCGATATCTGGGGTGTAGCGGGTATTGGGGTGCAGGGTCCCGATATCTGGGGTGTAGCAGGTATTGGGGTGCAGGGTCCCAATATCTGGGGTGTAGCAGGTATTGGGGTGCAGGGTCCCGATATCTGGGGTGTACTGGGGTGCAGGGTCCCGATATCTGGGGTGTAGCGGGTATTGGGGTGCAGGGTCCCGATATCTGGGGTGTATTGGGGTGCAGGGTCCCGATATCTGGGGTGTAGCGGGTATTGGGGTGCAGGGTCCTGATATCTGGGGTGTAGCAGGTATTGGGGTGCAGGGTCCCAATATCTGGGGTGTAGCAGGTATTGGGGTGCAGGGTCCCGATATCTGGGGTGTATTGGGGTGCAGGGTCCCGATATCTGGGGTGTAGCGGGTATTGGGGTGCAGGGTCCCGATATCTGGGGTGTATTGGGGTGCAGGGTCCCGATATCTGGGGTGTAGCGGGTATTGGGGTGCAGGGTCCTGATATCTGGGGTGTAGCAGGTATTGGGGTGCAGGGTCCCGATATCTGGGGTGTAGCAGGTATTGGGGTGCAGGGTCCCGATATCTGGGGTGTAGCGGGTATTGGGGTGCAGGGTCCCGATATCTGGGGTGTAGCGGGTATTGGGGTGCAGGGTCCCGATATCTGGGGTGTAGCGAGTATTGGGGTGCAGGGTCCCAATATCTGGGGTGTAGCAGGTATTGGGGTGCAGGGTCCCGATATCTGGGGTGTAGCAGGTATTGGGGTACAGGGTCCCGATATCTGGGGTGTATTGGGGTGCAGGGTCCCGATATCTGGGGTGTAGCGGGTATTGGGGTGCAGGGTCCCGATATCTGGGGTGTAGCAGGTATTGGGGTGCAGGGTCCCGATATCTGGGGTGTAGCAGGTATTGGGGTGCAGGGTCCCGATGTCTGGGGTGTAGCGGGTATTGGGGTGCAGGGTCCCGATATCTGGGGTGTAGCGGGTATTGGGGTGCAGGGTCCCGATATCTGGGGTGTAGCGGGTATTGGGGTGCAGGGTCCCGATATCTGGGGTGTATTGGGGTGCAGGGTCCCGATATCTGGGGTGTAGCGGGTATTGGGGTGCAGGGTCCTGATATCTGGGGTGTAGCAGGTATTGGGGTGCAGGGTCCCGATATCTGGGGTGTAGCAGGTATTGGGGTGCAGGGTCCCGATATCTGGGGTGTAGCGGGTATTGGGGTGCAGGGTCCCGATATCTGGGGTGTAGCGGGTATTGGGGTGCAGGGTCCCGATATCTGGGGTGTATTGGGGTGCAGGGTCCCGATATCTGGGGTGTAGCAGGTATTGGGGTGCAGGGTCCCGATATCTGGGGTGTAGCAGGTATTGGGGTGCAGGGTCCCGATATCTGGAGTGTAGCAGGTATTGGGGTGCAGGGTCCCGATATCTGGGGTGTAGCAGGTATTGGGGTGCAGGGTCCCGATATCTGGGGTGTAGCAGGTATTGGGGTGCAGGGTCCCGATATCTGGGGTGTAGCAGGTATTGGGGTGCAGGGTCCCGATATCTGGGGTGTAGCAGGTATTGGGGTGCAGGGTCCCGATATCTGGGGTGTAGCAGGTATTGGGGTGCAGGGTCCCGATATCTGGGGTGTAGCAGGTATTGGGGTGCAGGGTCCCGATATCTGGGGTGTAGCAGGTATTGGGGTGCAGGACCTGATATCTGGGGTGTAGCAGGTATTGGGGTGCAGGGTCCCGATATCTGGAGTGTAGCAGGTATTGGGGTGCAGGGTCCCGATATCTGGGGTGTAGCGGGTATTGGGGTGCAGTGTCCCGATATCTGGGGTGTAGCGGGTATTGGGGTGCAGGGTCCCGATATCTGGGGTGTAGTAGGTATTGGGGTGCAGGGTCCCGATATCTGGGGTGTAGCAGGTATTGGGGTGCATGGTCCCGATATCTGGGGTGTATTGGGGTGCAGGGTCCCGATATCTGGGGTGTATTGGGGTGCAGGGTCCCGATATCTGGGGTGTAGCAGGTATTGGGGTGCAGGGTCCCAATATCTGGGGTGTATTGGGGTGCAGGGTCCCGATATCTGGGGTGTAGCAGGTATTGGGGTGCAGGGTCCCGATATCTGGGGTGTAGCGGGTATTGGGGTGCAGGGTCTCTATAACTGGGCAGCAGTACAGACATTACATGGAGAGACGCACAGTGTGTAAAGTTTGGGGGTCGTCACCTGTGGGGGCTGCAGTCACTCGGGGTCCATCCTCCTCCCTCTGGTTTCGCTGTATTGGCTGCAGTCTCTTCTTCTACATTGGGATCCACATGGAGCGCTCTCCGGGCTCAGCTCCCCGCACTCTCAGGCGTCTCACACTACACTGCGCTCTCTCCACCTCCTGTTAGACAAGGAACAGTCTCCATTGCGCTCTCTTCTGTTTTCTCAGACTTCCTCTACTCCAGCTCTCTTCTAGGACACTCCGACCCTCCTCACACCGTCCCTGCACTCTCTCCTCTCTCCTGCACTCTCTGACTTCCTCTGTAGTCTCTTTTCCTCTCTTCTCTTTTTTTCTGTCTTCTCCTCTCTCCTGCACTCTCTGCACTCTGTGACTTCCTCTGCAGTCTCTGTGCCCGGGGGTGACAGCAGGTTCCGCCTCATTCTTGCACACCCAGCTCTGATGCTCCGGCCATTCCCAGCATTCCAGGCCCAGTGATACATTGTATCCACAGAGTATAAACACGGAGACACAATGTGACCCCACAGTATCACACAGGAGAGGATTAGATACAGAGCTCAGCAGACAGTATCACACAGGAGAGGATTAGATACACAGCTCAGCAGTCAGTATCACACAGGATAGGATTAGATACACAGCTCAGCAGTCAGTATCACACAGGATAGGATTAGATACACGGCTCAGCAGTCAGTATCACACAGGAGAGGATTAGATACACGGCTCAGCAGTCAGTATCACACAGGAGAGGATTAGATACACGGCTCAGCAGTCAGTATCACACAGGAGAGGATTAGATACACAGCTCAGCAGACAGTATCACACAGGAGAGGATTAGATACACGGCTCAGCAGTCAGTATCACACAGGAGAGGATTAGATACACGGCTCAGCAGTCAGTATCACACAGGAGAGGATTAGATACACGGCTCAGCAGTCAGTATCACACAGGAGAGGATTAGATACACAGCTCAGCAGACAGTATCACACAGGAGAGGATTAGATACACGGCTCAGCAGTCAGTATCACACAGGATAGGATTAGATACACGGCTCAGCAGTCAGTATCACACAGGAGAGGATTAGATACACGGCTCAGCAGTCAGTATCACACAGGAGAGGATTAGATACACAGCTCAGCAGACAGTATCACACAGGAGAGGATTAGATACACGGCTCAGCAGTCAGTATCACACAGGAGAGGATTAGATACACGGCTCAGCAGTCAGTATCACACAGGAGAGGATTAGATACACGACTCAGCAGTCAGTATCACACAGGAGAGGATTAGATACACAGCTCAGCAGACAGTATCACACAGGAGAGGATTAGATACACAGCTCAGCAGTCAGTATCACACAGGAGAGGATTAGATACACAGCTCAGCAGACAGTATCACACAGGAGAGGATTAGATACACGGCTCAGCAAACAGTATCACACAGGATAGGATTAGATACACGGCTCAGCAAACAGTATCACACAGGATAGGATTAGATACACAGCTCAGCAGGCAGTATCACACAGGAGAGGATTAGATATATGGCTCAGCAGACAGTATCACACAGGAGAGGATTAGATACACGGCTCAGCAAACAGTATCACACAGGATAGGATTAGATACACAGCTCAGCAGTCAGTATCACACAGGAGAGGATTAGATACACGGCTCAGCAGTCAGTATCACACAGGAGAGGATTAGATACACAGCTCAGCAGTCAGTATCACACAGGAGAGGATTAGATACATGGCTCAGCAGTCAGTATCACACAGGAGAGGATTAGATACACAGCTCAGCAGTCAGTATCACACAGGAGGATTAGATACACAGCTCAGCAGTCAGTATCACACAGGAGGATTAGATACACGGCTCAGCAGTCAGTATCACACAGGAGAGGATTAGATACACGGCTCAGCAGTCAGTATCACACAGGAGAGGATTAGATACACAGCTCAGCAGTCAGTATCACACAGGAGAGGATTAGATACACAGCTCAGCAGTCAGTATCACACAGGAGAGGATTAGATACACGGCTCAGCAAACAGTATCACACAGGATAGGATTAGATACACAGCTCAGCAGGCAGTATCACACAGGAGAGGATTAGATACATGGCTCAGCAGACAGTATCACACAGGAGAGGATTAGATACACGGCTCAGCAAACAGTATCACACAGGATAGGATTAGATACACAGCTCAGCAGGCAGTATCACACAGGAGAGGATTAGATACGTGGCTCAGCAGACAGTATCACACAGGAGAGGATTAGATACACGGCTCAGCAAACAGTATCACACAGGATAGGATTAGATACATGGCTCAGCAGTCACTATCACACAGGAGAGGATTAGATACACAGCTCAGCAGTCAGTATCACACAGGAGAGGATTAGATACACAGCTCAGCAGTCAGTATCACACAGGATAGGATTAGATACACAGCTCAGCAGTCAGTATCACACAGGAGAGGATTAGATACACGGCTCAGCAGTCAGTATCACACAGGATATGATTAGATACACAGCTCAGCAGTCAGTATCACACAGGAGAGGATTAGATACACAGCTCAGCAGTCAGTATCACACAGGAGAGGATTAGATACACAGCTCAGCAGTCAGTATCACACAGGATAGGATTAGATACACAGCTCAGCAGTCAGTATCACACAGGATAGGATTAGATACACGGCTCAGCAGTCAGTATCACACAGGAGAGGATTAGATACACAGCTCAGCAGTCAGTATCACACAGGAGAGGATTAGATACATGGCTCAGCAGACAGTATCACACAGGATAGGATTAGATACACGGCTCAGCAGTCAGTATCACACAGGAGAGGATTAGATACACAGCTCAGCAGTCAGTATCACACAGGAGAGGATTAGATACACGGCTCAGCAGTCAGTATCACACAGGAGAGGATTAGATACACAGCTCAGCAGACAGTATCACACAGGAGAGGATTAGATACACAGCTCAGCACACAGTATCACACAGGATAGGATTAGATACACAGCTCAGCAGACAGTATGACAGGTCAGGATTAGATACACGGCTCAGCAGACAGTATCACACAGGATAGAATTAGATACACGGCTCAGCAGACAGTATCATACAGGAGAGGATTAGATACACAGCTCAGCAGACAGTATCACACAGGAAAGGATTAGATACACAGCTCAGCAGTCAGTATCACACAGGATAGGATTAGATACACGGCTCAGCAGTCAGTATCACACAGGAGAGGATTAGATACACGGCTCAGCAGTCAGTATCACACAGGAGAGGATTAGATACACAGCTCAGCAGTCAGTATCACACAGGAGAGGATTAGAAACACGGCTCAGCAGTCAGTATCACACAGGAGAGGATTAAATACACAGCTCAGCAGTCAGTATCACACAGGAGAGGATTAGATACACGGCTCAGCAGACAGTATCACACAGGAGAGGATTAGATACACGGCTCAGCAGTCAGTATCACACAGGATAGGATTAGATACACAGCTCAGCAGTCAGTATCACACAGGAGAGGATTAGAAACACGGCTCAGCAGTCAGTATCACACAGGAGAGGATTAGATACACAGCTCAGCAGTCAGTATCACACAGGAGAGGATTAGATACACAGCTCAGCAGTCAGTATCACACAGGAGAGGATTAGATACACGGCTCAGCAGTCAGTATCACACAGGAGAGGATTAGATACACAGCTCAGCACACAGTATCACACAGGATAGGATTAGATACACGGCTCCGCAGTCAGTATCACACAGGATAGGATTAGATACACAGCTCAGCAGACAGTACCACACAGGAGAGGATTAGATACACGGCTCAGCAGTCAGTATCACACAGGATAGGATTAGATACACAGCTCAGCACACAGTATCACACAGGATAGGATTAGATACACAGCTCAGCAGACAGTATCACACAGGATAGGATTAGATACACGGCTCAGCAGTCAGTATCACACAGGAGAGGATTAGATACACAGCTCAGCACACAGTATCACACAGGATAGGATTAGATACACAGCTCAGCAGACAGTATCACACAGGAGAGGATTAGATACACAGCTCAGCACACAGTATCACACAGGATAGGATTAGATACACAGCTCAGCACACAGTATCACACAGGAGAGGATTAGATACACAGCTCAGCACACAGTATCACACAGGATAGGATTAGATACACGGCTCAGCAGTCAGTATCACACAGGATAGGATTAGATACACAGCTCAGCACACAGTATCACACAGGATATGATTAGATACACAGCTCAGCAGACAGTATCACACAGGAGAGGATTAGATACACAGCTCAGCACACAGTATCACACAGGAGAGGATTAGATACACGGCTCAGCAGTCATTATCACACAGGAGAGGATTAGATACACGGCTCAGCAGACAGTATCACACAGGAGAGGATTAGATACACAGCTCAGCACACAGTATCACACAGGAGAGGATTAGATACACGGCTCAGCAGTCAGTATCACACAGGATAGGATTAGATACACGGCTCAGCAGTCATTATCACACAGGAGAGGATTAGATACACGGCTCAGCAGACAGTATCACACAGGAGAGGATTAGATACATGGCTCAGCAGACAGTATCAAACAGGATAGGATTAGATACACGGCTCAGCAGTCAGTATCACACAGGACAGGATTAGATACACGGCTCAGCAGTCAGTATCACACAGGGGAGGATTAGATACACGGCTCAGCAGACAGTATCACACAGGATAGGATTAGATACACAGCTCAGCAGACAGTATCACACAGGATAGGATTAGATACACAGCTCAGCAGTCAGTATCACACAGGATAGGATTAGATACACAGCTCAGTAGACAGTATCACAAAGGAGAGGATTAGATACACGGCTCAGCAGTCAGTATCACACAGGAGAGGATTAGATACACGGCTCAGTAGACAGTATCACACAGGAGAGGATTAGATACACGGCTCAGTAGACAGTATCACACAGGAGAGGATTAGATAAACGGCTCAGCAGTCAGTATCACACAGGATAGGATTAGATACACAGCTCAGCAGTCAGTATCACACAGGAGAGGATTAGATACACAGCTCAGCAGTCAGTATCACACAGGAGGATTAGATACACGGCTCAGCAGTCAGTATCACACAGGAGAGGATTAGATACACGGCTCAGCAGTCAGTATCACACAGGAGAGGATTAGATACACAGCTCAGCAGTCAGTATCACACAGGAGAGGATTAGATACACAGCTCAGCAGACAGTATCACACAGGAGAGGATTAGATACACGGCTCAGCAGTCAGTATCACACAGGAGAGGATTAGATACACGGCTCAGCAGACAGTATCACACAGGAGAGGATTAGATACACGGCTCAGCAGACAGTATCACACAGGCCAGGATTAGATACACGGCTCAGTCAGTATCACACAGGACAGGATTAGATACACAGCTCAGCAGACAGTATCACACAGGATAGGATTAGATACCCGGCTCAGCAGTCAGTATCACACAGGAGAGGATTAGATACACAGCTCAGCAGTCAGTATCACACAGGAGAGGATTAGATACACAGCTCAGCAGTCAGTATCACACAGGATAGGATTAGATATACGGCTCAGCAGACAGTATCACACAGGAGAGGATTAGATACACAGCTCAGCACACAGTATCACACAGGAGAGGATTAGATACACAGCTCAGCAGTCAGTATCACACAGGATAGGATTAGATACACGGCTCAGCAGTCAGTATCACACAGGATAGGATTAGATACATGGCTCAGCAGACAGTATCACACAGGATAGGATTAGATACACAGCTCAGCAGTCAGTATCACACAGGATAGGATTAGATACACGGCTCAGCAGACAGTATCACACAGGATAGGATTAGATACACGGCTCAGCAGTCAGTATCACACAGGATAGGATTAGATACACAGCTCAGCAGTCAGTATCACACAGGAGAGGATTAGATACACGGCTCAGCAGTCAGTATCACACAGGAGAGGATTAGATACACGGCTCAGCAGTCAGTATCACACAGGATAGGATTAGATACACGGCTCAGCAGACAGTATCACACAGGAGAGGATTAGATACACAGCTCAGCACACAGTATCACACAGGATAGGATTAGATACACAGCTCAGCAGACAGTATGACAGGTCAGGATTAGATACACGGCTCAGCAGACAGTATCACACAGGATAGAATTAGATACACGGCTCAGCAGACAGTATCACACAGGAGAGGATTAGATACACGGCTCAGCAGACAGTATCACACAGGAAAGGATTAGATACACGGCTCAGCAGTCAGTATCACACAGGAGAGGATTAAATACACAGCTCAGCAGACAGTATCACACAGGATAGGATTAGATACACAGCTCAGCAGACAGTACCACACAGGAGAGGATTAGATACACGGCTCAGCAGTCAGTATCACACAGGATAGGATTAGATACATGGCTCAGCACACAGTATCACACAGGATAGGATTAGATACACAGCTCAGCAGACAGTATCACACAGGATAGGATTAGATACACGGCTCAGCAGACAGTATCACACAGGAGAGGATTAGAAACACGGCTCAGCAGACAGTATCACACAGGAGAGGATTAGATACACAGCTCAGCACACAGTATCACACAGGATAGGATTAGATACACGGCTCAGCAGTCAGTATCACACAGGATAGGATTAGATACACAGCTCAGCAGACAGTATCACACAGGAGAGGATTAGATACACAGCTCAGCAGTCAGTATCACACAGGAGAGGATTAGATACACGGCTCAGCAGTCATTATCACACAGGAGAGGATTAGATACACGGCTCAGCAGACAGTATCACACAGGATAGGATTAGATACACAGCTCAGCACACAGTATCACACAGGAGAGGATTAGATACACGGCTCAGCAGACAGTATCACACAGGAGAGGATTAGATACACAGCTCAGCAGTCAGTATCACACAGGAGAGGATTAGAAACACAGCTCAGCACACAGTATCACACAGGAGAGGATTAGATACACAGCTCAGCAGTCAGTATCACACAGGAGAGGATTAGATACACAGCTCAGCAGTCAGTATCACACAGGAGAGGATTAGATACACAGCTCAGCACACAGTATCACACAGGAGAGGATTAGATACACGGCTCAGCAGACAGTATCACACAGGATAGGATTAGATACACAGCTCAGCAGACAGTATCACACAGGAGAGGATTAGATACACAGCTCAGCAGACAGTATCACACAGGAGAGGATTAGATACACAGCTCAGCAGTCAGTATCACACAGGAGAGGATTAGATACACAGCTCAGCAGACAGTATCACACAGGAGAGGATTAGATACACGGCTCAGCAGTCAGTATCACACAGGAGAGGATTAGATACACGGCTCAGCAGACAGTATCACACAGGAGAGGATTAGATACACGGCTCAGCAGACAGTATCACACAGGCCAGGATTAGATACACGGCTCAGTCAGTATCACACAGGACAGGATTAGATACACAGCTCAGCAGACAGTATCACACAGGATAGGATTAGATACCCGGCTCAGCAGTCAGTATCACACAGGAGAGGATTAGATACACGGCTCAGCAGACAGTATCACACAGGAGAGGATTAGATACACAGCTCAGCAGTCAGTATCACACAGGATAGGATTAGATACACGGCTCAGCAGACAGTATCACACAGGAGAGGATTAGATACACAGCTCAGCAGTCAGTATCACACAGGATAGGATTAGATATACGGCTCAGCAGACAGTATCACACAGGAGAGGATTAGATACACAGCTCAGCACACAGTATCACACAGGAGAGGATTAGATACACAGCTCAGCAGTCAGTATCACACAGGATAGGATTAGATACACGGCTCAGCAGACAGTATCACACAGGATAGGATTAGATACACAGCTCAGCAGTCAGTATCACACAGGATAGGATTAGATACACAGCTCAGCAGACAGTATCACACAGGATAGGATTAGATACACGGCTCAGCAGACAGTATCACACAGGATAGGATTAGATACATGGCTCAGCAGTCAGTATCACACAGGATAGGATTAGATACACAGCTCAGCAGTCAGTATCACACAGGAGAGGATTAGATACACGGCTCAGCAGTCAGTATCACACAGGAGAGGATTAGATACACGGCTCAGCAGTCAGTATCACACAGGAGAGGATTAGATACACGGCTCAGCAGTCAGTATCACACAGGATAGGATTAGATACACGGCTCAGCAGACAGTATCACACAGGAGAGGATTAGATACACAGCTCAGCACACAGTATCACACAGGATAGGATTAGATACACAGCTCAGCAGACAGTATCACACAGGAAAGGATTAGATACACGGCTCAGCAGTCAGTATCACACAGGATAGAATTAGATACACGGCTCAGCAGACAGTATCATACAGGAGAGGATTAGATACACAGCTCAGCAGACAGTATCACACAGGAAAGGATTAGATACACGGCTCAGCAGTCAGTATCACACAGGATAGGATTAGATACACGGCTCAGCAGTCAGTATCACACAGGATAGGATTAGATACACAGCTCAGCAGACAGTACCACACAGGAGAGGATTAGATACACGGCTCAGCAGTCAGTATCACACAGGATAGGATTAGATACATGGCTCAGCACACAGTATCACACAGGATAGGATTAGATACACGGCTCAGCAGACAGTATCACACAGGAGAGGATTAGAAACACGGCTCAGCAGACAGTATCACACAGGAGAGGATTAGATACACAGCTCAGCACACAGTATCACACAGGATAGGATTAGATACACGGCTCAGCAGTCAGTATCACACAGGATAGGATTAGATACACAGCTCAGCAGACAGTATCACACAGGAGAGGATTAGATACACAGCTCAGCAGACAGTATCACACAGGAGAGGATTAGATACACGGCTCAGCAAACAGTATCACACAGGATAGGATTAGATACACGGCTCAGCAAACAGTATCACACAGGATAGGATTAGATACACGGCTCAGCAGTCAGTATCACACAGGATAGGATTAGATACACGGCTCAGCAGTCAGTATCACACAGGAGAGGATTAGATACACGGCTCAGCAAACAGTATCACACAGGATAGGATTAGATACACGGCTCAGCAAACAGTATCACACAGGATAGGATTAGATACACAGCTCAGCAGGCAGTATCACACAGGAGAGGATTAGATATATGGCTCAGTAGACAGTATCACACAGGAGAGGATTAGATACACGGCTCAGCAAACAGTATCACACAGGATAGGATTAGATACATGGCTCAGCAGTCAGTATCACACAGGAGAGGATTAGATACACAGCTCAGCAGTCAGTATCACACAGGAGAGGATTAGATACACGGCACAGCAGACAGTATCACACAGGAGAGGATTAGATACATGGCTCAGCAGTCAGTATCACACAGGAGAGGATTAGATACACAGCTCAGCAGTCAGTATCACACAGGAGGATTAGATACACAGCTCAGCAGTCAGTATCACACAGGAGGATTAGATACACAGCTCAGCAGTCAGTATCACACAGGAGGATTAGATACACGGCTCAGCAGTCAGTATCACACAGGAGAGGATTAGATACACGGCTCAGCAAACAGTATCACACAGGATAGGATTAGATACACGGCTCAGCAAACAGTATCACACAGGATAGGATTAGATACACAGCTCAGCAGTCAGTATCACACAGGAGAGGATTAGATACACAGCTCAGCAGACAGTATCACACAGGAGAGGATTAGATATATGGCTCAGCAGACAGTATCACACAGGAGAGGATTAGATACTCGGCTCAGCAAACAGTATCACACAGGATAGGATTAGATACATGGCTCAGCAGTCAGTATCACACAGGAGAGGATTAGATACACAGCTCAGCAGTCAGTATCACACAGGAGAGGATTAGATACATGGCTCAGCAGTCAGTATCACACAGGAGAGGATTAGATACACGGCTCAGCAGACAGTATCACACAGGAGAGGATTAGATATATGGCTCAGCAGACAGTATCACACAGGAGAGGATTAGATACTCGGCTCAGCAAACAGTATCACACAGGATAGGATTAGATACATGGCTCAGCAGTCAGTATCACACAGGAGAGGATTAGATACACAGCTCAGCAGTCAGTATCACACAGGAGAGGATTAGATACATGGCTCAGCAGTCAGTATCACACAGGAGAGGATTAGATACACAGCTCAGCAGTCAGTATCACACAGGAGGATTAGATACACAGCTCAGCAGTCAGTATCACACAGGAGGATTAGATACACAGCTCAGCAGTCAGTATCACACAGGAGGATTAGATACACGGCTCAGCAGTCAGTATCACACAGGAGAGGATTAGATACACGGCTCAGCAGTCAGTATCACACAGGAGAGGATTAGATACACAGCTCAGCAGTCAGTATCACACAGGAGAGGATTAGATACACAGCTCAGCAGTCAGTATCACACAGGAGAGGATTAGATACACGGCTCAGCAGACAGTATCACACAGGATAGGATTAGATACACAGCTCAGCAGTCAGTATCACACAGGAGAGGATTAGATACACAGCTCAGCAGACAGTATCACACAGGAGAGGATTAGATACACAGCTCAGCAGACAGTATCACATAGGATAGGATTAGATACACGGCTCAGCAGTCAGTATCACACAGGAGAGGATTAGATACACGGCTCAGCAGTCAGTATCACACAGGAGAGGATTAGATACACGGCTCAGCAGTCAGTATCACACAGGAGAGGATTAGATACACGGCTCAGCAGTCAGTATTACACAGGATAGGATTAGATACACAGCTCAGCAGACAGTATCACACAGGAGAGGATTAGATACACGGCTCAGCAGTCAGTATCACACAGGAGAGGATTAGATACACGGCTCAGCAGTCAGTAGCATTAAGCAGAATATCTTTGGATCTCTTCATCCTGAGCTGTGATTACTGGAGGTCCCTGACATTTATACACACAGATATAGCAGTGCCGCCATCATGTGTCAGCAGTAGATGGAGGAGCTCCCGTGTACTCAGGGTGCAGCTTGTGCTCTGTGCGGCTGCAGGGCAGGTTCAATTACGGCCGATCATTCCTCCCCAGGCAAGTCCCGACATGTCGCACTGTCCGCAGCCTGAGTCACCGCAACAAGAGGAGACGACAACGCAAACCGGAGATTATAACAGTGCTGGAGCGATATATGGCTACGCTCACATTTGCGGCCAGCGCCGCAGCGTCGGGCGCCGCAGCGGCGCCGCATGCGTCATGCGCCCCTATATTTAACATGGGGGCGCATGGACATGCGGCGCACTTGCGTTTTGCGCCGCATGCGTCGCTGCGGCGCCCGCGTCGGGGCGCAGAGGACGCAGCAAGTTGCATTTTTGCTGCGTCCAAATTCAATGAAAAAAACGACGCATGCGGCGCAAAACGCAGCGTTGTGCATGCGTTTTGCTGCATTTTTGTTTGCGTTGTGCGCTGCGGCGCCGACGCTGCGGCGCACAACGCAAATGTGAACGTAGCCTAAGAGGAGCGGAGATATCACATCTTATTACAGTACAGGGGGATATAAGAGGAGCGGTGATATCACATCTTATTACAGTACAGGGGGATATAAGAGGAGCGGTGACATCACATCTTATTACAGTACAGGGGGATATAAGAGGAGCGGTGATATCACATCTTATTACAGTACAGGGGGATATAAGAGGAGCGGTGATATCACATCTTATTACAGTACAGGGGGATATAAGAGGAGCGGTGATATCACATCTTATTACAGTACAGGGGATATAAGAGGAACGGTGATATCACATCTTATTACAGTACAGGGGGATATAAGAGGAGGGGTGATATCACATCTGTTACAGTACAGGGGGATATAAGAGGAGCGGTGATATCACATCTGTTACAGTACAGGGGGATATAAGAGGAGCGGAGATATCACATCTTATTACAGTACAGGGGGATATAAGAGGAGCGGTGATATCACATCTGTTACAGTACAGGGGGATATAAGAGGAGCGGTGATATCACATCTTATTACAGTACAGGGGGATATAAGAGGAGGGGTGATATCACATCTTATTACAGTACAGGGGGATATAAGGAGCGGTGATATCACATCTTATTACAGTACAGGGGGATATAAGAGGAGGGGTGATATCACATCTGTTACAGTATGGGGGATATAAGAGGAGGGGTGATATCACATCTGTTACAGAACCCCCCAGCACCAAGAATATGCTATGCAGTATATGTATGTATAATAGGTTCCAAGTGAAATGCATCAGTCAACAAGCTGCGCCTCTGGACAAGATATTGTCCTTCTGACCTCCCCCACCTTTGTAATTCCCACAGTAAATATCGGCAGGCTCCGGCCACCTGCGGCTATTGTAATGTATGTCTGGCCTGCTGTTTTTCTATTGGCCTGCCCTCTGTATCTGTGTTATATATTCTGTGTGCTGTGAATAAAGTGTGGTTAGACTGGAAATACATGGAGAAGGAATGGGTTCAGATTCTGGCCAGCAAGCTGACCGGCCGGGCAGCGGACGCCTATCGCACGGTACCTGATGAGGACTGTATGGACTATGAGCGGATCAAAGAAGTGATCTTGGCCCGGTATGCGCTGACACCAGAGGCATACCGCCAAAAGTTCCGTGGACTTATAAAACGAGTAACCGATACCCACGCTGAATGGGCCTGTAAATTACGGTGGTCACTGCTACAGTGGGTACAAGGGAGCCAAGCAACCACTAAGGAGGACGTCCTCCAGCTCATCTTGTTAGAACCATTCTTTAATGGACTAACTCCCGACAGGCGGCCAACGACTCTTGAGGAAGCCGCTCCTCTGGCCGATGAACATCATGATGCCAGGAGGCCTCAGTTGTCTGGATCAAAGATGGTCACTAGGGGTCCGCCCATGGACCTGGAGGGCCCCAAACCACCGAAGATTGTAGGGGGACCAGCTAGAAACCCGGCCTACCACAGTTCCCCTGGGGCGCGATGCCACACCTGCCGTCAGCTGGGCCACCTGCAAAGACAATGTCCCAACCGGACTCAGCATACCCAGTGGCCAAAGGCGGGAACAGCTACCTTCAGCCGGGCCGCTGTACACTGCTACCAAGGCGAAGCTGACCCGGCATTGGGGGCCACAACTAATCAAGGGGTGGAAGAGATGGAGGAAGTGCTGCATGAAGTGGACCCCGTGCAGGCAGCCCGGGCAGATAATCGACAACAGCATCGTCAGGTCGTGTGGGTTAATGGGAAACGTATGCAGGGACTAAGAGATTCCGGAGCAACTTTGACCCTTGTGAAGCCTCATCTCCTCCGGGACCAAGAGAAGACGGACCGGACAGTGGCAGTCCGTGTAGCAGGGGGAGCCATACATCGTCTGCCCACTGCCGGGATTCACCTGAACTGGGGAGTCGGGGATGGCCTTGTTGAGGTCGGCTTGATGGAGGAATTGCCTGCAGACGTCTTGCTGGGAAATGACTCGGGGCCTATGTTGTCTGCCTTCTCGGTTGCCCCTCTGGCTGAGACATATCCTGTGATCACCCGGAGACAAGCTCGAGCTGCGGAGGCGGATTCACACTCAGAGGAGGCCCAGGTAAGACATCCCAGCCCTACACATATTCCCATAGCCAGACACATTTCTTGGGCCACCCCAGCTGAATTTAAGAAGGAGTTACTTGAGGATCCTTCATTGGAGGGATATCGTGGGAAGGCACAGGAGGGGAGAGGGGTACTGGAAGGGGAGCAGTTTGTATGGAAGCAGGGACTCCTCTACCGGATCACAGAGCAGCACCACACAGGGACGAGCCCCACTATAAAATGACAGCTGGTAGTTCCCAAGAAGTACAGGCAGGAGTTACTGCGAATCTCTCATGACATACCCTTGGCCGGGCACTTCGGCTGCAGTCGCACCAGGCATCGTCTAACACAAAACTTCTTTTGGCCGGGGGTAACCTATGATGTTTGTCAGTACTGCCAGACCTGTGACAGTTGCCAGCGCATTGGCAAGAGGGGAGATCGATGCAAGGCCAAATTACGCCCCCTCCCCATTGTGGAGGAGCCATTTAGCTGAGTAGTGGTCGATCTGATAGGGCCGTTAGCTAAACCCAGTCCGTCAGGGAAAAGGTATATATTGACAGTGGTAGATTATGCCACACAGTATCCAGAGGCGTTTGCGTTACCTAACATACTGGCAGAGACGGTGGCGGCTGCCCTGCTCCAGGTTTTCTCACGGGTTGGATTTCCCCGGGAGATTATGTCGGACCAGGGTACCCAGTTTACAGCAGAGGTGACCAACCAACTGTGGAAGCTGTGCGGCGTAAAGTCCATTAGAAGCGCCCCGTACCACCCGCAAACCAATGGGTTGTGTGAACGCTTTAACGGGATGTTAAAACAACTCATTGGGACTTTTACCAGGACCTACAGGGACTGGGAGAAATTCTTGCCACACCCCCAGTTTGCCTATTGGGAGGTGCCCCAAGAATCCACGGGGTTCTCCCCGTTCGAACTGGTATACGGGAGGAGGGTAAGGGGACTGTCATGAATCCCAATGGCTAGGGATAGCAAGGGACAAGCAAAGTAATACAAAATATCGGACGAGCTCTAGGGTGATGGAACCTGGGCTGACCGCTGCCCTACGCCTGACAAACGCAACTAGAGATAGCCAGGGAGCGTGCCTACGTTGGTTCTAGACGCCACGCACCAGCCTAAGAGCTAACTAGTACTGCAGAGAAAATAAAGACCTCACTTGCCTCCAGAGGAATGGACCCCAAAAGGTATAGTTGCCCCCCACATGTATTGACGGTGAAATGAGAGGAAGGCACACACATAGAGATGATATATATAGGTTCAGCAAATTGAGGCCCGCTGTAAACTAGAAAGCAGAACGATACAAAAGGGGTCTGAGCGGTCAGCAAAAAACCCTAATCAAAAAAACCATCCTGAGATTACAAGAACCCATGTGCAAACTCATGGCACATGGGGAGAACCTCAGTCCACTAGAGCTACCAGCTAGCATAGAGACATAATAAGCAAGCTGGACAAAAAAACCAACAACTGAAAATCAGCACTTAGCTTATCCTGAAAGATCTGGGAGCAGGTAGGCAGGAACCAAACAGAGCACATCTGAATACATTGATAGCCGGCAAGGGAATGACAGAAAGGCCAGGTAAAATAGGAAACACCCAGCCTCTGATGGACAGGTGGAAACCAAAGGCCGCAACCCACCAAAGTCACCCAGTACCAGCAGTAACCACCAGAGGGAGCCCACAAACAGAATCCACAACAGTACCCCCCCCTTGAGGAGGGGTCACCGAACCCTCACGAGAACCTCCAGGGCGATCAGGGTGAGCTCTATGGAAGGCGCGGACCAAATCAGTCGCATGAACATCGGAGGCGACCACCCAGGAATTATCCTCCTGACCATAACCCTTCCACTTAACCAAATACTGGAGTTTGCGTCTGGAAACACGAGAATCCAAGATCTTCTCAACAACATACTCCAATTCTCCCTCCACCAGCACCGGAGCAGGAGGCTCAACCGAAGGAACAACGGGCACCTCATACCTCCGCAACAACGACCGATGGAACACATTATGAATAGCAAACGATGCTGGGAGATCCAAACGAAAAGATACAGGGTTAAGAATCTCCGAGATCCTATAAGGACCGATGAACCGAGGCTTGAACTTAGGAGAAGAGACCTTCATAGGGACAAAACGAGAAGACAACCACACCAAATCCCCAACAAGAAGTCGGGGACCCACGCGGCGACGGCGATTAGCAAACTGCTGAGTCTTCTCCTGAGATAACTTCAAATTGTCCACCACCTGGTTCCAAATCTGATGCAGCCTGTCCACCACCACGTCCACTCCAGGACAATCCGAAGACTCCACCTGACCAGAGGAAAAACGAGGATGAAACCCCGAATTACAAAAAAAAGGAGAGACCAACGTGGCCGAACTAGCCCGATTATTAAGAGCAAATTCGGCCAGTGGCAAAAAAGCAACCCAGTCATCTTGATCAGCAGAAACAAAAACACCTCAAATAAGTTTCCAAGGTCTGATTAGTTCGCTCCGTCTGGCCATTCGTCTGAGGATGGAATGCAGACGAGAAAGACAAATCAATGCCCATCTTGGCACAAAACGTCCGCCAAAATCTAGACACAAACTGGGATCCCCTGTCAGAAACGATATTCTCCGGAATCCCATGCAAACGAACCACGTTCTGAAAAAATAAAGGGACCAACTCAGAGGAGGAAGGCAACTTAGGCAAGGGCACCAAATGAACCATCTTAGAAAAGCGGTCACACACAACCCAGATAACGGACATTTTCTGTGAAACCGGGAGATCAGAAATAAAATCCATGGAAATGTGCGTCCAAGGCCTCTTCGGGATGGGCAAGGATAACAACAACCCACTGGCCCGAGAACAGCAAGGCTTAGCTCGAGCACACACTTCACAAGACTGCACAAAGGTACGCACATCCCTAGACAAGGAAGGCCACCAAAAAGACCTGGCCACCAAGTCTCTAGTACCAAATATTCCAGGATGACCAGCCAACACAGAAGAATGGACCTCGGAGATGACTCTACTGGTCCAATCATCCGGAACAAACAGTCTTTCTGGTGGACAACGATCCGGTTTATCCACCTGAAACTCCTGCAATGCACGTCGCAAGTCTGGGGATACGGCGGACAATATTACCCCATCCCTAAGGATACCAGTAGGCCCAGAGTCTCCAGGAGAGTCAGGCACAAAACTCCTGGAAAGAGCATCTGCCTTCACATTCTTTGAACCTGGCAGGTATGAAACCACGAAATTGAAACGAGAAAAAAAACAACGACCAACGAGCCTGTCTAGGATTCAAACGCCTGGCAGACTCAAGGTAAATGAGATTCTTGTGATCAGTCAAGACCACCACACGATGTTTAGCACCCTCAAGCCAATGACGCCACTCCTCAAATGCCCACTTCATGGCCAAAAGCTCCCGATTACCCACATCATAATTGCGCTCGGCGGGCGAGAATTTTCTAGAGAAGAATGCACATGGCTTCATCACCGAGCCATTAGAACTTCTCTGTGACAAAACCGCCCCCGCTCCAATCTCGGAAGCATCAACCTCAACCTGAAAAGGAAGTGAAACATCTGGTTGACACAACACAGGAGCAGAAGAAGACTGGCGCTTAAGTTCCTGAAAGGCCTCCACGGCCGCAGGAGACCAATCAGCAACATCAGCACCCTTTTTAGTCAAATCAGTCAAAGGTTTAACAATACTGGAAAAATTAGCAATGAACCATGTAATGCCGCTATTCAGCTTCACTTGGCCCGGCTTGGTTGCCTGGTAACGCGGTGACGCTGGCCGTCCCATGTGGCCGGATCCGGATGGGCGGGGCGGGGGCGCAGCGGCGCCGGCTTCTGTATACTTGGTTGCCTGGTGACGGCTAGACGTCGGCCGCCCCAGCTGACTAGGTCCGGATGTCCGGTGCTGCTGCGCGCCGGTCCCGCCCTCTGTGTATCTGGTCGCTGGGTAACGGCGAAACTCCGCCCGCTGTATGTGACCGGATCCACTTTGATTAATCCGGTGTATGATGTATATGGTTGCGCACATGCGCGCAAAGTCTATTCACATTGGTGCTTATCATCCAGGTGACTGTGTGTCACCAATATAAATACAGGAACCATCACCTTTGCTAGCCACACCCCCTGAAGAAGGTCATCTCGTACTGAAACGTGCGTTGGGGAATTGGTCCCGGCTCCAGTGCTCTGCATCATGACGGGTAATGTAATTTGACTTAGACCTTTTACATTCTGTTTCTTTGTGCCACCAATGTTTACTGTTTTACCAGAAATATGAAGGCAGTATAGGTGTTGTGATTTATCCAGGGGTAGCAATTAAGCACCTATAGGAATATCCTGTTCTTTAAAGCACCTAGTTACATCTGCCCCCTTTTTCTTATTATTACCTATATGGTGACACATCCAAACCTCTATTTGCCCATGATGTACAGCTCTGTAGCCGGCACCTGACATCTTGGGATCTTTGTATCACTGACCCAGTGTTTATTTTTAGTCCATTTGACTGTTTTACACGTGCTCCTTTTATATTTATCTGTTTTTGTGTACTATTTGGCATTAATAAAAACAATTTTGTATTTTCTATAATTAGCTATGACTCAGTTCTTTTTTTCTATATAAAGGTTTAACAATACTGGAAAAATTAGCAATGAACCGACGATAAAAATTAGCAAACCCCAAGAACTTCTGAAGGCTCTTAACAGATGTAGGTTGTGTCCAGTCACAAATCGCCTGAACCTTGACGGGATCCATCTCAATAGTAGAAGGAGAAAAAATGTACCCCAAAAAAGAAATCTTCTGGACTCCGAAGAGACACTTTGAGCCCTTCACAAACAGAGAATTGGCCCGCAGAACCTGAAACACCTTCCTGACCTGTAGAACATGAGACTCCCAGTCATCAGAAAACACCAAAATATCATCCAAATACACAATCATAAACTTATCCAGATATTCACGGAAAATATTGTGCATAAAGGACTGAAAGACTGACGGAGCATTGGAGAGTCCAAAAGGCATTACCAAATACTCAAAATGGCCCTCAGGCGTATTAAATGCGGTTTTCCACTCATCACCTTGTTTTATCCGCACCAGATTATACGCACCGCGAAGATCTATCTTAGTGAACCACCTAGCCCCCTTAATGCGAGCAAACAAATCAGTCAATAATGGCAATGGATACTGATACTTGACTGTAAACTTATTCAGAAGGCGATAATCTATACAAGGCCTCAGGGAACCATCTTTCTTTGCCACGAAAAAAAAACCTGCTCCCAGAGGGGACGAAGATGGACGAATATGTCCCTTTTCCAAGGACTCCTTAATATAATTCCGCATAGCAGTATGCTCTGGCAGTGACAGATTAAATAAACGACCCTTAGGGAACTTACTGCCAGGAATCAACTCTATAGCACAGTCACAATCTCTATGCGGAGGGAGCGAATTGAGCTTAGGCTCCTCAAAAACATCCCTATAGTCAGACAAAAACGCAGGGATCTCAGAAGGAGTAGATGAAGCGATTGAAATCGGAGGTGCATAATCATGAACCCCCTGACATCCCCAGCTTAACACAGACATTGTTTTCCAGTCCAGGACAGGATTATGAGTTTGTAACCATGGCAGACCAAGCACTAGTACATCATGTAAATTATACAGTACAAGGAAGCGAATCACCTCCTGATGAACGGGAGTCATGCGCATGGTCACTTGTGTCCAATACTGCGGTTTATTCATAGCCAATGGTGTAGAATCAATTCCCTTCAGAGGAATAGGAACTTCCAGAGGTTCCAGACTAAAACCGCAGTGTTTAGCAAATGACCAATCCATAAGACTCAGGGCAGCGCCCGAATCCACATAGGCATCGACGGAAATGGAAGACAGTGAAAAAATCAGAGTCACAGACAAAATGAACTTAGGCTGCAGAGTACTAATGGCAAAAGATTTATCAACCCTTTTTGTGCGTTTAGAGCATGCTGATATAATAATAATAATAATAATAATTTTATTTATATAGCGCCAACATATTCCGCAGCGCTTTACAACTTATAGAGGGGACTTATACAGACAACAGACATTACAGCATAACAGAAATCACAGTTCAAAACAGATACCAGGAGGAATGAGGGCCCTGCTGCTCGCAAGCTTACAATCTATGAGGAAAAGGGGAGACACAAGAGGTGGATGGTAACAATTGCTTTAGTTATTTGGACCAGCCATAGTGTAAGGCTCGGGTGTTCATGTAAAGCTGCATGAACCAGTTAACTGCCTAAGTATGTAACAGTACAGACACAGAGGCTATTAACTGCATAAAGTGTATGAGAACATGATGGAGGAACGTGATTATGTTGTTGTTTTTTATTAATAGGCCACACAGGGATAATTAGGTTAATGCGTTGAGGCGGTAGGCCAATCTGAACAAATGAGTTTTTAGTGCACGCTTAAAACTGTGGGGATTGGGGATTAATTGTATTAACCTAGGTAGTGCATTCCAAAGAATCGGCGCCGCACGTGTAAAGTCTTGGAGACGGGAGTGGGAGGTTCTGATTATTGAGGATGCTAACCTGAGGTCATTAGCAGAGCGGAGGGCACGGGTAGGTTGGTAGACTGAGACCAGAGAGGAGATGTAGGGTGGTGCTGAGCCATGGAGTGCTTTGTGGATGAGGGTAGTAGTTTTGTACTGGATTCTGGATTGGATGGGTAGCCAGTGTAATGACTGGCACAAGGTAGAGGCATCGGTGTAACGGTTGGCGAGGAATATGATCCTGGCAGCAGCATTCAGGACAGATTGGAGCGGGGAGAGTCTGGTAAAAGGTAGGCCAATTAGTAGAGAGTTACAATAGTCCAGACGAGAATGAATAAGTGAGACAGTAAGAGTTTTTGCAGAGTCGAAAGTAAGAAAAGGGCGAATTCTGGAAATGTTTTTGAGATGCAGATAAGAAGAGCGAGCCAGTGATCGGATGTGGGGGGTGAATGAAAGCTCGGAATCAAGGATGACTCCAAGGCAGCGGGCATGTTGCTTTGGAGTAATGGTGGAACCGCACACAGAGATGGCAATGTCGGGCAAAGGTAGGTTTGTAGAGGGAGAGAACACGAGGAGTTCAGTTTTTGACAGGTTCAGTTTCAGATAGAGGGAGGACATGATGTTAGAGACAGCGGTAAGACAATCACTGGTGTTTTCTAAAAAGGTCGGCGTGATAACAGGAGAAGAGGTGTATAATTGGGTGTCGTCAGCATAGAGATGGTACTGGAAACCAAATCTACTGATTGTTTGTCCAATAGGGGCAGTATACAAAGAGAAGAGGAGGGGGCCTAGGACTGATCCTTGAGGAACCCCAACAGTAAGGGGAAGGTGAGAGGAGGAGGAACCAGCAAAACATACAGTGAAGGATCGGTCAGAGAGATAGGAGGAGAACCAAGAGAGAACGGTGTCCTTGAGGCCGATGGAGCGGAGCATAGTGAGGAGGAGCTGATGATCCACAGTGTCGAATGCTGCGGAGAGATCCAAGAGAATTAGCATGGAATAGTGACCATTAGATTTAGCTGTTAGTAGGTCATTAGAGACTTTAGTGAGGGCAGTTTCAGTAGAGTGTAAAGAGCGGAAACCAGATTGAAGAGGGTCGAGAAGAGAATTATCTGAGAGATAGCGGGTAAGACGGGAGTGGACCAGGCGTTCCAGGAGTTTAGAGATGAAGGGAAGATTAGAGACAGGTCTATAATTAGCGGCACAATTTTGATCGAGGGAGGGCTTTTTAAGTAGTGGATGTATGATGGCATGCTTAAATGAGGAGGGAAAAATACCGGAAGTGAGGGAAAGGTTGAATATTTTTGTTAGGTGAGAGGTGACAGCCGGGGAAAGGGACTGGAGGAGATGCGACGGAATGGGGTCGCTGGTGCAAGTGGTCGGGCGAGAAGATGCAAGGAGCCTGCTTACTTCTTCTTCTGTAACTGGTTCAAAGTCAGAGAGTGAACTAGATGCAGTGGGGGAGGGAGGACAGTGCTTGGTATGAAGAGATTGGGAAATGATTTCCTGTCGAATGTGGTCAATTTTTTCTTTGAAGTAATTGGCCAGATCGTCAGCGTGGAGATCTGTGGTTGGGGCCTGCTCTCTTGGGTTGAGTAGGGACCGGAAAGTGTCAAAGAGACGTTTAGGGTTATTGGACAGCGAGGTGATGAGGGTGTTGAAATAGGTTTGTTTGGAGAGGTGAAGGGCAGAGTTGTATGTTTTTAACATGAACTTATAATGGATGAAATCTTCGGGCAGATTAGATTTTCTCCACAGACGTTCGGCGCACCTGGAGCACCGCTGCAGGAAACGTGTTTGCAGCGTGTGCCACGGTTGTCGCCGTCTGTGCCGAGTTGTTCTATGTATAGGAGGTGCAGCTTCTTCCAGGGCACTTTGCAGGGTTTCATTGTAATGCTTCAGAGCAGAATCAGGACAAGAGATGGAGGAGATTGGGGCCAATGAAGACTGCAAGTTCTTCATAAGTTTCTGGGTGTTAATGGCCTGTATGTTTCTATAAGTGTGGAAAGTGGGGATGACCTGAGCGGGATGGCAGTTCTTGATAGAGAATGAAAGAAGGTTGTGGTCAGAGAGCGGGAGAGGGGAGTTTGTGAAATCATCCAGTGAGCAAAGCCGGGAGAAGACCAAATCAAGGGAGTTTCCATCATCATGTGTTGGAGAGTTAGTATGCTGTGAGAGGCCGAAAGAGGAGGTTAGAGATAAAAGGTGAGAAGCAGATGGGGAGAGGGGAGAAGCAATTGGGATATTGAAATCACCCATGATGAGGGTGGGGGTGTCATAAGAGAGAAAGTGTGGAAGCCAGGTGGCAAAATGATCCAGGAACTGGTGAGAGGGGCCGGGAGGACGATACACCACCGCCACTCGCATGGAGAAGGGGACGTAGAATCTGACAGCATGGACCTCAAAGGAAGGGAATACAAGTGAAGGTACTTGGGGGATAACTTGGAAGGTACATTTGGGTGAAAGGAGCAGACCAACGCCTCCACCTGCTCTGTTGTCTGATCTTGGGGTATGAGAAAAGTGTAGTCCACCAAATGAGAGAGCAGCAGCAGCAGTGGTGTCTGACTGCTGGATCCAGGTTTCAGTAAGAGCCAGGAGATTAAGAGAGTTAGAAAGGAAGAAGTCATGAATGAAGGAGAGTTTATTACACACAGAGCGAGAATTCCAAAGAGCACAATTGAAAGAGACAGAAGGCATGCATGGAATATTAATAAGGTTAGAGGGGTTTCTGGGTGTAGCAGTTGGGAGGTTTGACTGGCTATAACATGGGGGGCCGGGGTTCGGAGAGATGTCTCCAGCAACTAGGAGAAGAAGGATAGAAAGAGTGAGCAGATGGTTAAGTGATTTGTGAGAGCGTCTCTTGTGTTGGATGGTGGGACTGAATGGATCTGTACTGTTAAGCAATGTGAACAGAGCATGAGTGCTATGAGTGATATAACATGAGCTGAATCACCACAATAAAAACACAATCCATTTTTCCGCCTATAATTTTGCCGTTCACTTCTGGACTGAATTCTATCACATTGCATAGTCTCAGGTGCCTGTTCAGAAGACACCGCCAACTGGTGCACGGGTTTGCGCTCCCGTAAACGCCGATCAATCTGAATGGCCATAGCCATCGACTCATTCAGACCTGTAGGCGTAGGGAACCCCACCATAATATCCTTAATGGCCTCGGAAAGACCATTTCTGAAGTTTGCAGCCAGGGCGCACTCATTCCACTGAGTAAGCACCGACCATTTCCGAAATTTTTGACAATATATTTCCGCTTCATCATACCCCTGAGAGAGGGCTAATAAAGCCTTTTCAGCCTGAATCTCCAGGTTGGGTTCCTCATAGAGCAATCCCAATGCCAGAAAAAACGCATCCACACTGAGCAATGCAGGATCCCCTGGTGCCAATGCAAATGCCCAATTCTGAGGGTCGCCTCGCAGGAAAGATATTACAATCTTGACCTGTTGAGCAGGGTCTCCAGAGGAGCGAGATTTTAAAGAAAGAAACAATTTACAATTGTTCCTGAAATTCAGGAAGGTAGATCTATCTCCAGAAAAGAACTCTGGAATAGGAATTCTAGGTTCAGACATGGGAGTGTGAACAACAAAATCCTGTATGTTTTGAACTTTTGCCGTGAGATTACTCAGGCTGGAAGCCAAACTCTGGACATCCATGTTAAACAGCTAATATCAGAGCCATTCAAGGGTTAAGAGGAGGTAAGAAGCAGCTAGACAGCAATTAAGGGCTAGGCAGCAAAACTCTGAAGGAAAAAAAAAAAAAAAAAAAAAAAATTTCCCTTAAACACTTCTTTTTCTCCTGCTTCAGCCCAAACAATTAACACTTTGTGGGCCGGCTATACTGTCATGAATCCCAATGGCTAGGGATAGCAAGGGACAAGCAAAGTAATACAAAATATCGGACGAGCTCTAGGGTGATGGAACCTGGGCTGACCGCTGCCCTACGCCTGACAAACGCAACTAGAGATAGCCAGGGAGCGTGCCTACGTTGGTTCTAGACGCCACGCACCAGCCTAAGAGCTAACTAGTACTGCAGAGAAAATAAAGACCTCACTTGCCTCCAGAGGAATGGACCCCAAAAGGTATAGTTGCCCCCCACATGTATTGACGGTGAAATGAGAGGAAGGCACACACATAGAGATGATATATATAGGTTCAGCAAATTGAGGCCCGCTGTAAACTAGAAAGCAGAACGATACAAAAGGGGTCTGAGCGGTCAGCAAAAAACCCTAATCAAAAAAACCATCCTGAGATTACAAGAACCCATGTGCCAACTCATGGCACATGGGGAGAACCTCAGTCCACTAGAGCTACCAGCTAGCATAGAGACATAATAAGCAAGCTGGACAAAAAAACCAACAACTGAAAATCAGCACTTAGCTTATCCTGAAAGATCTGGGAGCAGGTAGGCAGGAACCAAACAGAGCACATCTGAATACATTGATAGCCGGCAAGGGAATGACAGAAAGGCCAGGTAAAATAGGAAACACCCAGCCTCTGATGGACAGGTGGAAACCAAAGGCCGCAACCCACCAAAGTCACCCAGTACCAGCAGTAACCACCAGAGGGAGCCCACAAACAGAATCCACAACAGGGGACCCCTAGACTTAGTGCTAGAACACTGGGAAGGGGAGGGCATCATAGAAGGGGTACCTATTGTACCCTATGTGCTGGAATTCCGGGACATCTGCAGGAGCTGACCCAGGCTGTATGTGGGAACATGCAGGAGGCCCAGCGGCGCCAGCGCGTATGGTACGATCGGAGGGCCAGAGAGCGCACCTTTGAGATAGGACAGAAGGTCCTGGTTTTAAAGCCCACTAGGCAGAACAAGTTCCAAGCTGCATGGCAGGGGCTCTACCAGGCAGTGGGGAAAATAGCCGACACCACCTATAATGTCGCCGATTGTGATGACCCCAGGGTTATCCGCATGTTCCACGTGAATATGCTGAAGCCCTACCGGGAGCGCCCTGAAGAGGTAGTGGCCATCTGTGCACCTGAAGCAGAGGATTTAGCCGGACTTCCCTTGCCTGATGTCTTAGGGGAAAGGACTCAGTCTAAAACATGGGACCAGGTACACTTGGGTGAAGACCTAGGTCCCCGGGAGAGACAGCAGGTAGAGGCGTTGTTGAGGCAGCGACAGAGGATGTTTTCAGGGAGACCAGGGTACATTCGCCTGGCACAACACAAGGTTGAGACCCAGGATCAGACCCCCCTGCGACAACCCCCCTTCCGCGTCCCTGAGTCTGTACGAGAAGGGATGCGACAAGAGATACAAGAGATGTTGCGTTTAGGGGTCATTGAAGAGTCAGATAGTCCCTGGGCATCCCCCGTAGTGTTAGTGCCCAAGAAGGATGGGACTACATGGTTTTGTGTAGACTATCGTAAGCTCAATGAGAAAACTGACGGATGCGTATCCCATGCCACGTGTGGATGAGTTGTTAGACCGGCTGGCGGGGGCAAAGTATTTGACCACCATCGATCTATGCAAAGGCTACTGGCAGATTCCCCTTAGTCCTGACGCTATTCCCAAGTTGGCATTTGTCACCCCGTTCGGCTTATTCCAGTTTCGAGTTATGCCATTTGGGATGAAGACTGCCCCGGCGACCTTCCGGAGGCTGGCTGACCGGCTTCTGGATGGTCTCCAGGACTATGCTTGTGCCTACCTGGACGACATCGCCATCTACAGCGCGACATGGGAAGAGCATCTAAATCACATAGAGACAGTATTGGACAGGATCCACCAGGCCGGAATCACCCTGAACCCAAACAAGTGTCACGTGGGCAAAGCAGAGGTTCAGTATTTAGGGCATTGGGTGGGAAGTGGTAAACAGAGACCACAACCAGCCAAGATTGAGGCCATAGCCAAATGGCCCACCCCACGCACTAAAACCCAGGTCATGGCGTTTCCAGGGACAGCGGGGTATTACAGGAAATTTGTTCCCAAATACAGCATTGTAGCCAAGCCCCTCACTGATCTGACCCATAAGAACCAACCCCGCCAGGTAACCTGGACCCCAGAGTGTGAGGAAGCCTTCCGCCAGCTAAAGGACGCCCTCACCAATACCCCTGTATTGGCCGCACCCGATCCAACTAAACGTTTCCTTGTTCACACGGACGCTTCTATGTTTGGATTGGGGGCAGTACTGAGCCAAGTCGGGCCGGACGGCCAAGAACACCCGGTAGCTTACCTGAGTCGGAAACTACTGCCTCGTGAAGTAAGCTATGCGGCCATCGAGAAGGAGTGCCTGGCAGTAGTATGGGCACTCAAAAAGTTACAACCATATTTGTATGGACGACAGTTTTCCCTCCTAACGGACCATAATCCCCTAGTCTGGCTTAATCGGGTCTCCGGAGACAACGCCAGATTACTGCGGTGGAGTTTAGCCCTACAACCTCTGGACTTCACCATCCACTACAGACCCGGCAAACAACACGGTAACTCCGATGTACTAAGTCAACAAACGGAACTTGTACCAACCCCATAAACTTCGGTCATCCCCAAACCGATCCGTTAAGGATCAGACTGTGTATGCCAATCGCGTCGCTGAAAAGGGGAGCAATGTTACAGAACCCCCCAGCACCCAGAATATGTTGTGCAGTTATATGTATGTATAATAGGTTCCATGTGAGATGCATCAGTCCACAGGCTGCGCCTCTGGACAAGATATTGTCCTTCTGACCTCCCCCACCTCTGTAATTCCCACAGTAAATATCGGCAGGCTCCGGCCACCTGCGGCTATTGTAATGTATGTCTGGTCTGCTGTTTTTCTATTGGCCTGCCCTCTGTATCTGTGTTATATATTCTGTGTGCTGTGAGTAAAGTGTTGTTAGACTGGAAATACGTGGAGAAGCAGTGAGATTTTATATGCACCCATGTAACCAAGGAATTCCAGCCAGCGTCCTTCATTCAGAATCCAGCCAAGGCAGAGTGGACCTCCTGAAACACAGGGTGGTACCTAAAGAGGTACTACAGCACAGTAGACCCCGCTACAACATCTTATTACCGTACAGGGTGATATAAGAGGAGCGGTGATAGCACATCTTATTATAGTACAGGGGGATATAAGAGGAGCGGTGATATCACATCTTATTACAGTACAGGGGGATATAAGAGGAGCGGTGATATCACATCTTATTACAGTACAGGGGGATATAAGAGGAGCGGTGATATCACATCTTATTACAGTACAGGGAGATATAAGAGGAGTGGTGGTATCACATCTTATTACAGTACAGGGGATATAAGAGGAGCGGTGATATCACATCTTATTACAGTACAGGGGGATATAAGAGGAGCGGTGATATCACATCTTATTACAGTACAGGGGGATATAAGAGGAGCGGTGATATCACATCTTATTACAGTACAGGGGGATATAAGAGGAGCGGTGATATCACATCTTATTACAGTACAGGGTGATATAAGAGGAGCGGTGATATCACATCTTATTACAGTACAGGGGGATATAAGAGGAGCGGTGATATCACATCTTATTACAGTACAGGGGGATATAAGAGGAGCGGTGATATCACATCTTATTACAGTACAGGGGGTTATAAGAGGAGCGGTGATATCACATCTTATTACAGTACAGGGGGATATAAGAGGAGCGGTGATATCACATCTTATTACAGTACAGGATGATACAAGAGGAGCGGTGATATCACATCTTATTACAGTACAGGTGATATAAGAGGAGCGGTGATATCACATCTTATTACAGTACAGGGGGATATAAGAGGAGCGGTGATATCACATCTTATTACAGTACAGGGAGATATAAGAGGAGCGGTGATATCACATCTTATTACAGTACAGGGGGATATAAGAGGAGCGGTGATATCAAATCTTATTACAGTACAGGAGGATACAAGAGGAGCGGTGATATCACATCTTATTACAGTACAGGGGGGTATAAGAGGAGCGTTGATATCACATCTTATTACAGTACAGGGGGATATAAGAGGAGAGGTGATATCACATCTTATTACAGTACAGGGGGATATAAGAGGAGCGGTGATATCACATCTTATTACAGTACAGGGGATATAAGAGGAGCGGTGATATCACATCTTATTACAGTACAGGGGATATAAGAGGAGCGGTGATATCACATCTTATTACAGTACAGGATGATACAAGAGGAGCGGTGATATCACATCTTATTACAGTACAGGGTGATATAAGAGGAGCGGTGATATCACATCTTATTACAGTACAGGATGATACAAGAGGAGCAGTGATATCACATCTTATTACAGTACAGGGGGATATAAGAGGAGCGGTGATATCACATCTTATTACAGTACAGGGGGTTATAACAGGAGCGGTGATATCACATCTTATTACAGTACAGGGGGATATAAGAGGAGCGGTGATATCACATCTTATTACAGTACAGGGGGATATAAGAGGAGCGGTGGTATCACATCTTATTACAGTACAGGGGATATAAGAGGAGCGGTGATATCACATCTTATTACAGTGCAGGGGGATATAAGAGGAGCGGTGATATCACATCTTATTACAGTACAGGGTGATATAAGAGGAGCGGTGATATCACATCTTATTACAGTACAGGATGATACAAGAGGAGCGGTGATATCACATCTTATTACAGTACAGGTGATATAAGAGGAGCGGTGATATCACATCTTATTACAGTACAGGGTGATATAAGAGGAACGATGATATCACATCTTATTACAGTACAGGATGATACAAGAGGAGCGGTGATATCACATCTTATTACAGTACAGGGGGATATAAGAGGAGCGGTGATATCACATCTTATTACAGTACAGGGGGATATAAGAGGAGCGGTGATATCACATCTTATTACAGTACAGGGTAATATAAGAGGAGCGGTGATATCACATCTTATTACAGTACAGGGTGATATAAGAGAGGCGGTGATATCACATCTTATTACAGTACAGGGGATATAAGAGGACCGGTGATATCACATCTTATTACAGTACAGGGAGATATAAGAGGAGCGGTGATATCACATCTTATTACAGTACAGGAGGATATAACAGGAGCGGTGATATCACATCTTATTACAGTACAGGGGATATAAGAGGAGAGGTGATATCACATCTTATTACAGTACAGGGTGATATAAGAGGAGCGGTGATATCACATCTTATCACAGTACAGGGGAATATAAGAGGAGCGGTGATATCACATCTTATTACACTACAGGGGGATATAAGAGGAGCGGTGATATCACATCTTATTACAGTACAGGATGATATAAGAGGAGCGGTGATATCACATCTTATTACAGTACAGGGGAATATAAGAAGAGCGGTGATATCACATCTTATTACAGTACAGGGAGATATAAGAGGAGCGGTGATATCACATCTTATTACAGTACAGGGAGATATAAGAGGAGCGGTGATATCACATCTTATTACAGTACAGGGTGATATAACAGAGGCGGTGATATCACATCTTATTACAGTACAGGGGGATATAAGAGGAGCGGTGATATCACATCTTATTACAGTACAGGGGAATATAAGAGGAGCGGTGATATCACATCTTATTACAGTACAGGGGGATATAAGAGGAGCGGTGATATCACATCTTATTACAGTACAGGGGATATAAGAGGAGCGGTGATATCACATCTTATTACAGTACAGGGTGATATAAGAGGAGCGGTGATATCACATCTTATCACAGTACAGGGGAATATAAGAGGAGCGGTGATATCACATCTTATTACACTACAGGGGGATATAAGAGGAGCGGTGATATCACATCTTATTACAGTACAGGATGATATAAGAGGAGCGGTGATATCACATCTTATTACAGTACAGGGGGATATAAGAGGAGCGGTGATATCACATCTTATTACAGTACAGGGGATATAAGAGGAGCGGTGACATCACATCTTATTACAGTACAGGGGGATATAAGAGGAGCGGTGATATCACATCTTATTACAGTACAGGGGATATAAGAGGAGCGGTGATATCACATCTTATTACAGTACAGGGGGATATAAGAGGAGCGGTGATATCACATCTTATTACAGTACAGGGGGATATAAGAGGAGCGGTGATATCACATCTTATTACAGTACAGGGGGATATAAGAGGAGCGGTGATATCACATCTTATTACAGTACAGGGGATATAAGAGGAGCGGTGATATCACATCTTATTACAGTACAGGGGATATAAGAGGAGCGGTGATATCACATCTTATTACAGTACAGGAGGATATAAGAGGAGCGGTGACATCACATCTTATTACAGTACAGGGGAATATAAGAAGAGCGGTGATATCACATCTTATTACAGTACAGGGAGATATAAGAGGAGCGGTGATATCACATCTTATTACAGTACAGGGAGATATAAGAGGAGCGGTGATATCACATCTTATTACAGTACAGGGTGATATAACAGAGGCGGTGATATCACATCTTATTACAGTACAGGGGGATATAAGAGGAGCGGTGATATCACATCTTATTACAGTACAGGGGAATATAAGAGGAGCGGTGATATCACATCTTATTACAGTACAGGGAGATATAAGAGGAGCGGTGATATCACATCTTATTACAGTACAGGGAGATATAAGAGGAGCGGTGATATCACATCTTATTACAGTACAGGGGGATATAAGAGGAGCGGTGATATCACATCTTATTACAGTACAGGATGATATAAGAGGAGCGGTGATATCACATCTTATTACAGTACAGGGGGATATAAGAGGAGCGGTGATATCACATCTTATTACAGTACAGGGAGATATAAGAGGAGCGGTGATATCACATCTTATTACAGTACAGGGAGATATAAGAGGAGCGGTGATATCACATCTTATTACAGTACAGAGTGATATAAGAGGAGCGGTGATATCACATCTTATTACAGTACATGGAGATATAAGAGGAGCGGTGATATCACATCTTATTACAGTACAGGATGATACAAGAGGAGCGGTGATATCACATCTTATTACAGTACAGGTGATATAAGAGGAGAGGTGATATCACATCTTATTACAGTACAGGGGATATAAGAGGAGCGGTGATATCACATCTTATTACAGTACAGGGAGATATAAGAGGAGCGGTGATATCACATCTTATTACAGTACAGGGAGATATAAGAGGAGCGGTGATATCACATCTTATTACAGTACAGAGTGATATAAGAGGAGCGGTGATATCACATCTTATTACAGTACAGGGGATATAAGAGGAGCGGTGATATCACATCTTATTACAGTACAGGGTGATATAAGAGGAGCGGTGATATCACATCTTATCACAGTACAGGGGAATATAAGAGGAGCGGTGATATCACATCTTATTACACTACAGGGGGATATAAGAGGAGCGGTGATATCACATCTTATTACAGTACAGGGGATATAAGAGGAGCGGTGATATCACATCTTATTACAGTACAGGGTGATATAAGAGGAGCGGTGATATCACATCTTATCACAGTACAGGGGAATATAAGAGGAGCGGTGATATCACATCTTATTACACTACAGGGGGATATAAGAGGAGCGGTTATATCACATCTTATTACAGTACAGGATGATATAAGAGGAGCGGTGATATCACATCTTATTACAGTACAGGGGAATATAAGAAGAGCGGTGATATCACATCTTATTACAGTACAGGGAGATATAAGAGGAGCGGTGATATCACATCTTATTACAGTACAGGGAGATATAAGAGGAGCGGTGATATCACATCTTATTACAGTACAGGGTGATATAACAGAGGCGGTGATATCACATCTTATTACAGTACAGGGGGATATAAGAGGAGCGGTGATATCACATCTTATTACAGTACAGGGGAATATAAGAGGAGCGGTGATATCACATCTTATTACAGTACAGGGGGATATAAGAGGAGCGGTGATATCACATCTTATTACAGTACAGGAGATATAAGAGGAGCGGTGATATCACATCTTATTACAGTACAGGGAGATATAAGAGGAGCGGTGATATCACATCTTATTACAGTACAGGATGATATAAGAGGAGCGGTGATATCACATCTTATTACAGTACAGGGGGGTATAAGGAGAGGTGATATCACATCTTATTACAGTACAGGGGGATATAAGAGGAGCGGTGATATCACATCTTGTTACAGTACAGGGGGATATAAGAGGAGCGGTGATATCACATCTTATTACAGTACAGGATGATATAAGAGGAGCGGTGATATCACATCTTATTACAGTACAGGGGGGTATAAGGAGAGGTGATATCACATCTTATTACAGTACAGGGGGATATAAGAGGAGCGGTGATATCACATCTTATTACAGTACAGGGAGATATAAGAGGAGCGGTGATATCACATCTTATTACAGTACAGGGGGATAAAAGAGGAGCGGTGATATCACATCTTATTACAGTACATGGAGATATAAGAGGAGCGGTGATATCACATCTTATTACAGTACAGGGGATATAAGAGGAGCGGTGATATCACATCTTATTACAGTACAGGATGATACAAGAGGAGCGGTGATATCACATCTTATTACAGTACAGGTGATATAAGAGGAGCGGTGATATCACATCTTATTACAGTACAGGGAGATATAAGAGGAGCGGTGATATCACATCTTATTACAGTACAGAGTGATATAAGAGGAGCGGTGATATCACATCTTATTACAGTACATGGAGATATAAGAGGAGCGGTGATATCACATCTTATTACAGTACAGGATGATACAAGAGGAGCGGTGATATCACATCTTATTACAGTACAGGTGATATAAGAGGAGCGGTGATATCACATCTTATTACAGTACAGGGAGATATAAGAGGAGCGGTGATATCACATCTTATTACAGTACAGGGAGATATAAGAGGAGCGGTGATATCACATCTTATTACAGTACAGGGTGATATAACAGAGGCGGTGATATCACATCTTATTACAGTACAGGGGGATATAAGAGGAGCGGTGATATCACATCTTATTACAGTACAGGGGAATATAAGAGGAGCGGTGATATCACATCTTATTACAGTACAGGGAGATATAAGAGGAGCGGTGACATCACATCTTATTACAGTACAGGGGATATAAGAGGAGCGGTGATATCACATCTTATTACAGTACAGGATGATATAAGAGGAGCGATGATATCACATCTTATTACAGTACAGGGGGATATAAGAGGAGCGGTGATATCACATCTTATTACAGTACAGGGAGATATAAGAGGAGCGGTGACATCACATCTTATTACAGTACAGGGGATATAAGAGGAGCGGTGATATCACATCTTATTACAGTACAGGGGGATATAAGAGGAGCGGTGATATCACATCTTATTACAGTGCAGGGGGATATAAGAGGAGCGGTGATATCACATCTTATTACAGTACAGGGAGATATAAGAGGAGCGGTGATATCACATCTTATTACAGTACAGGATGATATAAGAGGAGCGGTGATATCACATCTTATTACAGTACAGGGGGATATAAGAGGAGCGGTGATATCACATCTTATTACAGTACAGGGAGATATAAGAGGAGCGGTGATATCACATCTTATTACAGTACAGGGAGATATAAGAGGAGCGGTGATATCACATCTTATTACAGTACAGAGTGATATAAGAGGAGCGGTGATATCACATCTTATTACAGTACATGGAGATATAAGAGGAGCGGTGATATCACATCTTATTACAGTACAGGATGATACAAGAGGAGCGGTGATATCACATCTTATTACAGTACAGGTGATATAAGAGGAGAGGTGATATCACATCTTATTACAGTACAGGGGATATAAGAGGAGCGGTGATATCACATCTTATTACAGTACAGGGAGATATAAGAGGAGCGGTGATATCACATCTTATTACAGTACAGGGAGATATAAGAGGAGCGGTGATATCACATCTTATTACAGTACAGAGTGATATAAGAGGAGCGGTGATATCACATCTTATTACAGTACAGGGGATATAAGAGGAGCGGTGATATCACATCTTATTACAGTACAGGGTGATATAAGAGGAGCGGTGATATCACATCTTATCACAGTACAGGGGAATATAAGAGGAGCGGTGATATCACATCTTATTACACTACAGGGGGATATAAGAGGAGCGGTTATATCACATCTTATTACAGTACAGGATGATATAAGAGGAGCGGTGATATCACATCTTATTACAGTACAGGGGAATATAAGAAGAGCGGTGATATCACATCTTATTACAGTACAGGGAGATATAAGAGGAGCGGTGATATCACATCTTATTACAGTACAGGGAGATATAAGAGGAGCGGTGATATCACATCTTATTACAGTACAGGGAGATATAAGAGGAGCGGTGATATCACATCTTATTACAGTACAGGGTGATATAACAGAGGCGGTGATATCACATCTTATTACAGTACAGGGGGATATAAGAGGAGCGGTGATATCACATCTTATTACAGTACAGGGGAATATAAGAGGAGCGGTGATATCACATCTTATTACAGTACAGGGAGATATAAGAGGAGCGGTGATATCACATCTTATTACAGTACAGGGGGATATAAGAGGAGCGGTGATATCACATCTTATTACAGTACAGGGGAATATAAGAGGAGCGGTGATATCACATCTTATTACAGTACAGGGAGATATAAGAGGAGCGGTGATATCACATCTTATTACAGTACAGGGAGATATAAGAGGAGCGGTGATATCACATCTTATTACAGTACAGGGGGATATAAGAGGAGCGGTGATATCACATCTTATTACAGTACAGGGAGATATAAGAGGAGCGGTGATATCACATCTTATTACAGTACAGGGAGATATAAGAGGAGCGGTGATATCACATCTTATTACAGTACAGAGTGATATAAGAGGAGCGGTGATATCACATCTTATTACAGTACATGGAGATATAAGAGGAGCGGTGATATCACATCTTATTACAGTACAGGATGATACAAGAGGAGCGGTGATATCACATCTTATTACAGTACAGGTGATATAAGAGGAGCGGTGATATCACATCTTATTACAGTACAGGGGATATAAGAGGAGCGGTGATATCACATCTTATTACAGTACAGGGAGATATAAGAGGAGCGGTGATATCACATCTTATTACAGTACAGGGAGATATAAGAGGAGCGGTGATATCACATCTTATTACAGTACAGGGGGATATAAGAGGAGCGGTGATATCACATCTTATTACAGTACAGGGGGATATAAGAGGAGGGGTGATATCACATCTTATTACAGTACAGGGGATATAAGAGGAGCGGTGATATCACATCTTATTATAGTACAGGGGGATATAAGAGGAGCGGTGATATCACATCTTATTGCAGTACAGGGGGATATAAGAGGAGCGGTGATATCACATCTTATTACAGTATAGGGGGATATAAGAGGAGCGGTGATATCACATCTTATTGCAGTACAGGGGGATATAAGAGGAGCGGTGATATCACATCTTATTACAGTACAGGGGGATATAAGAGGAGCGGTGATATCACATCTTATTACAGTACAGGGGGATATAAGAGGAGCGGTGATATCACATCTTATTACAGTACAGAGTGATATAAGAGGAGCGGTGATATCACATCTTATTACAGTACAGGATGATACAAGAGGAGAGGTGATATCACATCTTATTACAGTACAGGGGGATATAAGAGGAGCGGTGATATCACATCTTATTACAGTACAGGGAGATATTAGAGGAGCGGTGATATCACATCTTATTACAGTACAGGGGGATAGAAGAGGAGCAGTGATATCACATCTTATTACAGTACAGGGGGGTATAAGAGGAGTGGTGATATCACATCTTATTACAGTACAGGAAGATGTAAGAGGAGCGGTGATATCACATCTTATTACAGTACAGGGGGTATAAGGGGAGCGGTGATATCACATCTTATTACATTACAGGGGATATAAGAGGAGCGGTGATATCACATGTTATTACAGTACAGGGGGGTATTAGGGGAGCGGTGATATCACATCTTATTACAGTACAGGGGGATATAAGAGGAGTGGTGATATCACATCTTATTACAGTACAGGGTGATATAAGAGGAGCGGTGATATCACATCTTATTACAGTACAGGGGGATATAAGAGGAGCGGTGATATCACATCTTATTACAGTACAGGAAGATATAAGAGGAACGGTGATATCACATCTTATTACAGTACAGGGGGGGTATAAGGGGAGCGGTGATATCACATCTTATTACATTACAGGGGATATAAGAGGAGCGGTGATATCACATGTTATTACAGTACAGGGGGATATAAGAGGAGTGGTGATATCACATCTTATTACAGTACAGGAAGATAGAAGAGGAGCGGTGATATCACATCTTATTACAGTACAGGGTGATATAAGAGGAGCGGTGACATCACATCTTATTACAGTACAGGGGGATATAAGAGGAGCGGTGATATCACATCTTATTACAGTACAGAGTGATATAAGAGGAGCGGTGATATCACATCTTATTACAGTACAGGGAGATATAAGAGGAGCGGTGATATCACATCTTATTACAGTACAGGGGGATATAAGAGGAGCGGTGATATCACATCTTATTACAGTACAGGGGGTGATATCACATCTTATTACAGTACAGGGGGGTATAAGGGGAGCGGTGATATCACATCTTATTACAGTACAGGGTGATATAAGAGGAGCGTTGATGTCACATCTTATTACAGTACAGTGTTGTGCGGCGTTGTTCACACCATGCGTTAATGAGGCAGTGACCCAGGAAAGTTGAAAGCAAAATGTCTTTAATGTCCAAAACTCACAAAGGAATAGGAAATGGTATCCTGCGGAACGCAGCCAGGGCGTCAAAACAGTCCGTATCCGATACCGTTGCCGTGGGCGACTGCACCACCGTGTCACGCTGAGGAGGAGCCAGGCGTTCGCTTCCCTTGGCTCCGTGTTACTTCACACAAGCCGGATGTTGCAGAGGCACCTGCTCTGTAGATTGCAAACCAACAATGAGACATCCAAACCTTTGCTGCAGGGTTTTAAATGAGATCTTTGGCCACGGACCACTTGTAAGACCGGGCTGGAGGGAGTGAACCGCCCCACTGCCATCCTGTAGTTCACTCCAAAAATAAAAGCCTATGTCGGTGTCATGAACCAGGGGTGTTTGTTTGCCCCCAGTTCTTCATCAGGGATTTATTTATATCCCACTTCCCAGTTTGGAACTTGCAGCTCTCTGGCGCCCCCCTTACCCTCAGGTCAGTCAGGGAACTGCACCTAAGATAATTATTCGCCAGAAAGGCTGCCTTGCTATGTACTGGCTATTGGGCACACTGCAGTGAGGGCGCTATATCTACTCCCGCTCAGGCGGGAAATACAATTATCAAACGCCGACCGTCGCTGCCAGTTTCCCCAAAAGCTCAGGATGCTTCGTTGCCACCAGCTCTTATTACTTATAATTAATAATGGGTCAGGAGCCAACCCAATCATTAGCGATGACTTATTTCAGAGGACTTAGGGGTACATTATTAGGGCAAGGAAAACGAAACTAGTAAGTATTATAGCTTTCCCCCCAAAAAAAAGATTAGGCAGTGTTTACAAAAGTATATAAAAGATGTTACAAAAATGAGACAATTATAGTATGTACAGACAATTAGAAAATAAAAGGGATTAAAGGTGAAAAAATACTTACAGCCATCTCAGACAATGGCAAGCCATGTGGTGGGGGAAGTGAGCGACATCCCAATGCATCAGGCTTGTTACACAGCCTCTCGTAACTGACTTCCTGGGCAAAAGGCCACTTCTAAAATGAGGTTCAATATTTTATACCCTCTGGTCGTGACATCACTGAGGGGGTGGATACGCCCTCCTTTGAAAGTTATGAAAAACCTATTAAATATAGCTCTTGAGGGAAGCTCGTAGAAGGACGACAAAAGGATTACATGTCTTCTCACGAGATTAGCTTATATTTAAGCCTAAACATGAGGTAGCTGTGTGACCTGGTTAAGTACAAATCCATTCCTCGAATTCTGCTGGTTCTGGAAGCTAGAAAAATCACTGTGTGGTCGCTCTACTGATGCACATTCCAAAAATGTAAGATTCCTCCTATCTCATTTAATCAATGCCATTATATTTGGTCTTAAAATGAACACTGTACTAGACAAAGAGATGGCCATGAGGCTGTAGGCTGCTTTCAACCAGTTCAGAGCCATAAAACTAACCAGCGAGGGCTGCTAGCACACTGGTTTCACATTACAGCTGTACAGCAGGGGAGAGGGAGAAGTGGACTCACACACACATGCAGCTGTGAAGGGGGGAAAGCTGCAAGGGGGGATCAGGGCGGGAGCCTGCCTGTGCAGGCATGCAAATTCATAACAGCCAGGTTTTCTTAAATCTGCCTTGGGCAAATAGCTTGACCAGGTCCACACTTACTTTTATTCTGCACTGCAACCACAGCTATGCCTGTGACTGCAATGCCCTCCAGGGGCCTCAATACGCTTCTATGCGCATCCTGGGGGATAGTTGTCGCCCCTCACATATCCCCCCCGTTCAAACTTGTGGGGTTGAACAGTTGTCACCATACAATGGACCCATGACAGGGCATCCACATTTCTCTGTGTCTTCTCTGCCCAATATTCCACTGAAAAAACTAAAATTTTGTAGGGACAGGAACCATCTGGTGACCCGAGCATTCCTCTCTTTTGCATTTCTCATCCAGACAAGAGGTGAATTGTCCATTACCAAACAAAACTGATGCCTGAGCAAATAGAGTAGGTACTACAAGGGAACTCCTTCTCCACTATGCTATAACTTTTCTCTGCCTGGGATGTTCATCCCCGTTCACCTCTTGCAACAGCATCGATCCTAGGCCTACCTCCGAGGCATCTGTTTGAACGATAAAGGTGAAGTCCGGGCTGATGAGGACTGGCTGTCCACACAACGCCGACATCAGGGACTGGAATGCTTCCTCCGCTTGAGAGTTCCACTGGACCATAACCGATTTCTTCCCCTTTAACAGGTCGGTTAGGGGTGCCAATCTCTGTCAAGAATCCACACCGCTGCTGCCAATATGTCACAATTCACACTGTGACCATCACCCCTACGTCACGGATCGGGGTGACTTTAGGCCAACAGACGGCTATCACATGTGCAGGGGGGCTTATCTTAGTTATCCCTCCACTGCTACAATGTGATGAAAAAACACACACAAGGCTATTGACCTCTTAGTTTACAGCAAGGGCTTATTTTAGGTATCCCACTGCTCTTCAATATACCACGAACTGCAGGGATTTATGTGTATCCCACTTATAGTTCCACTTGAAACCTGCAACTCTCTGGCATCCCCCTTACCCTCAGGTCAGATTAGGTACTGCACCTAGGATAATTAGTCACCAGAAAGGCTGCCTGCTATGTACTGGCTATTGGGCACTCTGCAGAGAGGCGATATAAATACTCCCACTCAGGCAGGAACAATAATTATCAATACCGCAGTCGCTACAACGACACCCAAAGGCCCGCACACGGGATGCTGCCACCAGCTTCGATTAAACGGGTCCGAAGCTAACCCAAAACAGTAGTGTAAATCCCTTCAGAAGGCTTAAGGTATGTTTTAGAGCATGAAGAACGAATCTAGTATTAAATATTATACCCCATTAAAAGGTTAGGCAGTGTTTATAGAAAAATATTACAAGGTTGTTACAAAAAGAGACAATTGCAAATATGTACAGAGGTAATTATAAAAATAACAGGGGTTAAATGAGAAATAACACTTACATGTGTTCAGATCATTTGAGGCAACCAGGCTAGTGGAGTTCCCATATGTCCCAATGCATCAGGACTCTGGTTAGGAACAGCTCTTCAAGTCAGACTCACATAGGCTCCAGCAGACAGACTCCAGGCTGGGGTGAGGGTAGAAACTTATAAAGTGTAGCTCGGTGACATCACCAAAAGGGCTGGCTCCCCAGACCCTCCTATCTCTTCAGTCTTAGTGAATTTAACACAAGTTTGTCTAATGCCTGTATCTCCGCTACAGAACATGTCAGAATCATAACACACCCAGCATTCATCTTGTATTAAGATTTGCTCTCTATAGATACTAAATTCAGGCTAGTAGGGACACTCAGTTCCAGAGAAATCCAATCTCTGTCCCTGTTGGACTTGGAAGCTCCTGCTTACAGTGATGGATAGATGCGCCGATGGACTTTAGCAATATGTACCCATTATTTTCCTAGCCTAAATCGTTTGCCCAATATCTTGCAATATTAGGACAAAGGACCGCATGTTTTAAAAGGGAGATCAGACCAGTTTCTGCTAGCATTACTTTCCACTGCAGCTATGCTGGTCGTAAATTCCTTTCTTCAATAAAACTCCCCCACATACATTGACAAGGCAAGCTCTTGCCTGAGTGAAAAGGAAGGGGGGGTTTAGCCCACAGCCTGGGCTAACAAGAGAAACTACACTTATATGATATTTCATACAATATCGTGACACCTCCCCCTTTTGGTGTGCGCTACGGAGGCAGAACCTCTCGGTATGCCTCCATGCGCACCTCAGTAGGTTCACCCTGGCGGGACAGTCCATCTGTATTGCCATGCTCCCTGCCCGTTTTGTGTTCAATGGTGAAGTCAAACTGCTGAAGAGCAAGGCTCCAGCGTAGCAACCTGCTGTTGGTTCCACACATGGCGTTTAGCCAGCGCAGAGGGTTGTGGTCGGTCACCACAGTGAAGGTGCGACCGTACAAGTAGGGCTGCAAGCTGCAGACTATGGCCAGGCACTCCTTCTCAATGGTGGAGTAAGCCACTTCCATCGGTAAAAGTTTCCGGCTCAGGTACAACACGGGGTGCTCTTGGTCCTCCGAGTCAACCTGGCTGAGCACAGCACCGAGGCCAAACTCGCTGGCGTCAGTCTGTACCAAGAACGGTCGACTGCTTTCAACACAGGGGCGTTGCACAGTGCGGTTTTCAACGCCTGGAAGGCCCCCTCACAGCCATCTGTCCAGTTGACGATGTGGGGTAGCGTCTTCCTGGTGAAGTCCGTCAAAGGTTTTGCCAGGCTACTATAGTGCTGTAAGAAGCGCCTATAGTACCCGCAGTGCCCAGGAAGGACATCACCTGTTTCTTGGTCCTGGGAGTGGGCCAGTTCACGATCGCGCCCACTTTCTCAGGCTCTGGCTTCAGGGTGCCTCCGCCTACCCGGTGCCCCAGGTAGTGGACCTCCCTCATGCCCATCTGGCACTTTCCCAGCTTGATAGTCAGTCCTGCTTGGTGAATTCGCCTGAGCACCTCCTCGAGATGCTGCAGGTGTTCCTCCCAGGAGGGACTGAAGATGGCACTTCTCCAGTCCCTGAAGCAGGAGGTTGACCATCCGCTGGAATGTGGCAGGGGCATTCTTCATGCCGAAGGGCATGACCGTGGACTCGTACAGTCCAAAGGGTGTGATAAAGGCGGACTTCTCCTGCGCCTCGGGGCTCAGGGAAATCTGCCAGTATCCTCGACTCAGATCCATTATTGCCAGCTAACTTCTCAAGCAGCTCCTCGATGCGCGGCATAGGGTGCACGTCAAAGGCTGTAATGGTGTTGAACCCCCTGTAGTCCACGCAGAACCGGGTGGTCCGGTCCTTCTTTGGCACGAGAACTATGGGGGAGGCCTATGCGCTCTTTGACCGTCGAATCACCCCCAGCTGTAACATCTCATCAATCTCCTGGCGCAAAACCTGCTGCACCTGGTCGGAGATTCGATAGGGTGTTCGCCGTAGTGGGGCATGATTCCCGGTGTCCACATCGTGGACTGCTAACTCAGTCCTTCCAGGTCGGTTGGAAAACACGACCCGGAAGGGTTCCAGTGTGGTTTGCAACTGCAACCGCTGTGGTTCAGTTAGCGAGGCGCTTACCTCCACGTCCTCAATGGACTCACTGGCCTTGGCTTGGGCCAGCATGTCCAGTAGGGTGTCTTCCTCCCCGTCTTCGGGTAAGCTGCAGACCGGTAGGACGTTCATGATGAGCCTTCATCATGTTGACGTGAAAGGCCTTTCGCCTACCCCGAGCGTGGTCAAGCGTGACCACGTAGGTGACCGGGTTGAGCTGTTGGTGGACGACGTACTGGCCCTCCCAGGCTGCTTGAAGCTTATCCGTTGGTACGTGGGGACAAGCACCCACACCATTTGACCCACGTGGTAGGTCCGCTCCCGGGCGTTCTGGTCGTACCAGTGCTTCTGGTCAGCCTGAGCCTGCGTCATGTTGTCATGCACCAACTGCATCAAGGTCTGCATCTTGTCACGGAAGCGCATGACATACTCCACTATGGACACTTCAGAAGGGTTCGGCTCCTCTTCCCAGGATTCTCTTACCAACCCAAGGGGTCCCCGGACTCGCCTGCCGTACAGGAGCTCGAAGGGGGAGAACCCTGTTGAGGCCTGCGGAACCTCTCGGTAAGCGAACAGCAGGTGTGGAAGGTACCGCTCCCAGTCGCGCCCTTGTGTCTCAACCAGCATGCGTAGCATCTGTTTGAGGGTACCATTGAAGTGTTCACACAAGCCATTGGTCTGTGGGTGATACACACTCGATACCAGGTGCTTCACCTGCATTCTCTTACAGAGAGCCTCCATTAGGCGAGACATGAATTGGGTCCCTTGATCGGTAAGCATCTCCCTGGGAAATCCTACATGTGAAAAGATAGCCAACAGGGCATCCGCCACCTTATCTGCCCTAGTTGACGACAGAGCTACTGCCTCTGGGTACCGGGAAGCGTAGTCTACCACAGTAAGGATGTATCGCTTTCCAGAGCTGATGGGGACAGCCAGCGAGCCCACAATGTCCACCGCGATCCTCTGGAAAGGCTCCTCTATCACTGGCAAAGGGATCAGGGGAGCCTTAAGAGCAGGCCCCGCCTTCCCCACTCTTTGACAGGTGACACAGGAGCGGCAGTAGTTTGACACATTTGTCCCCATCTTAGGCCAATAGAAGTGTTGAGACAGCCGGGCCTTTGTTTTGCTGATCCCCAAGTGTCCAGCTAGCGGGATCTCATGGGCAATCCGTAACAACTCACCCCAGAATTGCTGCGGGACTACCAGCTGTCTTTCCCTCAACCACTCCTTTTGCGATTTTCCGGGTACTTTCTCCCGGTACAACCTTCCTCTTCCCCAGAACACCCTCTCCTTATCAGTCACGGAGGTCGGCATCTCGGCGAGTTGTCTCAAACTCTCTAGGCTCGCATCTGTGTGCAGAGCGGCCTGAAACTCCTGGCTAGGGGAAGCCAGAAGCGATGTCAGGGTCCCTTCCCCACGGGAACCCTCTTGGACCTGCTCTGGGTCCACCTCTGGTTCAGTCACACTGATGACTGAGGAGGGTCCGGAAGGCAGACAGTTATCTGCGTTCCGGGCACTCTGACTGCGGGTGACAACAGCTACGTAGGCTGTCTCCCCGGGGATTTCTACAGACCCATCAGCCGGCTCTGCTATGGGCTCTACCTCCCCATCCACCCCCATTACCTCAGGAGCATTGCTACTTATGGGCCAGTTACCTTCCTCGGTGGCACTGGTCAATTGCATGGCATCACCTTCCTTACAGTTCCCATGTATCTCCCCATTTCCTGTAGCACCGACACTTGCCCCTGCTAGGGGTTCCTCAGCCGTCTCACTCCGCAGAGCGACGTGGCTGAGCACTCCTGTACCTACGGACACATCAACTTTCACAGAAACATCATTATCAGGTTCAGTTGGCACAGGTACAACATTTTCACCATCAATCCTAGGGAAAAAATGGTTATCAGATGCATCATTATAAGATAAAGCATGGTCAGGTAACACATGCGATTTCCCATCATCATCATCATCATCAGGGTTAACGTTACCCTTATTAGCAGATTGGAGAGGGGTGTCAGGGACGTAGTATGCAACCATCCTCCCCAAATCAGTCCCCAACAAAACATCAGTGGGCAAATTATCAGACAGCCCCACTTCCTTCACTCCGCTCCTGGCACCCCAATCAATATAAACCCGGGCCATTGGCAAGGGACAGCTGATGCCCCCAATCCCAGTGACAGTTAGGCATTTTCCCAGAATGATTTCTTCAGGGGCCCCCAGTTCGGGTCGGATGAGGGTTCGTTCAGCCCCGGTGTCCTTGAGGCCTGTAGCAACATGGCCTCCCACAGTGACATGCTGTACGTTGTCACACACCCTCCCAGCCACACCACCCACCAAAAGAACTGCTGCATTAGGCCCTGGGGCCTTGGATGGGGGGTTCTTCTGCTTGTCTGGACAGTGGGGACTGATGTGACCAGTCCGCTTGCAGACGTAACACTGGCGAGGTTCGGAGGTAGGTCTGATGCTGTTGGCTACGGGGACAGGACCTCTGGTGTGTTGGCTGGCAGGGGTACTGGCATTGGTTGCAGGCTTACCCCCTCTCCAGCTGGTGGTGACTGGCTTCCGCACTTCCGATCTACAGTTGGCCTCAAAGGCATCGGCAATCTGCGCTGCTTTCGTCACGTCTTTGGGTTCTCTGTCCATCACGAACTGTCGCACCTCAGCTGGGCAAAGATGTAAGAACTGGTCTTTGATCATCAGGTCTCGCAGCTGTGCAAAGGTGGTCACTGACAGTCCTTGAATCCACTGGTCAAAGTGGGTCCCCAGTCCATGCGCCACATCGCTGTAACTGTCATGTAGGCCACGGTGGAGGTTCCGGAACTTTCTACGGTACACCTCGGGTGTAATCTGGTACTTGGCTATCAGAGCCTTCTTGATGGCCTCATAGTCACCATCTTGTCCTTTAGGGAGGGCAGCAAACGCCTCCAGAGCTTTGCCTCTCAGCCCTGGTGTCAGGTATCGTGCCCATTCATCTGCAGGCAGCCGGTACTGTCTGCAGGCTTTCTCAAAGGCCCGCAGAAAAGTGTCCAAGTCCCCATCCTTTTCCATAACAGGGAAGTGATCGGGCCGGGGCTTCGGTATCTGAGCGCTGCTGGGCTCACAGCCGGACTGGGACGACCCCTGCATTTGCAGTCGGGCTAACTGCAGCTGGTACTCCCGCTCCGCTTGGGCCTCTCGCTCGGCTCTCTGGGCCTGGGCCTCTCGCTCGGCTCGCTCCTGGTATTGCTGGATCAGCTGCAGACGTCTCTCTAGGTCATCTGCGGAGCATTGTTACAGAGCCAGCTGCAGGCAGAGATCTGTGCCCTTCTGGTTGCCAGTAGGGCCCGTATTCAGTGGTTGGACCTCTGCTGCAGCACCATGTTCGCTTGTGCTGGCTTCTGCTGCCTCTGGGCTCTGTGGCCTGGCTTGGTCTGCTTCAAATTGCACCAGTTCAGCGACCATTTGAGCCTTGGTCTTGCCCTGGGAGTTCAGGCCATGGTACGTGCATATTCCAACAAGAGCGTCCTTCTTCTGGGCGTACCAGGCTTCTCCTTTCGCAGCCATGGTTGCCAAATAAAAGATAGGACAGAAAAACGAAGAGAAAGGGAAGGGATAACTACCAGTACACACAATTGTCTCAGGACTAATAAACACTGAGTTCGTTCTCCAAACTTATTTGCGCAGAGTTCTCTCAAAACTTTGCAAGTTTTTAGTGAGAGGAATGATCACTCAAACCAAATCACTAATGGTCTAAGATCCCACCGCCTTGCCACCAATTTGTCACGAATCCACACCGCTGCCGCCAATATGTCACGATTCACACTGTGATTGTCACCCCTATGTCACGGATCGGGGTGACTTTAGGCCAACAGATGGCTATCACATGTGCAGGGGGGCTTATCTTAGTTATCCCTCCACTGCTACAATGTGATGAAAAAACACACACAAGGCTATTGACCTTTTAGTTTACAGCAGGGGCTTATTTTTGGTATCCCACTGCTCTTCAATATACCACGAACTGCAGGGATTTATGTATATCCCGCTTACAGTTCCACTTGAAACCTGCAGCTCTCTGGCACCCCCCTTACCCTCAGGTCAGATTAGGTACTGCACCTAGGATAACTAGTCGCCAGAAAGGCTGCCTGCTATGTACTGGCTATTGGGCACGCTGCAGAGAGGCGATATAAATACTCCCACTCAGGCAGGAACAATAATTATCAACGCCGCAGTCGCTACAACGACACCCAAAGGCCCGCACACGGGATGCTGCCACCAGCTTCGATTAAACAGGTCCAAAGCTAACCCAAAACAGTAGCGTAATTCCCTTCAGAAGGCTTAAGGTACGTTTTAGAGCATGAAGAACGAATCTAGTATTAAATATTAGACCCCATTAAAGTTTAGGCAGTGTTTATAGAAAAATATTACAAGGTTGTTACAAAAACAGACAATTGCAAATATGTACAGAGGTAATTATAAAAATAACAGGGGTTAAATGAGAAATATCACTTACATGTGTTCAGATCATTTGAGGCAACCAGGCTAGTGGAGTTCCCATATGTCCCAATGCATCAGGACTCTGGTTAGGAACAGCTCTTCAAGTCAGACTCACATAGGCTCCAGCAGACAGACTCCAGGCTGGGGTGAGGGTAGAAACGTATAAAGTGTAGCTCGGTGACATCACTGTCATGGTTCTCAATGGCAAGAGACCGTAGTAAAGCATACAAAAGGACTAGCTCTTGGAAGATGGGAACTCGAGCTGACTGTGAGCTAAACCTACCGCACAACTAACAGTGGCCGGGTAGCGTGCCTACGTTTTATCCCTAGACGCCCAGCGCCAGCCGGAGAACTGACTGACCCTAGCAGAGGAAAATACAGACCTGGCTTACCTCTAGAGAAATTTTCCCCAAAAGGCAGACAGTAGCCCCCACATATAATGTCGGTGATTTTAGAGGAAATTGACAAACGAAGTATGAAGATAGGTTTAGCAAATTGAGGTCCGCTTACTAGATAGTAGGAAGACAGAAAAGGGAACTACACAGTCAGCTGAAAACCCTTTCAAAACACCATCCTGAAATTACTTTAAGACTCTAATATCAACTCATGACACCAGAGTGGCAATTTCAGCTCACAAGAGCTTCCAGCCTCAGAAATAAACAATCACAGAGAACTGGAACAAAAATGCAAAACAAACTTAGGACTACAAGTCCAACTTAGCTGATAGTAGTCTAGGAGCTGGAACATGCAACAGAAAGGCTTCTGGTAACATTGTTGGCCGGCATAGAAATGACTGAGGAGCAAGGCTAAATAGACAACTCCCACATCCTGATGGAAACAGGTGAACAGAGGAGATGAAGCACAAAAGTGCAGTACCACCAGAAACCACCGGGGGAGCCCAGAAACCAAATTCACAACAGTACCCCCCCCTCAAGGAGGGGGCACCGAACCCTCACCAGAACCACCAGGGCGATCAGGATGAGCCCTATGAAAGGCACGGACCAAATCGGAGGCATGAACATCAGAGGCTGTCACCCAAGAGTTATCCTCCTGACCGTAGCCCTTCCACTTGACCAGATACTGAAGTCTCCGTCTGGAAACACGGGAGTCCAAGATCTTCTCGACAACGTACTCCAACTCACCCTCAACCAACACCGGAGCAGGAGGCTCAACGGAAGGCACAACCGGTACCTCATACCTGCGCAACAATGACCGATGGAAGACATTATGAATAGAAAAAGATGCAGGGAGGTCCAAACGAAAGGACACAGGGTTAAGAATCTCCAATATCTTGTACGGGCCGATGAACCGAGGCTTAAACTTAGGAGAAGAAACCTTCATAGGGACAAAACGAGAAGATAACCACACCAAGTCCCCAACACAAAGACGAGGACCAACACGACGACGGCGGTTGGCAAAATGCTGAGTCTTCTCCTGGGACAACTTCAAATTGTCCACCACATGCCCCCAAATTTGATGCAACCTCTCCACCACAGCATCCACTCCAGGACAATCCGAAGACTCCACCTGACCGGAAGAGAAACGAGGATGAAACCCCGAATTACAGAAGAAAGGAGAAACCAAGGTGGCAGAACTAGCCCGATTATTGAGGGAAAACTCCGCCAAGGGCAAAAAGGCAACCCAATCATCCTGATCCGCAGACACAAAACACCTCAAATAAGTCTCCAAGGTCTGATTAGTTCGCTCGGTCTGGCCATTAGTCTGAGGGTGGAAAGCAGACGAAAAAGACAAATCAATGCCCATCCTAGCACAGAACGCTCGCCAAAATCTAGACACGAATTGGGTTCCCCTGTCAGAAACGATATTCTCCGGAATACCATGCAAGCGCACCACATTTTGAAAAAACAGAGGAACCAGCTCGGATGAGGAAGGCAATTTAGGCAAGGGAACCAAATGGACCATCTTAGAAAAACGGTCACACACCACCCAGATGACAGACATCTTCTGAGAAACAGGGAGATCAGAAATAAAATCCATGGAGATGTGAGTCCAAGGCCTCTTCGGAATAGGCAAGGATAACAACAATCCACTAGCCCGAGAACAACAAGGCTTGGCCCGAGCACAAACATCACAAGACTGCACAAAACCTCGCACATCTCGCGACAGGGAAGGCCACCAGAAGGACCTAGCCACCAAATCCCTGCTACCAAAGATTCCAGGATGACCTGCTAACGCAGAAGAATGGACCTCCGAGATGACTCTACTGGTCCAATCATCAGGAACAAACAATCTACCAGGCGGGCAACGATCAGGTCTATCCGCCTGAAACTCCTGCAAGACCCGTCGCAAATCTGGGGAAACAGCAGATAATATCACTCCATCCTTAAGGATACCTGTAGGTTCAGAATTACCAGGGGAATCAGGCTCAAAACTCCTAGAAAGGGCATCCGCCTTCACATTTTTAGAACCCGGTAGGTAAGAAACCACAAAATTAAACCGAGAGAAAAATAACGACCAGCGCGCCTGTCTAGGATTCAGGCGCCTGGCGGACTCAAGATAAATCAAATTCTTGTGGTCGGTCAATACCACCACCTGATGTCTAGCCCCCTCAAGCCAATGACGCCACTCCTCAAAAGCCCACTTCATAGCCAAGAGCTCCCGATTACCAATATCATAATTTCGCTCAGCGGGCGAAAACTTACGAGAAAAGAACGCACAAGGCCTCATCACGGAGCAGTCGGAACTTTTCTGCGACAAAACCGCCCCAGCTCCGATTTCTGAAGCGTCGACCTCAACCTGAAAAGGAAGAGTAACATCAGGCTGACGCAATACAGGGGCGGAAGAAAAGCGGCGCTTAAGCTCCCGAAAGGCCTCCACAGCCGCAGGGGACCATTCAGCAACATCAGCACCCTTCTTAGTCAAATCAGTCAACGGTTTAGCGACATCAGAAAAACCAGTTATAAATCGACGATAAAAATTAGCAAAGCCCAAAAACTTCTGAAGGCTCTTAAGAGAAGAGGGTTGCGTCCAATCACAAATAGCCTGAACCTTGACAGGGTCCATCTCAATGGAAGAGGGGGAAAAAATGTACCCCAAAAACGAAATCCTTTGAACCCCAAAAACGCACTTAGAACCCTTTACACACAAGGAATTAGAGCGCAAAACCTGAAAAACCCTCCTGACCTGTTAGACATGAGAGTCCCAGTCATCCGAAAAAATCAAAATATCATCCAGATACACAATCAAAAATTTATCCAAATATTCACGGAAAATGTCATGCATAAAGGACTGAAAGACTGAAGGGGCATTTGAAAGACCAAAAGGCATTACCAAATACTCAAAATGGCCCTCAGGCGTATTAAATGCGGTTTTCCACTCATCCCCCTGCTTAATTCGCACTAAATTATACGCCCCACGAAGATCAATCTTAGAGAACCACTTGGCCCCCTTTATTCGAGCAAACAAATCAGTAAGCAGTGGCAAAGGATACTGATATTTAACCGTGATTTTATTCAAAAGCCGATAATCAATACACGGCCTCAAAGAGCCATCTTTTTTAGATACAAAGAAAAAACCGGCTCCTAAGGGAGATGACGAAGGACGAATATGTCCCTTTTCCAAGGACTCCTTAATATATTCCCGCATAGCAGCATGTTCAGGCACAGATAGATTAAATAAACGACCCTTTGGAAACTTACTGCCCGGAATCAGATCTATAGTACAATCGCACTCTCTGTGCGGAGGTAGTGAACCAATTTTAGGCTCCTCAAAAACGTCACGATAATCAGATAAAAATTCCGGAATCTCAGAGGGAATAGATGACGAAATGGAAACCAAAGGTACGTCCCCATGAGTCCCCTGACATCCCCAGCTTAACACAGACATTGCTTTCCAGTCGAGGACTGGGTTATGAGATTGCAGCCATGGCAATCCAAGCACCAACACATCATGTAGATTATACAACACAAGGAAGCGAATAATCTCCTGGTGATCCGGATTAATACGCATAGTTACTTGTGTCCAGTATTGTGGTTTATTACTAGCCAATGGCGTGGAGTCAATACCCTTCAGAGGTATAGGAACTTCCAGAGGCTCTAAATCAAACCCACAGCGTTTGGCAAAGGACCAATCCATAAGACTCAAAGCGGCGCCAGAGTCGACATAGGCGTCCGCGGTAATAGACGATAAAGAGCAAATCAGGGTCACAGATAGAATAAACTTAGACTGTAAAGTGCCAATTGAAACAGACTTATCAACCTTCTTAGTACGTTTAGAGCATGCTGATATAACATGAGTTGAATCACCACAATAGAAGCATAACCCATTTTTTCGCCTAAAATTCTGTCGTTCGCTTCTGGACAGAATTCTATCACATTGCATAATCTCTGGCGCCTTCTCAGTAGACACCGCCAAATGGTGCACAGGTTTGCGCTCCCGCAAACGCCGATCAATCTGAATAGCCATTGTCATGGACTCATTCAGACCTGTAGGCACAGGGAACCCCACCATAACATCCTTAATGGCATCAGAGAGACCCTCTCTGAAATTCGCCGCCAGGGCGCACTCATTCCACTGAGTAAGCACAGACCACTTACGAAATTTTTGGCAGTATATTTCAGCCTCATCTTGCCCTTGAGACAGGGCCATTAAGGCTTTTTCAGCCTGAATCTCTAAATGAGGTTCCTCATAAAGCAACCCCAAAGCCAGGAAAAACGCATCCACATTGAGCAACGCAGGATCCCCTGGTGTCAAAGCAAATGCCCAGTCCTGAGGGTCGCCCCGGAGCAAGGAAATTACAATCCTGACCTGCTGTGCAGGATCTCCAGCGGAGCGAGATCTCAGAGACAAAAATAATTTACAATTATGTTTGAAATTCTGGAAGCGAGATCTATCCCCGGAGAAAAATTCAGGTAAAGGAATTCTAGGTTCAGATATAGGAGCATGAATAACAAAATCCTGTAAACTTTGAACCTTCCCAGCGAGATTATCCAAACCTGTAGCTAAACTCTGAGGATCCATATTAATCAGGTGAAATCAGAACCATTCAAGGATTAGAAGGAGAGAGAGACGAAGGCTGCAATAAGCAGAGATGCTAGTGAATCAACTAATGAGCAAACTCAGGGAAAAAAAAAAAAAAAAAAATTCTCTGCAGACTTCTTTTCTCTCCTTTCTTCTGCCAATTATTTTAACCCTTGGCCGGCCAAACTGTCATGGTTCTCAATGGCAAGAGACCGTAGTAAAGCATACAAAAGGACTAGCTCTTGGAAGATGGGAACTCGAGCTGACTGTGAGCTAAACCTACCGCACAACTAACAGTGGCCGGGTAGCGTGCCTACGTTTTATCCCTAGACGCCCAGCGCCAGCCGGAGAACTGACTGACCCTAGCAGAGGAAAATACAGACCTGGCTTACCTCTAGAGAAATTTTCCCCAAAAGGCAGACAGTAGCCCCCACATATAATGTCGGTGATTTTAGAGGAAATTGACAAACGAAGTATGAAGATAGGTTTAGCAAATTGAGGTCCGCTTACTAGATAGTAGGAAGACAGAAAAGGGAACTACACAGTCAGCTGAAAACCCTTTCAAAACACCATCCTGAAATTACTTTAAGACTCTAATATCAACTCATGACACCAGAGTGGCAATTTCAGCTCACAAGAGCTTCCAGCCTCAGAAATAAACAATCACAGAGAACTGGAACAAAAATGCAAAACAAACTTAGGACTACAAGTCCAACTTAGCTGATAGTAGTCTAGGAGCAGGAACATGCAACAGAAAGGCTTCTGGTAACATTGTTGGCCGGCATAGAAATGACTGAGGAGCAAGGCTAAATAGACAACTCCCACATCCTGATGGAAACAGGTGAACAGAGGAGATGAAGCACAAAAGTGCAGTACCACCAGAAACCACCGGGGGAGCCCAGAAACCAAATTCACAACACATCACCAAAAGGGCTGGCTCCCCAGACCCTCCTATCTCTTCAGTCTTAGTGAATTTAACACAAGTTTGTCTAATGCCTGTATCTCCGCTACAGAACATGTCAGAATCATAACACACCCAGCATTCATCTTGTATAAAGATTTGCTCTCTATAGATACTAAATTCAGGCTAGTAGGGACACTCAGTTCCAGAGAAATCCAAACTCTGTCCCTGTTGGACTTGGAAGCTCCTGCTTACAGTGATGGATAGATGCGCCGATGGACTTTAGCAATATGTACCCATTATTTTCCTAGCCTAAATCGTTTGCCCAATATCTTGCAATATTAGGACAAAGGACCGCATGTTTTAAAAGGGAGATCAGACCAGTTTCTGCTAGCATAACTTTCCACTGCAGTATGCCGGTCGTAAATTCCTTTCTTCAATAAAACTCCCCCACATACATTGACAAGGCAAGCTCTTGCCTGAGTGAAAGGGAAAGGGGGGGGGGGTTTAGCCCACAGCCTGGGCTAACAAGAGAAACTAAACTTATATGATATTTCATACAATATTGTGACAATCTCCCAGCAAAATTAGGGCCATTTCTGAATGGCCTCAATCTTGTTTACTTGGGGTTTGATAACCCCGTGGCCGATCACGTACCCTAAGTATCGGGCTTTCGTGAGCCCTATCATGCATTTCTTTGAGTTCACTGTTAACCCCGCGATTGTGAGGGACTCCAGCACTGCTTGTACCTGGGACAGGTGGGTATTCCAGTTGGTACTTAAGATGACGATATAATCTAAATATGCCGACGCATACTTCTGATGAGGCTCTAATACTATGTCCATCAGCCTCTGGAATATGGCCGGAGAGCCATGTAACCCAAAAGGCAAGACGACATAGTGATAGAGACCCTCTGGCGTTATAAATGCGGTCTTTTCTTTTGCCAATTCTGTCAGTGGAACCTCCCAGTAACCTTTGGTAAGATCGAGCGTGGTGAAGTACTTGGCCTCCCACAAACTCCCAATTAGCTAGTCCCCCCAGAGCATTGGATAGAGGTAAAATTTTGACACATTCATTTTCTGAAAGTCATTGCAAAAACGTAATGACCCGTCTGGCTTCGGAATTAGGACAATGGGGCTGGCCCACTCTGGGATTCCTCGATGACTCCTAATTGGAACATTTGCTTCACTTCAGTCACGATGGCTTGCCTCTGGGCTTCTGGCACTCAGTACGGTTTCATCCGTACCCTTACCCAAGGCTTGGTGACAATGTCATGTCGGATCACCAAAGTCCGCCCCAGCAGTTCTGAGAATACATCCGTATTCTGTTGCCCCAAAACCTGAGCCTCCCGTCACTGCTGTTTTATGAGAGCGTCATCTATTTTAACGTCACCCCCGGCCGCGTCCCTGGCCGGTGACAGAGGATTCTCTGATGGTATGGCTGGAGTCGCCTCTGTAACCAAACATTCCCGGTTCTTCCAGGCTTTTAGCAGGTTCACATGGTACTGTTGTTCTGGTTTTCTCTTTCTAGGCTGGTACACTCTATAATTCAATTCTCCCAACTTTTCCAGTACCTCATATGACCCTTGCCACTTTGCCATGAGTTTACTCTCTGCCGTGGGCACAAGCACTAACACTCTATCCCCTTCTTTAAAGGACCTGGCCTGGGCATCCATCAGATGCTCTTTTACTATGGGCCTGACTGCCGCAATCTGGTCCTGCATGCTCGCCAGGCTCTCAATGACACTCTTATGCACACTTGGCTCCTGTTCTCACATCTCCTTGGCCATGTCTAGCAACCCCCTCGGATGCCTGCCATACAATAGCTCAAAGCGGGGGGAAGCCTGTGGTACCTCTCAGATAGCAAACAATAGATAGGGCAGTAACATGTCCCAATCCCTCCCGTCCTTGGAGACCACTTTTTTTAGCATGGATTTAAGGATCTTATTAAATCTCTTTACTAACCCGTCGGTTTGTGGGTAGTTCACGAACGTGCGTAGCTGTTTAATACAGAGCAGCTTACATAGCTCCCTCAACACCTTGGCTATAAAATGAGTCCCCTGATCGGTAAGGTTCTTCTTTGGTAGCCCAAGGCAGCAGAAGATTGAAAACAGCTCGCGGGCGATAAGTTTTGCCGAAGTGTGACAAACTGGTATCGCCTCTGGGTAAGGGTTGGCATAGTCCACTACAAAAAAAACTCTATACGCCTGAACACAGCGGGTCCGTGCTCCCGAGGATTGGTTTATGCATCACGGGTGAGCTGGTTTATATTCCTTCTTTCATAGTCCACTACAGCCAGAATATGTTGGTGGCCACAGGTGGACTTGACTGTAGGCCCCACCAGATCCATTGCTATCTGATCAAATGGTACCTCTATAATGGGTAGAGGTACCAATGGACTGCGGAAATTCGCAGTGGATAGTGAAGTAGTTAGTTGACATTGGGGGCACGACTCACAATACCTCTGCAACTCAGCATAAATTCAGGGCCAAAAGAACCACTGCAGAATACATTCCTGGGTTTTCTTTACCCCTAAGTGTCCCCCAGCATGTGTGTGTGAGCCATCTCTATCACTGCACGACGGTACGTCTGGGGCACCACCAGCTGTTCTACCACTTCATTGTGGATTTTATCAACTTTGCATAACAAATTCTGGTTGACAACCATGCAGGGAAATATCGCCTCTGCACCCGGTTGCTGAGGCACGCCATTTATTTCTACCACCCTTTCTCGTGCTCGGGCCAGAGTGGGATCCTGGAGCTACACTGTCCCAAAACTACCAGAGGATACTTACAGCTGGAGAATCTTTGGGGTCTCCTCGACCTCTCCTGCCAATACCTCTAGGGGAAACCTATTGGGGTTACACTCTGTCCCTAGGTTGGCGACCCCTACGGCACATATACCTGACTCAGGATCTTTGGGTTCCATGGCCAGTATCACATTTACCCTGGGAGGGTTAACCCTGTTCTCCCAGAGGGACCAGAACAGGGGCAAGTCTCTTCCCAACACAGTCCCATATGGAAGAGTCTTCACCACTCCCACCACTTGTTTTATCTCTCCACACGGGGTGGAAAAAGTAACCTCCTCGTTCGGGTACTCTCAGAGTTCACCATGTATACAAACAACACCCACTTTTTTCCCAGTGGGTTCTAAGTCTGACATTAATGACCCATGTACCAGTGTCACTAGGCTTCCTGAGTCCAGGAGGGCCTCAGCCTGGTGTCCATTTACACGCACCTAGCACAGATGCGATTCACCCTCTGGAACAAACGGATCAGCGGCAAAAACAGCCTGGGCGTACATCGACACATGCCGAGTAAACCCCTAGTCCATGGGTTCTGCTGTCAGGGGGCAGTTGGCAGCCACATGTCCTTGTACTTGGCACCGCAAACACCTAATAGCTGTGGCACAACTGGACCCCGGGACCAGTTTAGGGGAAACGGGTCTCTTGTCACTGTCACTTCGTGGTACCCCTCAGTATGGGCTCTGTCCTGATTGGCTCCAGCAGTGGGTCGTGGACCTTTCCCAGGTGGGGCCCGATATGCTGACTGTAGTGGAGCAGAGTCCTGTATAAACTCCTGAGTGGCTGTATACCGCTCAATCAGGCTGACCACCTGGTCTAGGGTGCCGGGTTCCCCTTGACCCACCCATGACTGAACTGGCAGAGTTCTTACTAGTCGATCAACCACCACCCTCTCTACCATCTGGAAAGGAGTTAAGGTCTCAAGCTGAAGTGATTTTCTTTTTTTTTTTTTTATACCAGCAGCAATAATTCATATGCCTGAGACCTGGTGGGATAAGAGACTCCGCAAAGGACCACTTGAACACCTGCTGTGCCCGCACATGCACATATGTATTAACCCCCAGTCAGGCAAGGATCTCACCTCTCAGTTTCTCATAGTCCAGGGCACCATTCTGACTGAGGTCTAAGTAGGCTTTCTGGGCATCTCCCTTCAGAAAGGGGGCCACCACTTCAGCCCACTGGGACACCGGCAAGCTCTCCCACTCTGCTGTGTGCTCCAACACGGTGATGAAAGCCTCCATATCGTACTCAGGACTCATCTTCCTCAGTGCTGACTGAACTTTATACCAGGCCTCCGAACGGATCGTGGTCGCTGGTGAGGACACCTCTCGCAGGGCCTTAATCTGTTGTAGGATCAGCTCATTAGTTTTCTGCTGCGGTTGATACAGCATCTGCTGCTGGTGACTGTGCTGCTCCTGCTACTGCCACTGAAACTGCAGCTGCTGAAGCTCCTGCAGCTTCTCTTGCTGCTGCTGCCGTTTAAACTGCAGCTGCTTGTTAGCCGGCTTTAGCTGTTGCGTTGCAGGCTTAATCACTGACAGGCAGCACGCTTTGCGCTATGCCTTTGTTCACACTGACCGCATTCTTCAAGTATATGTAGTGCGGCCTTGTTCACACCATGCTGTAATGAGGCAGTGACCCAGTAAAGTTCAAAGCAAAATGTCTTTAATGTCCAAAAACACAAAAATGAAAAGCAAACGGTATCTTCCGGATTGCAGCCGGGGCGTCAAAACAGTCCGTATCCGAGACCGGTTGCCGTAGGTGACTGCACTCCCATGTCACGCTGAGGGGGTTTCAGGCGCTCGCTTTCCTTGGCTCTGTATTGACTGCACACATAAGCCGAATGTTGCCGAGCCAAGTCTCCCACCATCCTGTCTGTAAATACTACCTTCCTGCCACTCTGACAGGCTGTGGGACACACCTGACAACCACCCTGACCGACTACAGATCCTGTTTTCTGATTACTCTGACAGGCTATGGGACACTCTCTCCCACCACCCTGACTGACCACCCCCTTTGACAGGCTATAGGTACCTCTTTCACATCATCCTGGTGGAAGGTTAGGGTTAGGGTACTGTTGTGAATTTGGATTCTGGGCTCCCCCGGTGGCTACTGGTGGAATTGAACTGGTGTCTTCATCTTCTCTGTTCACCTGTTCCCATCAAGATGTGGGAGTCGCTATATAACCTTGCTGCTCTGTTAGTTGCTTGCCGGTCAACAATGTTATCAGAAGCCTCTCTGTGCTTGTTCCTGCTCCTAGACAACTACTAGATAAGTTGGACTCTTGTCCATGTTTGTTTTTGCATTTTTTGTTCCAGTTCACAGCTGTAGTTTTGTTACTGTGTCTGGAAAGCTCTTGTGAACAGGAATTGCCACTCTGGTGTTATGAGTTAATGCCAGAGTTTTAAAGTAATTTCTGGATGGTGTTTTGATAGGGTTTTCAGCTGACCATGAAAGTGTCCTTTCTGTCTTCTGCTATGTAGTAAGTGGACCTCAAATTTGCTAAACCTATTTTCATACTACGTTTGTTATTTCATCTTAATTCACCGCCAATACATGTGGGGGGCCTCTGTCTCCTTTCGGGGTATTTCTCTAGAGGTGAGCTAGGACTAATATTTTCCTCTGCTAGCATTATTTAGTCCTCCGGCTGGTGCTGGGCATCTAGAATCAACGTAGGCATGCTACCCGGCCACTGCTAGTTGTGCGTTAGGTTTAGTTCATGGTCAGCTCAGTTCCCATCTTCCAAGAGCTAGTTCCTATATATGCTGATGCTATGTTCTCTTGCCATTGAGATCATGACAGTTTGACCGGCCACCTAAAGGGTTAAAATCCTTGGCTGAGAAAGGAGAGAAATAAGTAGTCTGCTGAAATTTTTTTTTTTTTTTCTCCTTCTAATCCTTGAATGGCTCTGTGTCCACCTGTTTGTAATGGATCTTCAGAGTGTAACTGCAGGTTTGAATAATCTCGCCACGAAGGTACAAAATTTGCAAGATTTTGTTTGTCATGCACCTGTATCTGAGCCGAGAATTCCTTTGCCGGAATTTTTCTCGGGGAATAGATCTGGGTTTCAGAATTTTCGAAATAATTGCAAATTATTTTTGTCCCTGAAATCTCGCTCTGCCGGAGACCCTGCACAGCAGGTCAGGATTGTGATTTCCTTGCTCCGGGGCGACCCTCAAGACTGGGCTTTTTCATTGACACCAGGGGATTCTGCGTTGCTCAATGTGGATGCGTTTTTTCTGGCCTTGGGGTTGCTTTATGACGAACCTCATTTGGAGCTTCAGGCAGAAAAAACTTTGATGTCCCTATCTCAGGGGCAAGATGAAGCGGAAATTTACTGCCAAAGATTCCGTAAATGGTCTGTGCTTACTCAGTGGAATGAGTGCGCCCTGGCGGCGACTTTCAGAGAGGGTCTCTCTGATGCCATTAAGGATGTTATGGTGGGGTTCCCTGTGCCTGCGGGTCTGAATGAGTCCATGACAATGGCTATTCAGATCGATAGGCGTTTGCGGGAGCGCAAACCAGTGCACTATCTGGCGGTGTCCACTGAGAAGTCGCCAGAGAGTATGCAGTGTGATAGAATTCTGTCCCGAAGCGAGCGGCAGAATTTTAGACGGAAAAATGGGTTGTGTTTCTATTGTGGTGATTCTACTCATGTTATATCAGCATGCTCTAAGCGCACTAAAAAGCTTGGTAAATCTGTTTCCATTTGCACCTTACCGTCTAAGTTTATTCTATCTGTGACCCTGATTTGCTCTTTGTCATCTATTACCACGGACGCCTATGTCGACTCTGGCGCCGCTTTGAGTCTTATGGATTGGTCCTTTGCCAAACGCTGTGGGTATGATTTAGAGCCTTTGGAGACTCCTATTCCTCTGAAGGGGATTGACTCCACCCCATTGGCTAATAATAAACCACAATACTGGACACAAGTAACTATGCGTATTAATCCGGATCACCAGGAGATTATTCGCTTTCTGGTGCTGTATAATCTACATGATGATTTGGTGCTAGGATTGCCTTGGCTGCAATCTCACAACCCAGTCCTCGACTGGAGAGCTATGTCTGTGTTGAGCTGGGGATGTAAGGGGGCTCATGGGGATGTACCTGTGGTTTCCATTTCATCATCTATTCCCTCTGAAATTCCTGAGTTCCTGTCTGACTATCGTGACGTCTTTGAAGAATCCAAGCTTGGTTCGTTACCTCCGCACCGAGAGTGCGATTGTGCCATAGATTTAATCCCGGGTAGTAAATACCCAAAGGGTCGTTTATTTAATCTGTCTGTGCCTGAACATGCTGCTATGCGAGAATATATAAAGGAGTCCTTGGAAAAGGGACATATTCGTCCATCGTCATCTCCCTTAGGAGCCGGTTTTTTCTTTGTGTCAAAAAAAGACGGCTCTTTGAGACCATGTATTGATTATCGGCTTTTGAATAAAATCACTGTTAAATATCAATACCCATTGCCGTTGCTGACTGATTTGTTTGCTCGCATAAAGGGGGCCAAGTGGTTCTCTAAGATTGACCTTCGTGGGGCGTATAATTTGGTGCGAATCAGGCAGGGGGATGAGTGGAAAACCGCATTTAATACGCCCGAGGGCCACTTTGAGTATTTAGTGATGCCTTTTGGTCTTTCTAATGCTCCGTCAGTTTTCCAGTCCTTTATGCATGATATTTTTCGCGATTATTTGGATAAATTTATGATTGTGTATCTGGATGATATTCTGATTTTTTCGGATGACTGGGACTCTCATGTCCAGCAAGTCAGGAGGGTTTTTCAGGTTTTGCGGTCTAATTCTTTGTGTGTGAAGGGTTCTAAGTGTGTTTTTGGGGTACAGAGGATTTCCTTTTTGGGATATATTTTTTCCCCCTCTTCCATTGAAATGGATCCTGTCAAGGTTCAAGCTATTTGTGATTGGACGCAGCCCTCTTCTCTTAAGAGTCTTCAGAAATTTTTGGGCTTTGCTAACTTTTATCGTCGATTTATTGCTGGTTTTTCGGATATTGCTAAGCCATTGACCGATTTGACTAAGAAGGGTGCTGATGTTGCTGATTGGTCCCCTGATGCTGTGGAGGCCTTTCGGGAGCTTAAGCGCCGTTTTTCCTCTGCCCCTGTGTTGCGTCAGCCTGATGTTACTCTACCTTTTCAGGTTGAGGTCGACGCTTCTGAGATCGGAGCTGGGGCAGTGTTGTCGCAGAAAAGTTCTGACTGCTCCGTGATGAGGCCTTGTGCCTTCTTTTCCCGTAAGTTTTCGCCCGCTGAGCGGAATTATGATGTTGGGAATCGGGAGCTTTTGGCCATGAAGTGGGCTTTTGAGGAGTGGCGCCATTGGCTTGAGGGGGCCAGACATCAGGTGGTGGTATTGACTGACCACAAAAATTTGATTTATCTTGAGACCGCCAGGCGCCTGAATCCTAGACAGGCGCGCTGGTCATTATTTTTCTCTCGGTTTAATTTTGTGGTGTCATACCTACCGGGTTCTAAGAATGTTAAGGCGGATGCCCTTTCTAGGAGTTTTGAGCCTGACTCGCCTGGTAACTCTGAGCCCACAGGTATCCTTAAGGATGGAGTGGTATTGTCAGCCGTTTCTCCAGACCTGCGGCGGGCCTTGCAGGAGTTTCAGGCGGATAGACCTGATCGTTGCCCACCTGATAAACTGTTTGTTCCTGATGATTGGACCAGTAGAGTCATCTCTGAGGTTCATTCTTCTGCGTTGGCAGGTCATCCTGGCATTTTTGGTACCAGGGATTTGGTGGCAAGGTCCTTCTGGTGGCCTTCCCTGTCACGAGATGTGCGAGGCTTTGTGCAGTCTTGTGACGTTTGTGCTCGGGCCAAGCCTTGTTGTTCTCGGGCTAGTGGATTATTGTTGCCCTTGCCTATTCCTAAGAGGCCTTGGACGCACATCTCGATGGATTTTATTTCAGATCTGCCTGTTTCTCAGAAGATGTCTGTCATCTGGGTGGTGTGTGACCGTTTCTCTAAGATGGTCCATTTGGTTCCTCTGCCCAAGTTGCCTTCTTCTTCCGAGTTGGTTCCTCTGTTTTTTCAAAATGTTGTTCGTTTGCATGGTATTCCTGAGAATATCGTTTCTGACAGAGGGACCCAATTCGTGTCTAGATTTTGGCGGGCATTCTGTGCTAGGATGGGCATAGATTTATCTTTTTCGTCCGCTTTCCATCCTCAGACGAATGGCCAGACCGAGCGGATTAATCAGACCCTGGAGACATATCTGAGGTGTTTTGTGTCTGCTGACCAGGATGATTGGGTTGCTTTTTTGCCATTGGCGGAGTTCGCTCTCAATAATCGGGCCAGCTCTGCCACTTTGGTGTCCCCGTTTTTCTGTAATTCGGGGTTTCATCCTCGATTTTCCTCTGGTCAGGTGGAATCTTCGGATTGTCCTGGAGTGGATGCTGTGGTGGAGAGATTGCATCAGATCTGGGGGCAGGTGGTGGACAATTTGAGGTTGTCCCAGGAGAAGACTCAGCTTTTTGCCAACCGCCACCGTCGTGTTGGTCCTCGGCTTTGTGTTGGGGATTTGGTGTGGTTGTCTTCTCGTTTTGTCCCTATGAGGGTCTCTTCTCCTAAGTTTAAGCCTCGGTTCATCGGCCCGTATAAGATATTGGAGATTCTTAACCCTGTTTCCTTCCGTTTGGACCTCCCTGCATCCTTTTCTATTCATAACGTTTTTCATCGGTCATTATTGCGCAGGTATGAGGTACCGGTTGTGCCTTCCGTTGAGCCTCCTGCTCCGGTGTTGGTTGAGGGTGAGTTGGAGTACGTTGTGGAGAAAATCTTAGACTCTCGTGTTTCCAGACGGAGACTCCAGTATCTGGTCAAGTGGAAGGGATACGGCCAGGAGGATAATTCTTGGGTGAATGCATCTGATGTTCATGCCTCTGATCTGGTTCGTGCCTTTCATAGGGCCCATCCTGATCGCCCTGGTGGTTCTGGTGAGGGTTCGGTGCCCCCTCCTTGAGGGGGGGGTACTGTTGTGAATTTGGATTCTGGGCTCCCCTGGTGGCTACTGGTGGAATTGAACTGGTGTCTTCATCTTCTCTGTTCACCTGTTCCCATCAAGATGTGGGAGTCGCTATATAACCTTGCTGCTCTGTTAGTTGCTTGCCGGTCAACAATGTTATCAGAAGCCTCTCTGTGCTTGTTCCTGCTCCTAGACAACTACTAGATAAGTTGGACTCTTGTCCATGTTTGTTTTTGCATTTTTTGTTCCAGTTCACAGCTGTAGTTTCGTTACTGTGTCTGGAAAGCTCTTGTGAACAGGAATTGCCACTCTGGTGTTATGAGTTAATGCCAGAGTTTTAAAGTAATTTCTGGATGGTGTTTTGATAGGGTTTTCAGCTGACCATGAAAGTGTCCTTTCTGTCTTCTGCTATGTAGTAAGTGGACCTCAAATTTGCTAAACCTATTTTCATACTACGTTTGTTATTTCATCTTAATTCACCGCCAATACATGTGGGGGGCCTCTGTCTCCTTTCGGGGTATTTCTCTAGAGGTGAGCTAGGACTAATATTTTCCTCTGCTAGCATTATTTAGTCCTCCGGCTGGTGCTGGGCATCTAGAATCAACGTAGGCATGCTACCCGGCCACTGCTAGTTGTGCGTTAGGTTTAGTTCATGGTCAGCTCAGTTCCCATCTTCCAAGAGCTAGTTCCTATATATGCTGATGCTATGTTCTCTTGCCATTGAGATCATGACAGGGTACCTTCCCACCCCCCTGGACAGGCTGCGGATAAGGCTTTCCCTGACCCCCTTGTTACTTTAGGAGCTGGGCTGCTTATGGGGCAGCTACCACTGGCCATGTCACCGTCCGTCGTGACAATGGTTAGGTGCACTGGACCACCTGCTTCGTGATCCCCACGCCTGTCCCAATTGCCCTTAGCACTTATGCTGGCTCCTTTTGGGGGATCCTCAGCAACATCACCCTGTAGCATGGCACGGTTGAGTTCTCCTGTGACATCACATGACATATCAGATCTGGGAGGGTTGTCAGAGATGTATTGGGCAACCAACCTTCCCAGATCAGTTCCCAATAAAACATTTGTGGGGAGGTTCTGACACCCCCACTTCCCTTAATTGCTTCCTCGCACCTCAATCCAAGAAAACTTGGGTCATCGGTAGGAAACAGCGAACACCCCCAATCCTGGTGACAGGGTCTTTCCAGGAATGAGTTCCTTCGATAACATAAACTCAGGGTGGATGAGGGTACGCTCCGCGCCAGTGTCCTTGAGCCCAACAGTAACGGTGTTCCCCCGGTAACCGGTTGCATATTTTCACAGGCACTCCAAAACACCCCATCCACAAAAATAACAGCTGTACTAGGCCCTGAGCCTCATGTGTGGGGTTCATCTTCTGCCTTTCCAGGAAGACGAGACTGATGTGACCAGTTCGGTCGCAGGTATAGCACTGTCAGGATTGAGATGCAGGCCGGGTGCTGGAAGATGAGACAAGACCCCCTGAGGGCCGGCTGGCAGAGGCACATAGGGTGGTTGTCAGCTAACTTTCACAGAAATAAGAATATAAGTACCAATAATTCCAAATATTTCACCGACAAAAAGCACTATATACACAGAATAATTAAATATACCCAATAAAACTTAACATTTAATACATTATTTAATTAAAAATAAGAACCACAAAACACATACGACCTTCAGACAATGCCTGTTGTTTGGCTGAAAGATACAGGGTGCACAGTATCCCTAATTACCAAACTATCTTTACCCTATTTTGCTGCAGAGGTTGGCACCCTAGGTCCTGCGCAGTGGCGCACCCGCTCAACGTAGGCTCGCCCTAATCCACCCTATCGTGTAGGAAAAGACAGCAAATCAAACAGCAGACCATACAAATTCAGACAAATACAAAAATTGTCATCAATATCAATTGAAACCATGTGCTCAGATATATTGCACATTGCACCGTGCAGTTCTGTGTGTTAAGTTATAGCACACACTTATTCCCAAAACATGGCACACTAATCGACCTGCACTGTACCTAAACTTGCCCTGCCTACCTGCGGAGGTTGGCACCCTAGATTCCTGCACAATTGGCGCCCCCGCTCGTCGTCGTCTACCCTAGTACACCCTATAGGCATTTATGTGAGGGAGACATTAAGATATGGGAACAGTATGCTGGTTTATATAATGGTAGAAATGGATACCAATGTACCAAAAGGGCATCAGATTCACAGTGCAGAAATTATATCAAATGACAATTGTCTTCTAATCTAATATTTCTTAATTAGCATAATTATCAAGCATATTCATCTCAACAAGTTATCCAGCATGTTTATCTCAACGCATTTCCCCAAGGTTGGTTCATCAGGAGACATGCTTTACATGAAATCATAGGAAACTTATCTGAACTTGAAGTTGGCAGGGTGGGGATCACCCTGGCTAGGAGGAGTGTGTCCTACGTAGCGGTGGGGATGATATCCATCCTAGAGCGCCTTGTGTTCCCAATGCCTATCTTAGCCTTATCTACACTTACCTCCTGGTGATTTCTGACACATCGACGTTCTGTGCCGCCCGCTCGGTTCACTACTTCTGGGTCCATACACTGAGAGGTCCCGCAATGTACCATGGTAAACCACTTCCGGTACATGAGGCGCATGCGCGTTCCACAGTGCGCATGCGCGGACAGACTTACAATCCTCCAGCCGCAGACACGCTACATTCCACAGCAAACAATAAGAGATGAGTGGAGTGCAACGACGTCAATGGTAGGGCGGCGCAACACAATAGCTTCTTCCCCACGACCAATCAGCGCCTCATTCTATGCGCATAACATCAACTAAGGTCAGAACATAGCTTTTTGGGAACCAAACCCTATTAACTTCTAACGCCGAAAAACCATAGGTCGGTGTGTGATTTATGTTCCCATTACAGCTTAGGACAGAGGCTGGATGCTGGACTGAGAGAGGCGAGATTAACCCTCGCAGGCACAACCCCAGTCACGTGCTGAGAGCGGGTACGTGACGAATAAGTGACACCACGGAGAGGGATCTGTGACAACTTCTAAGGCCGAAAAACCATAAATACAACCACAATACATATTTACAACTAGCTGTTTCCAGCCAGCTAACGCTCGGCACGCTCATTGCTATCTAATTAACGCTGCTGGTGATTAAACTAAAGTAAATAATGACAACATTCTATAGCGCTTACACAGGTGGTGAATTAACTTAAAATGAAGTTAATAACAATAGTGTGGTGATGTGGTGGGGGCAGGATTATGTGTGGTGATGTGGTGGGGGCAGGATTATGTGTGGTGATGTGGTGGGGGCAGGATTATGTGTGGTGATGTGGTGGGGGCAGGATTATGTGTGGTGATGTGGTGGGGGCAGGATTATGTGTGGTGATGTGGTGGGGGCAGGATTATGTGTGGTGATGTGGTGGGGGCGGGATTATGTGTGGTGATGTGGTTGGGGGGCGGGATTATGTGTGGTGATGTGGTTGGGGGGCGGGATTATGTGTGGTAATGTGGTGGGGGCGAGATTATGTGTGGTAATGTGGTGGGGGTGGGATTATGTGTGGTAATGTGGTGGGGGGCGGAATTATGTATGGTAATGTGGTGGGGGCGAGATTATGTGTGGTAATGTGGTGGGGGGGCGGGATTATGTGTGGTAATGTGGTTGGGGGGCGGGATTATGTGTGGTAATGTGTTGGGGGCAGGATTATGTGTGGTGATGTGGTTGGGGGGCGGGATTATGTGTGGTAATGTGGTTGGGGGGCGGGATTATGTGTGGTAATGTGGTGGGGGCGAGATTATGTGTGGTAATGTGGTGGGGGCGAGATTATGTGTGGTAATGTGGTGGGGGTGGGATTATGTATGGTAATGTGGTGGGGGCGAGATTATGTGTGGTAATGTGGTGGGGGGGCGGGATTATGTGTGGTAATGTGTTAGGGGCGGAATTATGTATGGTAATGTGGTGGGGGCGAGATTATGTGTGGTAATGTGGTGGGGGGGCGGGATTATGTGTGGTAATGTGGTGGGGGCGGGATTATGTGTGGTAATGTGGTGGGGGCGGGATTATGTGTGGTGATGTGGTTGGGGGGCGGGATTATGTGTGGTAATGTGGTGGGGGCGAGATTATGTGTGGTGATGTGGTTGGGGGGCGGGATTATGTGTGGTAATGTGGTGGGGGGCAGGATTATGTGTGGTGATGTGGTTGGGGGGCGGGATTATGTGTGGTAATGTGGTTGGGGGGCGGGATTATGTGTGGTAATGTGTTGGGGGCGGGATTATGTGTGGTGATGTGGTTGGGGGGCGGGATTATGTGTGGTAATGTGGTTGGGGGGCGGGATTATGTGTGGTAATGTGGTGGGGGCGAGATTATGTGTGGTAATGTGGTGGGGGTGGGATTATGTGTGGTAATGTGTTAGGGGCGGAATTATGTATGGTAATGTGGTGGGGGCGAGATTATGTGTGGTAATGTGGTGGGGGGGCGGGATTATGTGTGGTAATGTGGTGGGGGCGGGATTATGTGTGGTGATGTGTAGGGGGCGGGATTATGTGTGGTGATGTGGTGGGGGCGGGATTATGTGTGGTAATGTGGTGGGGGCGGGATTATGTATGGTAATGTGGTGGGGGCGAGATTATGTGTGGTAATGTGGTGGGGGGGCGGGATTATGTGTGGTAATGTGTTAGGGGCGGAATTATGTATGGTAATGTGGTGGGGGCGAGATTATGTGTGGTAATGTGGTGGGGGGGCGGGATTATGTGTGGTAATGTGGTTGGGGGGCGGGATTATGTGTGGTAATGTGGTGGGGGCGAGATTATGTGTGGTGATGTGGTTGGGGGGCGGGATTATGTGTGGTAATGTGGTGGGGGGCAGGATTATGTGTGGTGATGTGGTTGGGGGGCGGGATTATGTGTGGTAATGTGGTTGGGGGGCGGGATTATGTGTGGTAATGTGTTGGGGGCGGGATTATGTGTGGTGATGTGGTTGGGGGGCGGGATTATGTGTGGTAATGTGGTTGGGGGGCGGGATTATGTGTGGTAATGTGGTGGGGGCGAGATTATGTGTGGTAATGTGGTGGGGGTGGGATTATGTGTGGTAATGTGTTAGGGGCGGAATTATGTATGGTAATGTGGTGGGGGCGAGATTATGTGTGGTAATGTGGTGGGGGGGCGGGATTATGTGTGGTAATGTGGTGGGGGCGGGATTATGTGTGGTGATGTGTAGGGGGCGGGATTATGTGTGGTGATGTGGTGGGGGCGGGATTATGTGTGGTAATGTGGTGGGGGCGGGATTATGTGTGGTAATGTGGTGGGGGCGGGATTATGTGTGGTGATGTGGTTGGGGGGCGGGATTATGTGTGGTAATGTGGTTGGGGGGCGGGATTATGTGTGGTGATGTGGTGGGGGCGGGATTATGTGTGGTAATGTGGTGGGGGCGGGATTATGTGTGGTGATGTGGTTGGGGGGCGGGATTATGTGTGGTAATGTGGTTGGGGGGCGGGATTATGTGTGGTAATGTGTTGGGGGCGGGATTATGTGTGGTGATGTGGTTGGGGGGCGGGATTATGTGTGGTAATGTGGTTGGGGGGCGGGATTATGTGTGGTAATGTGGTGGGGGCGAGATTATGTGTGGTAATGTGGTGGGGGTGGGATTATGTGTGGTAATGTGTTAGGGGCGGAATTATGTATGGTAATGTGGTGGGGGCGAGATTATGTGTGGTAATGTGGTGGGGGGGCGGGATTATGTGTGGTAATGTGGTGGGGGCGGGATTATGTGTGGTGATGTGTAGGGGGCGGGATTATGTGTGGTGATGTGTAGGGGGCGGGATTATGTGTGGTAATGTGGTGGGGGCGGGATTATGTATGGTAATGTGGTGGGGGCGGGATTATGTGTGGTAATGTGGTGGGGGCGAGATTATGTGTGGTAATGTGGTGGGGGGGCGGGATTATGTGTGGTAATGTGGTGGGGGGCGGGATTATGTGTGGTGATGTGTAGGGGGCGGGATTATGTGTGGTGATGTGTTGGGGGCGGGATTGTGTGGTAATGTGGTGGGGGGGCGGGATTATGTGTGGTGATGTGTTGGGGGCGGGATTATGTGTGGTAATGGGGTGGGGGGCAGGATTATGTGTGGTGATGTGGTGGGGGCGGCATTATGTGTGGTAATGTGGTGGGGGCGGGATTATGTATGGTAATGTGGTGGGGGGGCGGGATTATGTGTGGTAATGTGGTGGGGGGCAGGATTATGTGTGGTAATGTGGGGGGCGGGATTGTGTGTGGTGATGTGGTGGGGGGGCGGGATTGTGTGTGGTAATGTGGTGGGGGAGCAGGATTATGTGTGGTAATGTGGTGGGGGCGGGATTATGTATGGTAATGTGGTGGGGGGGGCGGGATTATGTGTGGTAATGTGGTGGGGGCAGGATTATGTGTGGTAATGTGGTGCGGATTGTGTGTGGTAATGTGGTGGGTGCGGGATTATGTGTGGTAATGGGGTGGGGGTGGAGCTACTGTGCAGGGGGTGGGATTAGCGAGTAATCACGATGCCTCTTATATATATATATAGATATGGTAAAATATAAACAATACTGACCAGACCCCATTTGGGGCAATGGGTCAAAGGATTTACATCCATAAGGGACTAACTAGGGTATGGGCAGAAAATTGGTGAAATATGTGTGTATATATATAGATATATATGTGTGTGCAGTGGACTATGTATAGATTTATTGTGTCACTGGCAATAATGTAACATCTGTCCTGAAAAGCTGCAGGTCTCACCCAGGTGTTAATATGTATTTTCCTGAGACAATTAGACTTCTGTCTCCAATCTCACCAGGGGGTCCTGCTGGAAGCCAAGAAGAAAGGTAACAGTTGACACCTCCTAGCTCTTGGTAGAGCGATGTTAATTACGGCCTGATAGTATCTCTGTGAGAACCTTTACACAAAGGATCTCAAGAGAAAATAATATATTCATTGGGGGGCGCATCCGTGGTCGAATCAAAAAAACAAGCAATTATGATATTAACCTAAGGAGCTGGTCTAGAAACCTGACCTCCACACCAAAGCTATAAATAAGGGCTGTATACAGAGAAAACATGTTAATGTGAGGGCAGCCTGAGACACTGATGTGTTCCACCAACTCCATATTCACCCCCCCTCAGGGAGCAGAAAGCAAACTACCAGTTAGATGATTTCTGTAAGTTTTCTCCTGTTTATTTTGATACTGTTTTGCATAAGTTGTATGTCTTTTTATTATCATATTTTTATACCTTTTCTTACTGTAAGCACTGAACCTTTTTGTATTAAAGTATAAAACTTTAACAAGTTGAACCTTGAATGTTCTAAAAGAATCCATAGCCTAAAGGTGTGTGAGCCTTATGAGTGGTAGACGTTATTATCTAATATATAAAGCTGAATGTGTGTATGTATGTATGTATGTATGTCCGGGATTGGCATCTGAACTGTCGCAGCTACAGCCACAAAATTTTGCACAGTCACACGTCTGGACCCTGAGAGCGTCAAAGTTATGTTGTGAGGTGAAATTTTAACCCCGCGCTTTCCAATTCACCAAACAATTTTGCCCCTATCTACATAATGGGGAAAAAATGAAAGGAAAAGTGTTGGAGGCAAATTAACAGCTGCCAGATGTGAACAATGGGGACTTAAAGAATGAGAGCGATGGCGCCAAACAGTATATACTGTACAGTTGCTAAGGTGGGGCCCCGACATGGGATAATCACCACACCACCACGGGATATGAACACACACACAAAATGCGCCACACACTACCACGTGCTCGAACACATATACCACCCTCAGCGCACATTTCACCACACATACACCAACCTCGCCACATAAAAGTTGAAACACAAAAGTCGCCGCTCAAAACTCGCCATGCGTAAAACTCTCCACATGCAAAACTAGGCTCACGCAAAACTCGCCACACGTGCAAAACTCACCTCATGGAAAACTCGCCACACGCAAAACTTGCACACGCGGAAAAATTGCCACATGCACAAAAGTTGCAACACATGCAAAAGTTGCCTCACACAAAACTTGCACATACTCAAAAGGCACCACACATAAAACTCGCCATGCGCAAAACTCGCCATGCGCAAAACTTGCTGCACACAACTTGCTGCACTAACCTGTCACATGCAACTCGACACACAAAAAGTTGCTACACGCATGTCGCCACACAAAACTCATCTCACAAAAGTCGCTACATGCATGTCGCCACACGCAACTCACCACACACTACTTGACACACGAAACTCGCCCTAAAACACACACAAGTCTGGTATTATCCTTCAAAAATAAAAATCTGATTAATAAGCTGACAAACTACAACAGCAACAAATGTACCATATAGGAATCCGGCAGCTGTCAGTCACATGACCAGTCTATTATGTGTATGTGTGAGCTAATATATACTGCCAGGGGGTGGGCTTACTGTTGGCTGGGGATTTATCAGGCTGCCAATTTAGTTTACAAATACTGAGGTAAAAATACTGACCAAATAACGTGTGAACGAGGTCTAATACAGGAGGAGATGACATACAGATATATACTATATACAGGAGGAGATGACACACAGGTATATACTATTTACAGGGGAGATGACACACAGGTATATACTATATGCAGGAGGAGATGACACACAGATATATACTATATACAGGAGAGATGACACACAGGTATATACTATATAGAGGAGATGACATACAGGTACATACTACATACAGCAGGAGATGACATACAGGTATATACTATATACAGAAGGAGATGACACACAGGTATATACTATATACAGGAGCAGATTACCTACAGGTATATAGTATATACAGGAGGAGGTGACATACAGGTATATGCTATGTATAGGAGGAGATGACATACAGGTATATACTATATACAGGAGGAGATGACACACAGATATATACTATATATAGGTGAGATGACACACAGGTATATACTATATACAGGAGGAGATTACATACAGGTATATACTATATATAGGAGGAGATAACATACAGGTATATACTATATACAGGAGATGACATACAGGTGTATACTATATATAAGGGAGATGACAAACATGTATATACTGAGGTGAAAATGAGAGGTGTGAGGTGAAAATGAAAAGGTGAGTGCAAAATGAGAGGAGTGAGGGAAAATAGTGGAGTGATCGGAAAATGACAGATGTGAGGTCGAAATGACAAGTGTTAGGAGGGAATGAGAGGAGTGAGGGGGAAAATAAGAGGAGTGAGGGGGAAAATGAGAGGTGTGAGGGAGAAAATGAGAGATGTGAGGGGGAATATGAAAGATGTGATGGGGAAAATGAGAGGCGTGATGGGAAAATAAGAGAAGTGAGGTGCTATAACTAACCACGGATATTTACTATGCCCAGGCAACGCCGGGCTCTTCAGCTAGCTTAGATTTACAATCTCCATGCTTTTCTCATGGTCAACTTTATGTGGCCTGTTCAAGAGTTGGAACAGCCAAAAATCTGTTTGTCTTTGCACCTGAAGGAAAAACTAAGAATGTCGTTTATCAAAAGGCTCTCGAATAAGTAGTAGAAGATTACTTCACATTACTTGGCCAATTTAGTTAAATCTGTGTGGAATATCTCTGGTGTTGAAATATATGTTGTAAAATGCTTCTATTAGCTTAGTTTTTGCCTTTTAATAATTACATTTCTATCTATTTGTTTTGTGGTTTTTTACCCAAAACAAAAAATAAACACAAACAATAAGTGAAGCACAACATACAAATACAAACTCTGACCGGGATGGCCTTCTCTATGGGAACAATAGGGCGAGGTCAAATACCACCAATCAGATAAGGTTTGTCACGTCATATCATTCGCAGCATGCAAGAATTCGATTGGCAATGAAGAAGGCCTGGCCAATTTTACAGGCAGATCCAATTATTAAAAAGTTCCTTCCTGCCAATCCATTATTGACGTTTCGGCGAGCCAGAAATTTGAGGGATCAGCTTACCCACAGTCACTATGTTGGCCAGCCTGCACCCACATTTCTCAGCAGCGCTCCTGTGCGGGGTGGTTGTACCCCGTGTGGCAAATGTGTTGCGTGCCCCAATATTGAGCGTTGCTCTTCTTTCTCGAACTCAGATGGCACGAAGAATTTTACAATCAAGAAACGTATATCATGTACCTCTAGATATTATGCTACGTGCCCTTGTGGCCTTATATATATTGGGTTGACCACAAGACAACTTAAAGTTCGGGTTAGAGAACACGTTCTTGGTATACAGGCGGCAGCAGAATGTAAGGATGCCACTATTCTTAAAACGATACCTAGGCATTTTAGGGACTTCCACTCTTGCGATGCAGCGTTGCTGAGGGTGCGGGGTATAGATTCCCTTAATATCAACATTAGGGGGGGTGGACTATCCAAACGCCTTGCAAAATTGGAAACAAGGTGGATGTGGACTCTGCGTACCATTCACCCTGATGGGTTGAATGAAAATATTTCCTTTGCTCCATTCTTGTGACGCACATCTGTATTGCATATCATATGGGTTATGTGGCTTGCAGCCTAGTGTTTTTATGTAGTTACATATATATATATATGTTTTTATGTATAGGTGTGTTTTTATATGTTCATGTTTATTGTATTCTTTATTTCTTATCTAGTATTGATACGGTGGATCGATGAATGAATATTGAAGTGATAATGAATCTTAGGTTACCTTCCGAATAAGAGTTTCTGCGTGTCAACAATAACAGCTTATTATGTATAATATATATTGTATTGGGTATATTCATTCCATATAGCTCCATTCATGTCTATTTGATTTATATTTGTTATTGTTTGTATTTGTATGTTGCGCTTCACTTATTGTTTGTATTTATTTTTGGTTTTGGGTATATGGGGTTCTGTATTTTTATTTTTAACTAGCTGTACTACCCGGCTTCGCCCGGGTTAATGACTGCTGTTAGCAAAATAGAATGTGTTAACAAAAATTTATTCTGGACAAAAACCACAAAACAAATAGATAGAAATGTAATTATTAAAAGGCAAAAACGAAGCTAATAGAAGCATTTCACAACATATATTAGCTTTGTTATACTGAGAATGTCTTTGTTGCCTATATTAACCAATCAGAGCTCAGGTTAATTAACTGTAGCAAAATAGAAGCTGAGCTGTGATTGGTTGCTATTGGCAGCCTGATAAATCCCCAGCCAACAGGAAGCGCACCCCCTGGCAGTATATATTAGCTCACACATACACATAATAGACAGGTCATGTGACTGACAGCTGCCGTATTTCCTATATGGTACATTTGTTGCTCTTGTAGTTTGCTTATTAATCAGATTTTTATTTTTGAAGGATAATACCAGACTTGTGTGTGTTTTAGGGCGAGTTTCATGTGTCAAGTTGTGTGTGTTGAGTTGCGTGTGGCGACATGCATGTAGCGACTTTTGTGAGATGAGTTTTGTGTGGCGACATGCGTGTAGCAACATTTTGTGTGTCGAGTTGCATGTGACAGGTTAGTGTAGCAAGTTGTGTGCAGCAAGATTTGTGCATGGCGAGTTTTGTGCGTGGCGAGTTTTATGTGTGGTGCGTTTTGAGTATGTGCAAGTTTTGTGTGAGGCAACTTTTGCATGTGGTGCAACTTTTGTACATGTGGCAAATTTTCTGTGTGTGCAAGTTTTGCATGAGGTGAGTTTTCCATGAGGTGAGTTTTGCACGTGTGGCGAGTTTTGCGTGAGCCTAGTTTTGCAAATGGCGAGTTTTGCATGTAGCGAGTTTTGCGCGTTGCGAGTTTTGAGTGGTGACTTTTGTGTTTCGACTTTTATGTGGCGAGGTTGGTGTGTGTGTGGTGAAATGTGTGCTGAGGGTGGTATATGTGTTCAAGCACGTGGTAGTGTGTGGCGCATTTTGTGTGTGTGTTCATATCCCCGTGGTGGTGTGGTGAGTATCCCATGTCGGGGCCCCACCTTAGCAACTGTACAGTATATACTTTTTGGCGCCATCGCTCTCATTCTTTAAGTCCTCATTGTTCACATCTGGCAGCTGTTAATTTTCCTCCAACACTTTTCCCTTCACTTTTTCCCCATTATGTAGATAAGGGCAAAATTGTTTGGTGAATTGGAACGCGCGGGGTTAAAATTTCACCTCACAACATAGCCTATGACGCTCTCGGGGTCCAGACGTGTGACTGTGCAAAATTTTGTGGCTGTAGCTGCGACGGTGCAGATGCCAATCCCGGACATACACACATACATACATACACACATTCAGCTTTATATATTAGATATACCTGTATGTAATCTCCTGTATATAGTATATACCTGTGTGTCATCTCACCTATATATAGTATATATCTGTGTGTCATCTCCTCCTGTATATAGTATATACCTGTATGTCATCTCCTCCTATACATAGCATATACCTGTATGTCATCTCCTCCTGTATATACTATATACCTGTAGGTAATCTGCTCCTGTATATAGTGTTTGGAGCGCCCCCACACCGCCGCAGGGCCGAGGGGTACCCGGAGCCGGGCCTCTAGGTCTCAGTCCTGGGGTTGTCACGGTGGCTAGACCCGGTCCGTGGCCCTGTCTGTCAGTGGGGGACGTCCGGTGCAATAAGTGGTGTAGTAACGGTGTAGCGGTGCAGTTGTGGGGTGCAGGTCGCGGTAAATAACGAGGACACCAGGTTGCAGTCTCTTTACCTCTTTACTGAAGCTCTCTGGGTCCTCAGTCCAGAATACGGCTCACCAGGCTGCGCAAGTCCGGCCGGTCCAATGGCACTTCCAGAGCTCTCCTTGCAGGTGGAAATCGGTGCCTTCCTTCTAGCGCTATGTGTTGCAGTCCTTCCCTGCTGTGCTTACGGAAAGTACCCCACAACTGTTGTGTCTGTTTCTCGTGTTCCCTCACAACAACTTAATTCGCAATGATCTTCCTCGTCCCTCCAGATACTATGGTAGGAACGCACCCGTATGACGGGGAGGCTCGGAGATCTTCCGGGACTCTATCTGCGCCCCTCTCCTGTTGGTACCCCCCTTTGCCTTCCTGGGTGATGCGTGAGACAGTCCGCCTAAAGCTAACTGCCCTGCCGTAGGTCTGAGGTATGGCTTGAAACTCTTTACCTCCTCGGCGTTCCGGCCACCGGTAGTGCGCCTCAGTAAGGTGCTGCCTCTTTCAGCACAACCCTCACTGGTATCTCCTTTCGCTTGACTTTGTTTCTCACTCAGCACAATCTATCTCGCTTCTAGTCCTTTCTTGAGTCCCGCCGCTTCCAGGAGCCTGCGCGGACCCGTTACGTTCTTTCAATGCCAAGCCTCTGCCAGGATCCCACCCCTGGCAGAGACCCTACAGTCTCTCCCTTCACAACACCCCCTGCCACAGGGTGTTGCTCCGTTCAATCCCGTCAGCGTTCTCTCTAACTTCCTGCCTGACCCCCAGTTTACCCACTATGGTGGGGAGTGGCCTAATGAATAGCACCCTTAGCTCCCCCCGGAGGCCCAGCTGTGAAATGAATTGGTGACTGTGATACCTGCTCAGAGAACTCCTTCAGTGCCATCGAACGCACCATGGCCCCCCTTAGTGGCTGAGCCATGATACTGCAACGACCAGGACTCTGGGGCGCTGCACTCCCCCCTGGTTAAACACAGTACTCCGGGACTGGGAAGAAAAACAACAATACAGGTTAGCAAAAAGACATACAATTTTGTTGAGTGCAAATAACAGTAAGTATACTTAAGTAAGCTTCCCTTTATGGGAGGTGAGGACACTTGTAACGTTACAAACATAATTAACCTTATAAGTTACAGAGCATAAATAACTTCTGTTACCCAACCGGGTATTCTACTTAGTGCAATTTTTGGAACAATAACTTAACATTGCCTTTAAGAAACTCACACTCTTAGTCTATCAAAGGCCTTCCTATAATCACATTATAAGGCATTTCAACTTTACATTCTCCTTCTTGTGAACCTGCAGGACCGCCTGTCCCTACAGCACCAGACCTACTGCCTCTCCTTTCTTTTACAGGACCGCCCTGTTCAGCCAGGGCCTACTGCCTTTCGCTACTATACACAGTATAGACATAACATTCCTTTCATTTAAAGAACTCTGAGCCCGCTCTACTCGGCTCCTTTAAGGACTCACTCTCTAACCCCTACGGGTTCACTCTCTGTCCTTAGTAACAAAGTAACTTTTCAATGGGGACGCGGGGTTTACCTTCTATCCTCACCTTCATTATTACTTCTTTTACTTTCAACTATGCAGGCTTCTACATCTACCCCTACGGGCTCTCTGCATCTTTCCTTTCTACAAAACATTATTCAGATTTCACATTTCAACAACTTCAACACATATAACTCGGCATGTAAAACAGTTACATTTTCTTTTTCAAGGCATCATTATCACATTACTGTTCGGTAACAGTATCTCTTTCAAATTTACTTCGTCACATCCCCTTTAAGAGGGGACCAAGTCTTTCTGAGGTAGCTCGTCTTCTCAGCCTACCAGTCTTATGCAAAGTTCCAGCCCGGGATCTTCACAAAGTGTCTTTAACTAGGACTAGTAGGAAAGGTTTCTTCGCAAAGTGTCTTTTGGCTCAAACCAATAGGGCAAATATCTTCGCAAAGTGTCTTTGGCTAAAACCAGTAGGGAGCACCCTTAAGAAGGTGCAACTATTTACAAAGGAAAGTTCGAATCATGCACAGTTCATGATTTCTGCAGTTTTTTTAAACTTGTGCAAAACTTTGAGAACAACAATAGTGGCCCCGGGTCAACAAGGGGTCACCTTTAACCCTAGACGGGTTTAGTAGCAAACAGGAACAGTTAAAGGAATGAACAGTTAACTATTTACATTTTCCATCCAATGATAGTACTTTCAAAACTTTCCACGAGGCGCCACCCGGCAGGTGGATCCCTGCAGTTCAGGGTTCAGATCCACTCCTACTGCCAGGTACACCCCATGTGTTCGGGTCTGTTGTATGACCAGATCGTGCGCAGCGATGAAGGTCTGGGTTCCCACTGCTCTCTGCGCTGGCTCCTCAAGAGTCTCAACCACCCGAAGAGGCACCCCCTTGGCCACTGCTGTGGTGGCGGTGATCAACCTGCGGGCTCCAGGTTCCGCAGCCAGGCAGGTGGAGGCGACCGGAGTGGCTTCAGATCGATCACACGGTGACACCTTGGCTACAGGGGCTGGCCTCTCCTGCTTGTACACATTCAGAGCAAACCACCCCTTCTCTCCAAAGTGCCGGGTGTAGGTAACGCTGTCCCCCGGGTAGAGGTCCCGATCCGGGTGACCTTCTCTGAGGTGCGACTCCACATCCCGGCGATTGACAAAGACCTCCGCATACAGCCCCGGTTCCTTGATAAAGCCCCAGCCTCCTCGGAGCTTGAAGATGGTGACGATGCCCTGCCTGCGCGGGGCCTGGTGAATGGTGGGGTCCTTACGGGCCCGGTCCTTGACCGCCAAATCTTTTTGATGGTAGGCCTCCCGTTTAGCCTGATGTGCTTTCTCTTCCTCCCGCCACCGCTGTTCTAGCTGGATCTGATATTCTTCCCAGCTTAGGGCCTGTACCATTTCTCCCTTCTGGGTCTCCACCCCGGGGAACCCCATGAGATTGGATCCAGGGTTCACCCAGCGGCACACCGTGCGCTCCGCACTGACCTCGCACGGTAAGGGAGTAGGGGTGATAGGGGCTCGCATACGGTGTTCCATGCCCGTGGCTTCCTCCCATGGTAACAGGCGCTGAAGTCTATGGGTCCCCGGGAGAGGTGGTGCTGCTACGGATCCCACTAACACACCCTCTGCTGGTGGGGCAGGATCGGCGGACTCACCCACTGGTACGATTCCACTTTCCGCAACAGGTCCCGCTGGTTCTTCCGATGTCCGTGAATCTGCTGCCGGTACCACCTGATGCGGGGCCTGGACTCTCACATGCAGTTGGAGGAGCTGGTTATATAAATCCTCCATCTCGGCTCTCAGGAATTTGGTGTTATCCACGGAGGACAGGCTGCTGGGCTCAGCCGGGTAGTCAGGGGAGACTTCCACTTCAACCCCGCTGTCGGGTTCGGAGCTGCTGGCCATAGCGTCCTCCACGTGGGTCGCTTCCTGGTCTTTTTCCCGCTCTCTCCTGCGTGAGCAGTTTCGTTTTCTCTGCCTCCGCCCCCCATTAAGGATTAGGAGGCGGATCTCTGCTGCTGACGGACACGTCCTCACTGCACAGAAATACTTAGACTGGGCGGCCATTGTTGTTCGCGCTCTGCAGCTCGTCTACGCCCACTCCACGCCCCTCTTCTCTTCCTGCGCTCTTCTCAGCGCTGCAATGGCGGCGGATTTTGGCGCGAACTCTCAACGGCAAGCAGTAGCACACAGTTCTCTCAATAAAGTACAGTCCAAGCACAACAAATCACAGTCTCTAGGCACACATGACCTGATTCTTCAGGCTTAAGTAAATCCTGTTCGTGACGCCAAGTTTGGAGCGCCCCCACACCGCCGCAGGGCCGAGGGGTACCCGGAGCCGGGCCTCTAGGTCTCAGTCCTGGGGTTGTCACGGTGGCTAGACCCGGTCCGTGGCCCTGTCTGTCAGTGGGGGACGTCCGGTGCAATAAGTGGTGTAGTAACGGTGTAGCGGTGCAGTTGTGGGGTGCAGGTCGCGGTAAATAACGAGGACACCAGGTTGCAGTCTCTTTACCTCTTTACTGAAGCTCTCTGGGTCCTCAGTCCAGAATACGGCTCACCAGGCTGCGCAAGTCCGGCCGGTCCAATGGCACTTCCAGAGCTCTCCTTGCAGGTGGAAATCGGTGCCTTCCTTCTAGCGCTATGTGTTGCAGTCCTTCCCTGCTGTGCTTACGGAAAGTACCCCACAACTGTTGTGTCTGTTTCTCGTGTTCCCTCACAACAACTTAATTCGCAATGATCTTCCTCGTCCCTCCAGATACTATGGTAGGAACGCACCCGTATGACGGGGAGGCTCGGAGATCTTCCGGGACTCTATCTGCGCCCCTCTCCTGTTGGTACCCCCCTTTGCCTTCCTGGGTGATGCGTGAGACAGTCCGCCTAAAGCTAACTGCCCTGCCGTAGGTCTGAGGTATGGCTTGAAACTCTTTACCTCCTCGGCGTTCCGGCCACCGGTAGTGCGCCTCAGTAAGGTGCTGCCTCTTTCAGCACAACCCTCACTGGTATCTCCTTTCGCTTGACTTCGTTTCTCACTCAGCACAATCTATCTCGCTTCTAGTCCTTTCTTGAGTCCCGCCGCTTCCAGGAGCCTGCGCGGACCCGTTACGTTCTTTCAATGCCAAGCCTCTGCCAGGATCCCACCCCTGGCAGAGACCCTACAGTCTCTCCCTTCACAACACCCCCTGCCACAGGGTGTTGCTCCGTTCAATCCCGTCAGCGTTCTCTCTAACTTCCTGCCTGACCCCCAGTTTACCCACTATGGTGGGGAGTGGCCTAATGAATAGCACCCTTAGCTCCCCCCGGAGGCCCAGCTGTGAAATGAATTGGTGACTGTGATACCTGCTCAGAGAACTCCTTCAGTGCCATCGAACGCACCATGGCCCCCCTTAGTGGCTGAGCCATGATACTGCAACGACCAGGACTCTGGGGCGCTGCATATATACCTGTGTGTCATCTCCTCCTGTATATATTATATACCTCTATGTCATCTCCTCCTGTATGTAGTATGTACCTGTATGTCATCTTCTCCTCTATATAGTATATACCTGTGTGTCATCTCTCCTGTATATAGTATATATCTGTGTGTCATCTCCTCCTGTATATAGTATATACCTGTATGTCATCTCCTCCTATACATAGCATATACCTGTATGTCATCTCCTCCTGTATATACTATATACCTGTAGGTAATCTGCTCCTGTATATAGTATATATCTGTGTGGTCATCTCCTCCTGTATATAGTATATACCTGTGTGTCATCTCCCCTGTAAATAGTATATACCTGTGTGTCATCTCCTCCTGTATATAGTATATATCTGTATGTCATCTCCTCCTGTATTAGCCCTCGTTCACACGTTATTTGGTCAGTATTTTTACCTCAGTATTTGTAAGCTAAATTGGCAGCCTGATAAATCCCCAGCCAACAGTAAGCCCACCCCCTGGCAGTATATATTAGCTCACACATACACATAATAGACTGGTCATGTGACTGACAGCTGCCGGATTCCTATATGGTACATTTGTTGCTCTTGTAGTTTGTCTGCTTATTAATCAGATTTTTATTTTTGAAGGATAATACCAGACTTGTGTGTGTTTTAGGGCGAGTTTCGTGTGTCAAGTTGTGTGTGTTGAGTTGTGTGTGGCGACATGCATGTAGGGACTTTTGTGAGATGAGTTTTGTGTGGCGACATGCGTGTAGCAACTTTTTGTGTGTCGAGTTGCATGTGACAGGTTAGTGTAGCAAGTTGTGTGCAGCAAGTTTTGCGCATGGCGAGTTTTGCGCGTGGTGAGTTTTATGTGTGGTGCCTTTTGAGTATGTGCAAGTTTTGTGTGAGGCAACTTTTGCATGTGTTGCAACTTTTGTGCATGTGGCAATTTTTCTGCGTGTGGCAATTTTTCTGCGTGTGCAAGTTTTGCGTGTGGCGAGTTTTCCATGTGGAGAGTTTTGCACGTGTGGCGAGTTTTGCATGTGGAGAGTTTTGCGCGTGGCGAGTGTTGAACGGCGACTTTTGTGTTTCTACTTTTATGTGGCGAGGTTGGTGTATGTGTGGTGAAATGTGCGCTGAGGGTGGTATATGTGTTCGAGCACGTGGTAGTGTGTGGCGCATTTTGTGTGTGTGTTCATATCCCCGTGGTGGTGTGGTGATTATCCCATGTCGGGGCCCCACCTTAGCAACTGTACAGTATATACTCTTTGGCGCCATCGCTGTCATTCTTTAAGTCCCCCTTGTTCACATCTGGCAGCTGTTAATTTGCCTCCAACACTTTTCCTTTCATTTTTTCCCCATTATGTAGATAGGGGCAAAATTGTTTGGTGAATTGGAAAGCGTGGGGTTAAAATTTCACCTTACAACATAGCCTATGACGCTCTCAGGGTCCAGACGTGTGACTGTGCAAAATTTTGTGCCTGTAGCTGCGACGCCTCCAACACTTTTCCTTTCACTTTTTCCCCATTATGTAGATAGGGGCAAAATTGTTTGGTGAATTGGAAAGCGCGGGGTTAAAATTTCACCTCACAACATAGCCTATGACGCTCTCGGGGTCCAGACGTGTGACAGTGCAAAATTTTGTGGCTGTAGCTGCGACGGTTCAGATGCCAATCCCGGACATACACACATACATTACATACATACATACACACACACACACATTCAGCTTTATATATTAGATATATGTGCTGTTACCATTTGATATAGTCTCTTTTTTGTGTTATATTTTTTGTTGGGTATATTTATTATTAGACAATGTTAAATAGATATAATCTGTTGGTACCTACTTTATTGTGTATCTTTTCCATTGTATTGAGCATTTCCACGTGTCACTATATGCTTTGATAGATAAACTAGGATATTGGCATAATGCATATTGGTGACTGTGGGGTACCGGTAACAATTCTGGATGTATCCCCATGTACTATTCATTGTTTATGTTTTTTTGTATATTTGCGCCCTTTTCCAATATGGCTGGGTTGCGCCTCTGTACTATGTGCGCCTGCGCCCTGCCACCGGGCGGTGTGCACATTCCTTCTTGCCGTCCTATATCTGATCACGTGGGGCCCCACGTGTTTCCGGTGCCGGCGGCCATGTTGGATATTGTGCGTGCCGCTCGGCGTCTTGATGCGGTGCGCTGGGGGGGTTGCATACTTCCGCCTGTTGGGGTGTATAAATACACACACCGTATTGGTTATATTTACCCCCTGATGAAGGAGCTGCGTGCTCCGAAACGCGCGTCGGGGTCGGATCTGGTCGCCTGTCCACCTTGTCTGCTGTGCATATTGCTGGGTATGTAAAGTTCTGCCATACCGATATATAATGCTTTCCATACTAGGACACTGTCCAATATGTGTATTCTTTGAAGAGGTATGGGTATCTGCTATAATATAGTATGTACTATTTCCTTTGTGCAGACTGTGGGCTGATGTCCAGACCCGTTATCTATGGCCGTTAGGGACGCATGTCCATCCCCTGTATTATTGCCTTTTCTTGCTTGGTGTTTTTATGGTATTTAATAAAATCTATTTTTTATGGGACTATATGGCTGTTTGTTCTCTTTTTTTCTGTTTCAGTCATGTATACAGCCTAACTGGAGGCCTGGTTCTGGTAGCGTATGGCTTTGGGGTGTGGGTTACAGAACAAAAGGAACAGAACTATTACATTTTATATATAATCCAAACGATAGATTTTACAAAGAGGCAAAACAATACAGCATATACAGTTGCATAAAATAAAATGGATAAAACAAAAGAAACTTACTACGCTGATCACAGAGATGATTCGACCTAGCAAAGGAGAGCAGTTCGTTTGAAGGACGTCCAGTGGCGGGAATCATGCAAACACCGAAGTGTATCTCACTAAAGGAACCCAGATCATAATGTGTCTTGACCTTTTTTCAGCACCATGCTTTTACTGCTGGAGTCTGTTGTTCTAAAAGGAGATTGGCAGACTAATAAAGATGGCAAAACTGTGTTTATTGTTTTATTTCATTAAAATACTTTATTCTTACTGTGTGGTGTTTTATTAACCCTTTAACAACTATAGGATTAGTAATGGAGTGGTGCCTTATTGACGCCTCTCCATTACTAAGCCGGCTTAATGTCACCTTACAATAGGAAGGTGACATTAACCGCTCATTCCTGGGCATCCTGTAAGGTCAAGTCAAAATAAGCTTTCTGGGGTTCACCAGTCAGATAGGCGGGCAGCCTCTCCAGCTCAGCAACCCGCTCAAAAACACCTCTATATCATCTTCTGGGGTCATCATTTGCATGGCTCATCTTTCCGCTTTAAGGAGTCATCACCTTGATGTGGGGAGGGTCAGTTTCTCTGCTGCGGACATCTCCCACCAGGAGTTCCACCTGTTTCTGCTGCTGTTGGATCAGGAGTTTGTCTCCTGCTGTATCTGCAGCTGTTGCTCTTGGTGCTGCTGTTGCTCTTCATGTTGTTGGAGTTGCTGCTGTTGGCTCAGGACTAGGTGCTTGATTAGCTCCTCCATTTTGTCCGACCGTCGTTCCATCCCTGTAACTGCCTACATCCTGGACATATGATTTGTTCACCACTGCTACCCGTGTTCCTGGAACATTGCTGCAGCCGATCGGCTCACTTGGCTGCACCTGGAGTTCAGCTACTTAAGCCCAGACCATGTGACTCCTCACCCATGTGACTGTTCTATTCCTGTGAATCTCAATGATGACATGTTACCATTATGGCAATGAATAAAATGCTTAGAAGCCATTGAAATATTCCTTGTATTAATATTGTTATTTTTAATGTCTCTTATATGTTCTGCCATTCTTACTTTTAAGTTTCTCGTTGTACATCCGATATATCTCTTATTACATATGGTGCATTCTATTTCGTATACCACATTTTCTGTGTTACACTTTATAAACTGATTAATGTTATATATAACAATAATGTGAACAGAAACGAAAAACCATATGTGTGTTTGCGCTACAGTCCACAGTTTAATGAAATAAAAAAGATCATATATAAATGTCTACCGATTTTATATGAGGACGACAGTTTCGCTAAAATCTTCGATTCGGGAATAAATGTCATATCCAGACGTGCTCCAACTATAGGAAATGTATTATCATCAAAATCAGAAGGGCAAAACTGGTTAAAATATAAAGGATTTGTAAAATGTGGAGCGAACAGATGTAAAATGTGCAAATTTGCACAGAATACCAAGACCTTCAATAATCAGGAAGAGAATGGTATATGTAACATTAATCAGTTTATAAAGTGTAACACAGAAAATGTGGTACACCAAATAGAATGCACCATATGTAATAAGATATAGCGGATGGACAACGAGAAACGTAAAAGTAAGAATGTCAGAACATATCAGAGACATTAAAAATAACAATATTAATACAAGGAATATTTCAATGGCTTCCAAGCATTGTATTCATTGCCATAATGGTAACATGTCATCATTGAGATTCACAGGGATAGAACAGGTCAGAGGGTTTACAAGAGGAGGTCATATAACAAGACGTCTACATAATAGGGAGGCATTGTGGATATAGAATCTAGGGACTCGTCATCCTGACGGGCTCAATAAAAGAAACAAAATAATGTTTCACTACTGAGGGATATTAGGTAAATTAAGTTTTGTATTTGTGTGTTTTAATATGTGCGGAGCTAAATAATTATTGGCAATCTTGCCTTGCGCAGGCGTGTACTCCTGAGGACAGAGAATGAACTTCAATCCAATATTGCGGCCAGCATGCAGCCAGCGGGTAAGGAAAGGGTGAATCAAACACCTGGAAACCCCGCCCCTATGACCCAAAACTGGTCCCGCCAAATTCAGGTGACAGGTTCCCTTTAACTGAGGGATGTAAGGCCTGCAGTTCTTTGGATGTTGTAGGGTCTTTTGTGACCTCTTGGATGAGTCATCGCTGCGATCTTGGGGTAATTTTGGTCGGCCGGCCACTCCTGGGTAAGTTCACCATTGCTCCATGTTTTCGCCATTTGTGGATAATGGCTCTCACTGTGCTTCACTAGAGTCCCAAAGCTTTAGAAATGGCTTTATAACCTTTTCCAGACTGATAGATCCCAACTACTTTGTTTCTTATTTCTAACAGAATTTCTTTGGATCGCTGCATGATGTCTTGCTTTTGAGGATCTTTTGATCTACTTCACCTTGTCAGGCAGGTCCTATTTAATTGATTTCTTGATTGAGAACAGGTGTGGCAGTAATCAGGCCGGCCTGTGGCTAGGGAATGTGATCTCAGCTTCCCAAATATGTGATAAGCCACAGTTAATTTATGTTTTATGGGGGTGCAATCACTTTTTTTAAACAGGGCCCTGTTAGTGTAAGTGTAACAAACATGCAAAAAAATAGGAAATCAGGAAGGGGGCAAATACTTTTTCACACCACTGTATATGGCATTGCGGGATGAGCGCTGTCATCTTCGGTCAGTGTGAATGACGTGAACACTGTGACCTCGTAATACCAGGAGAGGTCCATCACTGTTTCGGGGGCAAAGAAAGCTGGGTGACTGGCGGCCCTGGTGCTCTGTGATGTGGTGCAGGTGACGGCTTGGTTATATATGGAGCTATTATGTACAGTGCTGATATCACTGCCTTCCCCAGAGACATTCACTATAGGAGGCTCATCCCAAGCAGAGTCAGATCCTGAGGACGGAAGTAGAGCAGGAAACTGCAAGATGCTTAAACCCGTCCCTCCCAGAGTCCACCGCAAATTATGATGGCTATAGTATTACATGACCATGGAGAAGTGCTGTGTGCACTGTCACTACAATGCACAGACTCACCCTGCACATACATGTGAAGGTTTGGGTGCCCCTGCTCAAAATTACTGTTACTGTGAGCAGTTAAGAAACTTGAAGGTTAAATGATCTCTAAAAGGCCTAAAGTTACAGATGACACATTTGCTTTGTATTTTATGCAAAAAAAAAAAATACAGTTTATTTGGTTACATTTTAAAAAATAAAAAAAGGAAAATGGGCCGATGCAAAAGTTTGGGCATCCAGCATGGTTAGTACCTAGTAGTACCCCCTTTTGCAAGTATCACAGCTTGTAAATGCTTTTTGTAGCCAGACAAGAGTCTTTCCATTGTTTGAGGGATTTTCATCCATTCTTCCTCAGAGAATTCTTCCCGTTCTGTGAGATCATTCTCCATTTGTAGCAGCCGTCCTCTTCCTCTTTTCATCTTCAGCTTTTTTTACAGATGCTGTTATGTTTCCATCAAGAATTAGTTGAAATTTCAATGAATCCATTCTTCCCTCTACCCGTGAAATGTTCCCTGTGCCACTGGCTGCAACGCAACCCCAAAGCATGATTGATCCACCTCCATGATTAATGTTTGGCGAGATGTTCTTTTCCTGAAATTCTGTGCCCTTTTTTTCTGGACACATACCTTTGACCACTGTGACCAGAGTTCTATTTTATCCTCACTGGTCCACAGGACTTGGTCCCCAAAATGTATCAGGCTTCTTTAGATGTTCTTTTGCATACTTCTGAAGCTGGGTTAAATGGTGATGATGCGGAGAGGTTTTCTTCTGATGACTGCTCCATGAAGGCCATATTTGTGCAGGAGTGTCTAAACAGTAGAACAATGTACCACAACTCCAGAGTCATTGTGTCCACAGAGTTCTATTTTACCCTCATCAATCCATATGACTTGTTTCCAAAATTCTAGAATGTTACGAGTTGGAAGGGACCAACAGGGTCCTCGTGTCCAACGCCCTGCTCAATGCAGAATTCACTAAACCATCTCAGACAGATGTCTGTCCAGCCTCTGTTTGAAGACTTCCATTGAAGAAGAACTCACCACCTCTCGTGGCCGCCTGTTCCACTCATTGATCACCATCACTGTCAAAAAGCTTTTTCTAATATCTAATCTGTATCTTCTCCCTTTCAGTTTAATTTCATTACTTCTCGTGTGTCCATGTACAGATGAGAATAATGTTGATCCCTCTACACTATGACAGCCCTTCAGATATTTGTAGACAGCTACTAAGACTCCTCTTAGCCTTCTTTTTTGCAAGCTAAACCTTCCCAGATCCTTCAACCGTTCCTCTTAGGACATACTTTGCAGTCCGCTCACCATCCTGGTAGTGTCACACACAGGGTGGAAGACTAAGTGCAACATGAAGGGATGAGGGGAAGGAATCCCAAAAGATAGGGAAAGAGGGAGTGGAGACCCCTAGGCAGATCTAATAGCACCCTGCCTACCCTATCATCCCTATATTGGTTCCACACCAATCGCTGAGCAGGAGACCTAAGTCCTGTATAACCCTAGAAGTAGGACCTTAAAAGCAAAGGGAGAAATAAGCACCGGTCAGTCCCCAGTGTACACTAAAGACAAGAAGAGAGACAAACAAGAAGGAAGAAACTTAGCTTGAGGTAGCTAGAGAAATAACACCAAATGTCCTTCAAGAGCACCAGAAAAGAAGTAAACCAACTGCTATAGCACCAAGCCTTCACAAGGGAAAATGTCAATATCACCAGCAGCTCCCTGAAGCAGACTGAGAATCTTTAAACACCAAGGTGTGTCAGTTAGAGCCAGAGGGAGGTTGCCTCTGGGTCCAAAAGACAGAAGGTTTAAGAAGGCGTCTGCAATGCCAAAATGCAGAGACCTTCTGCAGCCAGATGCAGAGTGAATGTCTGTTGCCTTTGACGCACACGTGACAGTACCCACCTTCTACTAGTGGCCTACGGACACTCAGGACCAGGTTTCTAAGAATAAGAAGTGTGGAATGATCGAACCAGCCTGGGGGCATTCACTTCTGATGCTGAAACCCGCATCCTTTCCTCAGGGCCATAACCCTTCCAGTACACCAAGTATTGTAGGAAACGATGTTGTAGGTGAGAATCTACAATTTTCGAAATCTGAAACTCTAGATTTCCATCAACCATTATTGGGGGTGGAGGGAGGGGTGAGGACTCTTTCACAGATTTCTGCTAAAGATATTGTGGATCTTAAGGAGCTGAGGTAGCTCAAGACGAAACACTGCTGGGTTAATGATGGCGGTTATTTTATTGGGACCAATAAATCCAGGACCCAACTTCCAGGAAGGAACCCTCAACTTGATTTTCAAGGTAGACAACCACACAAAGTCATTCACATTCAGATCTGGACCTGGCAAGCATTTTCTGTCAAATAAGGGTGTGTGGCACTCCACGGAGGAGGGTGCACGTATAGGATACCACTCCAATTAATCCAAAACTCCAAAGTTAGATGCAGAAAAACATAGATAACATTTTATTGACAAGGGCACATCCACTGTGTTTGTAAACTTGACGTTTCAGGGGTTCTGAGTAATTTGAAGATCATGGGAGACAGGTACAAACGTATGGCTGACAGAAAACGCTTGATGTTTCGGCCAACACTAAGCCTTCAGCAGAAATAGTCTTCAATTCTCAGAGGCGACACAGCAGGTCAGGTGTAACTGAGCAGTGGAATGTGACAATAATATGGCAAGGCGCTAGGGTTACTGCACTGAAGGACTGAAGATAGAACGCTCTATCTCCAGCACTTCAGTGCAGTAACCCTAGCACCTTGCCATATTACCGTCACATTCCACTGGTCAGTTACACCTGACCTGCTGTGTTGCCTCTGAGAACTGAGAATTGAAAACTATTTTTGATGAAGGCCTAGTGCTGGCCGAAACATCAAGCGTTTTCTGTCAGCCATACGTTTGTACCTGTCTCCCATGATCTTCAAATTACTCAGAACCCCCCACCACACTGAGGAGAATGACGAAACAAAACGTTCCTCCTCAGGAACTCCCGAAGCCATTTCCTGCTAAAAGTACCTAACTTTGGATGGTAACTGTATGCACCAAAAAATTGTGGCCTGCCAGTAGACTCCTGAGCACGATTCCTGGCATTCAGAAATGCAGGTAGTGCGATGAAGTGAACCATCGAAGTTAACCATCTTACTGAACCGATCTACAACCACCAAAACCACAGTCTTGCCTGCAGATAGCAGTAGGTCAGTAATACATCTATGGACAAGTACGTCCATGGCTTGCTAGGAATAGGTAGAGTACCAGACGGACAGGTATGCAATACTTTAGAACGCGCGCAGATACTATAAGCAGATACGTGTTCAACCACATCGTGGTGCAACCCCGGCCACCAGAAAAGAGAAATAAGGTTCGCAGTTGCCTTAACACCTAGACAACCAGCAAGTTCAGAATCGTGATGCTCCTTAATTACTTTGCGGCGCAGATTAGATAGTACAAAAAAACCTTCCTGAAGGGCAAAGGCCGGGACATCCCCCTGTTGTCATGTCGGACGCTGTTCACACTAGGGCGTCCGACAGACAGAGGTAATTCCACATATGTCCACTACACGCTCAGTGGCGTCGGCTAGACTTTATCCAGCTTGCTTGGGGTTAATCTAGCTGGTAATTTGGTTGGAGGCTGGGTCACGCCCACGGTCTTTAAATAGTATTGCTGGACTATGGGCGTCACCGATTATAGCTTGTGCCTGGTGATCTCGGTCTGGAGTGGTGGTCTTGTTGTAGGAGTATTGTATCTGGTGGTGTATTACCCTTTGTCATATTCCTCCTTCCTATTTTTGTATTTGTTTTGCCCTGTGCACATTATAGTGTATTCCTGTGTGTGTGCGGCGTGGTGCGTTTTTCAGTTTTCCCTGTCTGTGCTTTCTGTGGGGATTGGTGTGTGGTCTCTTCACTGGGTGGCGGGTGGTGGTTTCAGCTTAGGGCTGAAACAGGAGTCAGGGTCAGGCCTGGCGGCCCAGACATGCACACCTTTAGTGTAACTTCTGGGAAAGGGACAGGCAGAGTTTCCCTAGCCTGAGGGATATCGCAGGGGCCCGGGTAACCAGCCTTAGTCTACCCAGTACTCCCGTGACATTATAATCGGCCCAAGAAGAAAAAAAAAAAAAGTTTTTTTTATGTCATGGATCCCATGACTTCCATAACCCGACAGTTGGAGGCGCTGTCCTTACAGGTCACAAAATTGAAGGGGGCGGTTCAGCAACAGAGTCTTGTGGTGTCTAATGTGCAAGTGGAAACTGCAGGTAGAGTTGCAGAGCCAAAAATCCCTTTGCCTGAGAGGTTTGCTGGGGAACGCAGTAAATTTGTTGTTTTCCGTGAAGCTTGCAAATTGTATTTTCGTATGCGCCCGCTTTCCTCAGGTAATGAGGCTCAGCGTGTGGGCCTGGTTTTGTCATTACTGAACGGAGATCCCCAAGCATGGGCGTTTTCATTACCTTCTGATTCAGCTGCATTTAACTCAGTGGAGAGGTTTTTTTTCTGCTCTTGGACTCATATATGATGATCCTGACAGATTGGCTCTAGCAGAATCTAAAATATGTGCTCTCTGCCAGGGGGAGCGAATGGCAGAGGATTACTGTTCTGAATTTCGCCGTTGGGCGGTGGACACACAATGGAATGACCCGGCGCTGCGGAGTCAGTTTGTATATGGGGTTTCGAGAAGGGTTAAACAAGCCCTTTTGATGTATGAGACTCCTGCTTCTCTAGAGTCTGCCATGAGTCTTGTCCGCATTGATCGCCGTTTGTGTCAGGGGGCGCTAGAGACGCCGCCTATGGGGGATGTCGTAGGTGCACGTGAGGTTGCTGCAGGTGAGCCCACGGAGCCTATGCAAATCGCAGGGGTGTCACGTCAGCAAGCCCCCTCGCTCAGGAAGCAGGGAGCCTGTTTTTGCTGTGGTAAAAAAGGGCATTATGTAAATGCTTGTCCTCTGTTTTCTAAGAAAAGCGCAACGGCGGAAAACTACTAAGCTCAGAGGGTGTGGAGGAGGCCAATCTGAGCTTATGCATATCCTCCATGGTGGTCTCTCAATGTATGCTCCCTGCCAGAGTTATGGTCGCTGGCAGAGAGCTGCCAATCACTGTTTTTGTGGATAGTGGTCCGGCCACTAATCTCATTGATGAGGAGTTTGCACGCACGGCCGGGTTCATGGTCGAAAAACTGTCTCATCCTATCCGGGTGGTCACCATCAATGCTGCTCCTCTCTCTCAGGGGGAGATTACTGAATTTGTGGCTGAAGTGAAACTCCACATTGGGGTTCTACATTCCGAGCAGGTTACATGTAGGGTGCTCAGTAATCTTCCTGCACAACCCGGTTATTGACTGGAAAACTCAGGACATAATTCAGTGGAGCGGATTCTGCCAGGAGAATTGCCTGGCCACATGTGTGTCCGCTGTGACTCCTAGCATTCCTGAGTCACTGCTGGATTTCGCAGATGTGTTCTCTGAGAAGGGTTGCTCAGAGTTGCCACCACATCGCTCCTATGACTGTACTATCAGGTTTAAACCAGGGGCCAAATTGCCGAAAGCAAGGATGTTTAACATCTCTGGTCCTGAGAGGCAAGCGTTAAAAGACTACATTGCTGAGAGTCAGAGCAAAGGGCACATCAGGCCTTCATCCTCGCCTGTGGCAGCAGGGTTCTTATTCGTTAAGAAGAAAGATGGCGGACTACGCCCGTGTCTGGATTTCAGGGAGTTAAACCAGATTACGGTTCGTGATCCATACCCTATGCCTCTGATACCAGATTTGTTCAACCAGGTGGCAGGTGCTAAGTGGTTTTCCAAGCTTGACCTCAGGGGGGCGTACAACCTCAAAAGAGTCCGTCAAGGTGATGAGTGGAAGACGGCTTTTAATACTCCTGAGGGTCATTTTGAAAATTTGGTGATGCCATTTGGGTTGACAAACACGCCTGCAGTTTTTCAACATTTCATAAATGATGTGTTCTCGCATGTTCTGGGGAAATTCGTTATTGTGAACCTAGATGACATTCTCATTTATTCATGCGACCGTGATACTCATTTAGATCATGTCAGGCAGGTGTTACAGCTACTCAGAGAAAATAAGCTCTATGCAAAACTTGAGAAATGTGTATTTTCGGTTCAGGAGTTACCTTTCTTGGGTTATATTGTGTCTGCTTCAGGGTTTAAAATGGACGCCGCTAAGGTGCAAGCGGTGCTGCATTGGGAACGGCCTGATAACCTAAAAGCACTTCAGTGGTTCCTTGGATTTTCCAACTATTATAGAAGGTTTATCAAGGATTTTTCTACCATTGCTAAACCGCTTACTGACATGACGAAAAAGGTACCGATTTCTCCGCCTGGCCTCAGGCTGCTGTGCGCACATTTGAATTTCTGAAGAACAGTTTTGCTTCGGCCCCCATCCTGGTGCAACCGGACGTATCAAAACCATTTACCATGGAAGTTGATGCGTCTGAGGTTGGAGTGGGGGCGGTGCTGTCACAAGGCTCTTCCTTGGGCGAGTTGCGTCCTTGCGCCTTCTTTTCCAAGAAGCTGTCGTCTGCCGAACATAATTACGATATCGGCAACAGGAAGTTGTTGGCTTTCAAGTTGGCTTTTGAGGAATGGCGACACTTTTTGGAGGGGTCGGTCCATCAGGTTACAGTTATCACCGACCATAAAAATCTGCTGTATTTGCAGTCAGCCAAGCGTCTGTCCCCCAGGCAGGCTCGCTGGGCATTGTTTTTCACGTGGTTCAACTTTTTTGTTACGTACCGACCTGGGTCTAAGAACACTAAGGCGGATGCTTTGTCCAGGTGTTTTCTGGGGGGAGAACCTCGGGAAGATCCGGTACCCATCCTCCAAAAGGGTGTAGTGGTCTCGGCTCTCATGACCGAAATTGAGGCTGAGATTGCGGAGGCTCAGGAGGAGGTACCACCAGAGCTTCCCATTAATAAATCGTTTGTACCGCTCCATCTTTGCCTAAAGGTGTTGGGTGAGCATCATGATGCTGTCCTGGCTGGCCATCCAGGGGTTAGGGGTACCTTGGAGTTGGTGTCGCATCGGTTTTGGTGGCCCAAGATCCGACAGGACGTGGTCTCATACGTATCGGCATGTACCACGTGCGCTAGGGCTAAGACATCCCGCTCTCGTCCTGCTGGCACACTACATCCTCTCGGGGTACCCAGTAGGCCATGGACGGAGATTTCCATGGATTTTATCACAGATTTGCCCTCCTCTGCTGGGAACACGGTCATTCTGGTGGTTGTTGATCAGTTCTCAAAGATGTCGCATTTTGTGTCTTTGCTTTCGTTGCCTAACGCTAAGACTCTGGCTCAGGTTGTGTTTACGGGCTCCATCCTCAGTTTTGTGCTCTGCGTCAGGGGGGTTCTACTGGCGTCCCGGAGGAGGACCAGTTAGGAGCACAACTGGCATCCGTGTGGAGGAGAGTGAAACAGCGCTTGCTAAGCGTGGGTGCAAGGTACAAACGAGTGGCTGACAGTAGACGTGTGCCAGGTCCGGACCTGAGTGTGGGTGACTGGGTGTGGTTGTCCACAAAAAACATAAAACTCAAGATTCCATCCTTGAAATTGGGTCCAAGGTTTATTGGTCCATTTAGGGTTGCCACCATCATTAACCCGGTAGCCTATCGTTTGGCACTCCCTACGGTATATAAAATACACAACGTGTTCCACAGATCTTTATTAAAAAAGGTGGTGGGTTCTGTGGAAACGGCGCCTATGCCACCTCCAGTCTTGGTGGATGGCAATTTGGAGTTTGAAGTCTCCAAGGTGGTTGACTCTCAAGTAGTGCGTCGCACATTACAGTACCTGGTACACTGGCATGGTTATGGGCCGGAAGAGAGGTCCTGGGTACCAGCCTCGGACATACATGCGGACCGGCTGGTCAGTATGTGTCACCGCCGCCATCCGGACAAGCCGGGTCCTATAAGACGTGAGGGCCCTGGGGTCCCTCGTAGAAGGTAGAAGGCGGGGTACTGTCATGTCGGACGCTGTTCACACTAGGGCGTCCGACAGACAGCGGTAATTCCACATATGTCCACTACACGCTCAGTGGCATCGGCTAGACTTTATCCAGCTTGCTCGGGGTTAATCTAGCTGGTAATTTGGTTGGAGACAGGGTCATGCCCACGGCCTTTAAATAGTCGTGCTGGACTATGGGCGTCGACGATTATAGCTTGCGCCTCGTGCCTAGTGATTCCGGTCTGAAGTGGTGGTCTTGTTGTAGGAATATCGTATCTGGTGGTGTATTATCCTTTGTCATATTCCTCCTTCCTATTTGTATTTGTTTTGCCGTGTGCACATTATAGTGTATTCCTGTGTGTCTGCGGCGTGGTGCGTTTTTCAGTTTTCCCTGTCTGTGCTTTCTGTGGGGATTGGTGTGTGGTCTCTTCACTGGGTGGCGGGTAGTGGTTTCAGCTTAGGGCTGAAACAGGAGACAGGGTCAGGCCTTGCGGCCCAGACATGCACACCTTTAGTGTAACTTCTGGGAAAGGGACAGACAGGGTTTCCCTAGCCTGAGGGATATCGCAGGGGCCCGGGTAACCAGCCTTAGTCTACCCAGTACTCCCGTGACACCTGTGTCTCCAACTCACCCTCCAGCTCAATGCTGAAGTGACTACCGCCTTTTGCAAAATCGGGGCAGGATTCTCATGGACACCACCAGGGAAGATCCGTGACAAAACATCAGCCTTGACATTTTTGACCCCTGGAAAGAAAGTGACAACAAAATTGAACCTAGTAAAAACAGGGACCATCTAGCCTGCCTAGGGTTGAGACGTTTAGCCGATTGAAGATATGAGAGGTTCTTATGGTCAGTAATAACAGTAATGGGATAGACAGCCCCCTCCAACCAATGTCGGCATTCTTCAAAATACCAATTTAATCGTCAAAAGCTCTCTTATTACCCATGTCATAATTTCTCTCAGCCGAAGAGAATTTCTCAGGCGGAAGTCACACTACTGTAGAATACGGACGAGTGCTATACGAGAAAACATAGCATAGCACTCGGACCAGAGTTAACATATGGGGCAGCTCACATCACTGTATTATTTCTCAGGCGTATTCAACGTGCGTGTAAAATCGCAGCATGTTGTGATTGCACGCGTATATCGTCTGAAACTCGGACACCACACGGACAATTCGCCTAGCTTGTGACAAATACGCACACATTTTCCTCATTTCAGCCCATTGAGCCAATAAATTCAATGGGGAAAATCAGTGAGAAATGTACACTCAAAAGTTTAGGGTCACTTAGAATTTTCCTTAGTTTTGAAAGAAAAGCATAGTTTTTTCCAATGAAGCTAACATTAGATGATTCAGAAATACACTCTATACATTGTTAATGTGGTAAATGACTATTCTAGCAGCAAAGTCTGGGTTGTAATGCAATATCTTCATAGGTGTATAGAGGTTCATTTCCAACAACCATCACTGCAGTGCTCTTATGGTACTTTGTGTTTGCTAACTGTGTAAGAAGGCTAATGGATGGTTAGAATACCCTTGAAAATCATTGTGCAATTATGTTAGCACAGCTGAAAACAGTTTGGCTGATTACAGAACCTATAAACCTGACCTTCCTTTGAGCTAGTGGAGAATCTGGAGCAACAATTGTTGTTTCCATTAAACTCTCAAAATGGCCAGAAAAAAATAACTCGTTCTTAGAAATGAAGGCTATTCCATGCGAGAAATTGCCAAGAAACTGAAGATTTCCTACAACGGTGTGTACTACTCCCTTCAGAGGAGAGCACAAACAGGCTCTAACCAGAGTGGAAAGAGAAGTGGGAGACCGCACTGCACAACTGAGCAACAAGACAAGTACATTAGAGTCTGTAGTTTGAGAAATCGGCGCCTCACAGGTCCTCAACTGGCAGCTTCTGTTGTGAATTTGGATTCTGGGCTCCCCCGGTGGCCGCTTGTGGAATTGGACTTGTCATCCTCTTTCCTGTTTCACCTGGTTCCATCAGTAGTGGGTGTCGCTATTTAAGCTCATTTCTCTGGTGGTTTCTTGCCGGTCAACAATGTTATCTGATGCCTCTCAGTGCTTGTTCCTGCTTCTAGACTACTACTAGATAAGTTGGACTTTTTTCCATGTTTTGTTTTGCCTATTTGTTCCAGTTCACAGCTGAAGTTTTGTTACTGTGTCTGGAAAGCTCTCGTTGATCAGGGATTGCTACTCTGGCGTTATGAGTTAATGCCAGAGTTTAAGGTAATCTCTGGATGGTGTTTTGTTAGTGTTTTTCTGCTGACCATGAAAGTATACTATCTGTCTTCTGCTATCTAGTAAGCGGACCTCAAATTTGCTAAGACTATTTTCCTGCTGCGTTTGTTGTTTCATCTGAACTCACCGTCATTATATGTGGGGGGCTACTGTCTTCTTTGGAATATTTCTCTAGAGGTGAGCCAGGTCTTATATTTCCCTCTGCTAGCTATTTAGGTCTTAGGCCAGAGCTGGGCATCTAGCGATAAATAGGAAATGCTACCTGGCTATTTCTAGTTGCGCGGCAGGCTTAGTTCATGGTCAGTATAGTTCCATCTTCCGAGAGCTTGTCCCTCTATAGGCTTGCTATGATCTCTGCCTGCAGAGATCATGACAGTTTGACCGGACAATAAAGTGTTAAAGACCCAGGTTGAGAAAGGAGAGTTATAAGAAGTCTGCTGGAATTTTTTTTTTTTTTTTTTTCCTCCAGTCTGCCTTGCTGCAGTCTTTTTTCTCTCTCTCCTCCTAATCTCTGTATGGCTCTGTGTGCACCTGACAATAATGGATCTCCAGAGTGTAACTGCGGGTTTGAATAATCTCATCACGAAAGTACAAAATTTACAAGATTTTGTGGTACATGCTCCGGTATCTGAGCCGAGAATTCCTTTGCCGGAGTTCTTCACAGGGAATAGAGCTAGCTTCCAGAATTTCCGAAATAATTGTAAGCTTTATTTGTCCCTGAAGTCTCGTTCAGCTGGAGACCCTGCTCAGCAGGTTAGGATTGTGATTTCCTTGCTCAGGGGTGACCCTCAAGATTGGGCCTTCTCATTGCCAGCAGGGGATCCTGCGTTACGCGATGTGGATGCGTTTTTTCTGGCCTTGGGCTTGCTTTATGAGGAACCTCATTTGGAACTTCAGGCAGAAAAAACTTTGATGGCACTATCTCAGGGGCAAGACGAAGCTGAAGTTTTCTGCCAAAAATTCCGTAAATGGTCTGTGCTTACTCAGTGGAATGAGTGCGCCTTGGCGGCAACTTTCAGAGAAGGTCTCTCTGATGCCGTTAAGGATGTTATGGTGGGGTTCCCTGTGCCTGCAGGTCTGAATGAGTCCATGACAATGGCTATTCAGATTGATAGGCGTCTGCGGGAGCGCAAACCGGTGCACCATCTGGCGGTGTCTATGGAAAAGACGCCAGAAAGTATGCAGTGTGATAGAATTCTGTCCAGGAGCGAGCGACAGAATTTTAGACGGAAGAATGGATTGTGTTTCTATTGTGGGGATTCTACTCATGTTATATCAGCATGCTCTAGGCGTACAAAGAAGCTTGATAAGTCTGTTTCCATTGGCACCATTCAGTCTAAGTTTATTTTGTCTGTAACCCTGATTTGCTCTTTGTCATCCATTGCCACGGACGCCTATGTTGACTCTGGCGCCGCTCTGAGTCTTATGGATTGGTCCTTTGCCAATCGTTGTGGTTTTGATTTAGAGCCTTTGGAGACTCTTATTCCTCTGAAGGGGATTGACTCCACCCCATTGGCTAATAATAAACCACAATACTGGACACAAGTAACCATGCGTATCAATCCGGATCACCAGGAGATTATTCGTTTCCTGGTGCTGTATAATTTACATGACGATTTGGTACTGGGATTGCCATGGTTGCAGTCTCACAACCCAGTCTTGGACTGGAGAGCAATGTCTGTGTTGAGCTGGGGATGTAAGGGTATTCATGGGGACTTACCTTTGGTTTCTATTTCGTCGTCCATTCCCTCTGAAGTCCCTGAGTTCCTCTCTGATTATCAAGACGTCTTTGACGAACCCAAGCTTGGGTCGTTACCTCCGCACCGTGAGTGCGATTGTGCCATAGATTTGATACCGGGTTGTAAATATCCAAAGGGTCGTTTGTTTAATCTGTCTGTGCCGGAACATGCTGCTATGCGGGAATATATAAAGGAGTCTTTGGAAAAGGGACATATTCGTCCATCTTCTTCTCCCTTGGGAGCTGGGTTTTTCTTTGTCTCAAAAAAAGACGGCTCTTTGAGACCATGTATTGATTATCGGCTTCTGAATAAGATCACTGTTAAATATCAATACCCATTGCCATTGCTTACTGATTTGTTTGCTCGTATAGAGGGTGCTAAGTGGTTCTCTAAAATTGATCTTCGTGGGGCGTATAATTTGGTGCGGATCAGGCAGGGGGATGAGTGGAAGACCGCATTTAATACGCCCGAGGGCCACTTTGAGTATTTGGTCATGCCTTTTGGTCTTTCTAATGCCCCTTCAGTTTTCCAGTCTTTTATGCATGATATTTTCCGCGATTTTCTGGATAAATTTATGATAATATATCTGGATGATATTCTGATTTTTTCTGATGACTGGGACTCTCATGTCCAGCAGGTCAGGAGAGTTTTTCAGGTTCTGCGGTCTAATTCTTTATGTGTGAAGGGGTCTAAGTGCGTTTTTGGGGTCCAGAGAATTTCCTTTTTGGGGTATATTTTTTCTCCCTCTTCCATTGAGATGGATCCCGTCAAGGTGCAAGCTATTTGTGACTGGACTCAGCCCTCCTCTCTTAAGGGTCTTCAGAGATTTTTGGGCTTTGCCAACTTTTACCGCCGATTTATTGCTGGTTTTTCGGATGTCGTTAAACCACTGACTGATTTGACCAGACAAGGCGCTGATGTTGCTAATTGGTCCCCTCATGCTGTAGAGGCCTTTCAGGAGCTTAAGCGCCGTTTTGCCTCTGCCCCTGTGTTGCGTCAGCCTGATGTGAATCTGCCTTTTCAGGTTGAGGTTGACGCTTCGGAGATCGGAGCTGGGGCAGTGTTGTCGCAGAAAGGTTCCGACTGCTCCGTCATTAGGCCTTGTGCCTTCTTTTCTCGCAAATTTTCGCCCGCAGAGCGGAATTATGATGTTGGGAATCGGGAGCTTTTGGCCATGAAGTGGGCGTTTGAGGAGTGGCGCCATTGGCTCGAGGGGGCTAGGCATCAGGTGGTGGTATTGACTGACCACAAAAATTTGATTTATCTTGAGACTGCCAGACGCCTGAATCCTAGACAGGCGCGCTGGTCTTTATTTTTTTCTCGCTTTAATTTTGTGGTGTCATACCTACCGGGTTCTAAGAATGTTAAGGCAGATGCCCTTTCTAGGAGTTTTGACCCGGACTCTCCTGGTAATTCTGAACCCACAGGTATCCTTAGGGAGGGAGTAATTTTGTCGGCCGTTTCTCCTGATCTGCGGCGGTCCTTGCAAGAGTTTCAGGCGGATAGACCGGATCGTTGTCCGCCTGATAGACTGTTTGTTCCGGATGATTGGACCAGCAGAGTCATCTCTGAGGTACATTCTTCTGCATTGGCAGGTCATCCCGGAATTTTTGGTACCAGGGATTTGGTGGCAAGATCCTTCTGGTGGCCTTCCCTGTCACGAGATGTGCGAGTCTTTGTGCAGTCATGTGACGTTTGTGCTCGGGCCAAGTCTTGTAGTTCTCGGGCTAGCGGACTGCTGTTGCCCTTGCCTATTCCTAAGAGGCCTTGGACACACATCTCGATGGATTTTATTTCAGATCTGCCTGTTTCCCAGAAGATGTCTGTCATCTGGGTGGTCTGTGACCGTTTCTCTAAAATGGTCCATTTGGTTCCTCTGCCCAAGTTGCCTTCTTCTTCTGAGTTGGTTCCTCTGTTTTTTCAGAATGTTGTCCGATTGCACGGTATTCCTGAGAATATTGTTTCTGACAGAGGTACCCAATTTGTGTCTAGATTTTGGCGGGCATTCTGTGCTAGGATGGGCATAGATTTGTCTTTTTCATCTGCTTTTCACCCTCAGACTAATGGCCAGACCGAGCGGACTAATCAGACCCTGGAGACATATCTGAGGTGTTTTGTCTCTGCTGACCAGGATGATTGGGTTGCTTTTTTGCCATTGGCAGAGTTCGCCCTCAATAATCGGGCCAGCTCTTCCACCTTGGTGTCCCCGTTTTTCTGTAATTCGGGGTTTCACCCTCGATTTTCCTCCGGTCAGGTGGAATCCTCGGATTGTCCTGGAGTGGATGCGGTGGTGGAGAGATTGCATCACATCTGGGGGCAGGTTATGGACAATTTGAAGTTGTCCCAGGAGAAGACTCAGCGTTTTGCCAACCGTCATCGTCGTGTTGGTTCTCGGCTTTGTGTTGGAGATTTGGTGTGGTTGTCTTCTCGTTTTGTCCCTATGAGGGTCTCTTCTCCTAAGTTTAAACCTCGGTTCATCGGCCCTTATAGAATATTGGAGATTCTTAATCCTGTTTCTTTCCGTTTGGACCTCCCTGCGTCCTTTTCCATTCATAACGTTTTTCATCGGTCGTTATTGCGCAGGTATGAGGTACCTGTGGTACCTTCAGTTGAGCCTCCTGCTCCGGTGTTGGTTGAGGGTGAGTTGGAGTACGTTGTGGAGAAAATTTTGGACTCTCGTGTTTCCAGACGGAGACTCCAGTATCTGGTCAACTGGAAGGGTTACGGCCAGGAGGATAATTCTTGGGTCAATGCATCTGATGTTCATGCTTCTGATCTTGTTCGTGCCTTCCATAGGGCTCGTCCTGGTCGCCCTGGTGGATCTGGTGAGGGTTCGGTGCCCCCTCCTTGAGGGGGGGGTACTGTTGTGAATTTGGATTCTGGGCTCCCCCGGTGGCCGCTTGTGGAATTGGACTTGTCATCCTCTTTCCTGTTTCACCTGGTTCCATCAGTAGTGGGTGTCGCTATTTAAGCTCATTTCTCTGGTGGTTTCTTGCCGGTCAACAATGTTATCTGATGCCTCTCAGTGCTTGTTCCTGCTTCTAGACTACTACTAGATAAGTTGGACTTTTTTCCATGTTTTGTTTTGCCTATTTGTTCCAGTTCACAGCTGAAGTTTTGTTACTGTGTCTGGAAAGCTCTCGTTGATCAGGGATTGCTACTCTGGCGTTATGAGTTAATGCCAGAGTTTAAGGTAATCTCTGGATGGTGTTTTGTTAGTGTTTTTCTGCTGACCATGAAAGTATACTATCTGTCTTCTGCTATCTAGTAAGCGGACCTCAAATTTGCTAAGACTGTTTTCCTGCTGCGTTTGTTGTTTCATCTGAACTCACCGTCATTATATGTGGGGGGCTACTGTCTTCTTTGGAATATTTCTCTAGAGGTGAGCCAGGTCTTATATTTCCCTCTGCTAGCTATTTAGGTCTTAGGCCAGAGCTGGGCATCTAGCGATAAATAGGAAATGCTACCTGGCTATTTCTAGTTGCGCGGCAGGCTTAGTTCATGGTCAGTATAGTTCCATCTTCCGAGAGCTTGTCCCTCTATAGGCTTGCTATGATCTCTGCCTGCAGAGATCATGACAAGCTTCATTAAATAGTATACGCAAAACGCCAGTGTCAACGTCTAAAGTGAAGAGGCGACTGCGGGATGCTGGCCTTCAGGGCAGAGTGGCAAAGAAAAAGCCATATCTGAGACTGGCTAATAACAGGAAAAGATTAATATGGGAAAAACAACAAAGACGTTGGACAGAGGAAGATTGGAAAAAAGTGTTATGGACAGACGAATCCAAGTCTGAGGTGTTTGGATCACACAGAAGAACATTTGTGAGACGCAGAACAACTGAAAAGATGCTGGAAGAGTGTGTGACGCCATCTGTCAAGCATGGTGGAGGTAATGTGATGGTCTGGGGTTGCCTTGGTGCTGGTAAAGTGGGAGATTTGTACAAGGTAAAAGATTTTGAATAAGGAAGGCTATCACTCCATTTTGCATCGCCATACCATACCCTGTGGAGAGCGCTTGATTGGAGCCAATTTCATCCTACAACAGGACAATGATCCAAAGCACACCTCCAAATTATGCAAGAACTATTTAGGGAAGAAGCAGGCAGCTGGTATTCTATCTGTAATGGAGTGGCCAGCGCAGTCACCAGACCTCCGCCCCATTGTGCTGTTGTGGGAGCAGCTTGACCGTATGGTACTAAAAAAAGTGCCCATCAAGCCAAACCAACATGTGGAGGGGCTTCTGGAAGCATGGGGGGGAAATGTCTCCAGATGACCTCAGCAAATTAACTGCTAGAATGCCAAAGGTCTGCAATGCTGGAATTGCTGCAAAGGGAGCATTCTGTGACGAAAGCAAAGTTTTAAGGAGAAAATTATTAGTTCAAATAAAAATCATTTTTTCGAACGTGGTCAATGTCTGGACTAGATTTTCAATTCATTTGTCAACTCATTTGATTAATAAAAGTATGAGTTTTCATGGAAAACACAAAATTGTCTGGGTGATTCTTAACTTTTGAACGGTAGTTGTGTAAAGCCATACGCATGTCATACAGATACATACAGTACGTGTGAAAAAAATCGCATCCGCTCAGCTTTTCAATCAGCTATTGATCGTTTTATCTGGCATAATAAACCTCATAGAATAAAGCGTTTAATAATGTCTCTCCCATACTCCAAGGGAGGTTTGGGAGTGCCTAGAATTCACGTGTACCACAAGGCTGCTCTTATAGAACCCCTTAAAATTTGGTGGGAGGGGAACTCTTCTCTCCAATGGTTCATTATTGAATCACAATTTGCACCTAGGGGCTCCCTCAGATTTCTACTTGAACTCTGCCTGCTCCGTCCTCCTAGTTGGCTCCCCCTTCTCAAAACAATCATTTCTGCCTCTAAAACTTGGGCAAATTTGTGCCCTACGCATTTCCCATTCTTATTCAATTATATCTCTATTCAGGCATTGGAGGGGGTGGTGGAGGGCCTGTCTCTCTCCGCTTGGGGGGATTGCGGGATATACCGGATTAATGAACTTTATGATGGATCCGACCTGAGGTCCTTCACAGACCTTTCGGCCCGGTATAATCTGTCTCCTAAGGCCTTTTTTCAATATTTTCAGATTCGTAGTTTTCTGAAGCGTTCAAATTTGTTTGGTGTGCCCGCGTCCCCCCTGGGGGAGGAGACTCCGGTCCAGAGGTTCTTTAGACCTAATACTTGGGTCTCCCATGGTATTTCAATAATATATAGAGCACTTCTTTCCCATGATTTCTCAGATAGACTCCCTTTTATGTATTCCTGGGAGGATGCCCTTTTGTTTGAGGCCTCCTTTGAGGATTGGAATTTGGCCATGCAGCATCCTTCTAAATTCTCTTCTTGTCTTGGGCACCTTGAACAATCTAAAAAAATTCAACTCTTGTGGTACCTCACCCCAGCCAAATTAGCAAAATTCTACCCTACAATTTCCCCTCTGTGCTGGAAAAATTGTAACCTTAGGGGTTCGCCTGCTCACGTGTGGTGGAGTTGTCCTCGTGTACAACTATTTTGGCGCCAGGTTGAAGTCATTCTTTCGGAAGTAACCCGAATTCCTGTTACCCTAACCGGTCCCTTAGCTGTTCTAGGTATTTAACTGATAGACTTCCCACCTTCCTTACAGCCCATTGTTTCTAACATCCTTGTTGCTGCTAGGCTATGCATTGCAAAACACTGGAGATCCACATCTGTCCCCTCAAGATCTGAATTAATCGCTAAAATCAATCTTCACTTTAGCTATGAATCAATCACTGCTGTCTTTCCAAGAGAAATAAGGTTCTTACATGGTGGGACCCCTGGATCTCTTTGCCTTTTATCTCATCTCCAGATCATTTTGCATCTACCGTCTCTTAGGGTACTGTCACACTATACGATTTACCAACGATCACGACCTGCGATACGACCTGGCCGTGATCGTTGGTAAGTGGTTGTGTGGTCGCTGGGGAGCTGTCACACAGACAGCTCTCTCCAGCGACCAACGATCAGGGGAACGACTTCGGCATCGTTGAAACTGTCTTCAACGATGCCGAAGTCCCCCTGCAGCACCCGGGTAACCAGGGTAAACATCGGGTTACTAAGTGCAGGGCCGCGCTTAGTAATCTGATGTTTACCCTGGTTACCAGCGTAAATGTAAAAAAAACCAAACAGTACATACTCACATTCCGGTGTCTGTCCCCCGGCGTTCTGCTTCTCTCCACTGTGTCTGTGCCAGCCGGAAAGCACAGCGGTGACGTCACCGCGTCACCGCTGTGCTCGCTTTCCGGCTGGCCGGCGCTCACAGTGCAGAGAAGCAGAACGCCGGGGGACAGACACCGGAATGTAAGTATGTACTGTTTTTTTTTTTTTACTTTTACGCTGGTAACCACGGTAAACATCGGGTTACTAAGCGCGGCCCTGCGCTTAGTAACCCGATGTTTACCCTGGTTACAAGCGAACGCATCGCTGGATCGCTGTCACCCACAACGATCCAGCGATGACAGCGGGAGATCCAGCGACGAAAGAAAGTTCCAAACGATCTGCTACGACGTACGATTCTCAGCAGGGTCCCTGATCGCTGCCGCGTGTCAGACACTGCGATATCGTATGGATATCGCTGGAACGTCACGGATCGTACCGTCGTAGCGACAAAAGTGCCACTGTGTGACAGTACCCTTACTAACTGCGTTGTTAATTAGATATATATTGTACTTTCATATTTTTGACCTAGGTTCCTGTATGGATATCCTCTTACGTGGCCCTGATCTCTATGTTGCAGTCTCTCCCCCTCCCTTGCTCTCCCTCCTTTTTCCCTGTTTCTGTACTGTATTTTTGTTATACAATAAAAATTTGAATGGTTAAAAAAAAAAAAAAAAAAAAAATCGCATCATCGCATTGTAAACGCATTACACACGGATGACCATTCGGAGATCACTTGTGCGACTCTCGGCAGGGAGTCTCGGACTGATTTTCCATAAGTTTAGTGTGATGCCAGGCTTAGAAAAGAAAGCACATGGACGCCATTTACCAGGGGATGGACCCTGAGACAACACAGCCCCAACCTCCAACCCCCACCTATGACTTATTAACCTCCACAACAAAGGGTTGGGAAACATCGCGTTGACAGAGTATAGGGGACACAGCAAAACATGCCTTTAGGGAGGAGAAAGCCTGCAGGGCGGCATCCAACCATTTGGAAAAATCAGACCCATTCCTTGTCATGTCAGTAAGGGGTTTCACAATTATTGAATAATTTTTGGACAAATTTCCGGTAAAAATAAGTAAACCCCAGAAAACGTTGCAGAGTCTTCAGGTTCTTGGGATGCTCCCAATCGAGGATAGCATAGACTTTCTAAGGATACATCCGAAAACCCGAAGATGACAACAGGTACCCCAAAAACTGCACCTCCTGGACAGCGAAAACACATTTTTCTAGTTTGGCATATAGTTTGTTATCTCTTAATATTTGCAACACCTGTCAAACATGCCCCCGATGTGTCTCCAAATCCAGTGAGTAAACCAAAATATCGTCCAGACAGACCACCACAAACCTGCCCACCAAATGATGTAAAATATAATTAATGAAATGTTGGGATACCGCAGGTGCATTGGTCAGACCGAAATTCATGACCAGACTCTCGAAATGACCCTCAGGGGTATTGAACGCCATTTTCCATTCATCCTTTTCTCTGATTCTAACCAGATTGTAGGCCCCCCTTAAATCCAACTTGGAGAACATCTTATCTCCCACCACCTGGCTGAATAGATCTGGAATCAGAGGAAAAGGGTATGGATTTCGGATGGTAATCTGATTTAATTCCCGGAAACCTAAACAGGGACGTAGAACCCTGCCACCATGGGCGAAGATGAGGGTTGGATATGTCACTTCTCCAGACTTTCCACAATGAAATCCTTCATGTCTTGTCTCTCAGGACAGGAAAGATTATACAGCTTGGACTTTGGAAGTTTAGCTCCGGGGGTCAGGTTAATAGGATGGTCATATGCACGGTGAGGAGGCAAATCCTGACACCCTCTCTCAGAAAATAATGTCCTCAAAACAGACAAAAATACAGGTATGGTTACTGTAAAGACTGAAGAAAGGGAAATATTTAAACAGTAATGGCAGTAATCTCTCCACTCAATGACCTCCCTGGCTTGCCAATCCACCAACGGATTATGTTTCACCAACCACAGAAGACCCAATACAATTGGGGTGGGAAGACCGTCCAGGACATAGCAAGGAATTATCTCACAATGAACTGACCCCACTCTCAGTCTTACATTATGTACAATCGGAGCCAGAGCTTTCTGTGCAAGTGGTGCTGAATCTATGGCAAATATGGGAATAGGCTTAGCTAAAGTACAGCAAGCCAGACCGTGAGTTCTAGCAAACGCAGCATCAATCATGCTGACTCCAGCTCCACTGTCAACAAACACAGAAATCTCAGGTTTGCTCTCCAGCACCACCTCTGCTGTCAGGACAAACCAGGAACTGCAGGTTGACAATAAAGGCACCCCTTGCTTATTCAACTCCAGACTACCAAGGGTTAAACGAGTCTCCCTTTGCTTAGGCATCAAAGGACAGGCCTCAATAAAATGTCCATTTTTTCCACACAAAAAAAAAACCACACTCCCTTCTTTTTGCGAATCTCTGGAGAAATGTACGATGCCAGCAGACGCAGAAGCCATAAATGTATGATGCCGAAGCGCCCCCTAATGGCATGCGTTCCTCCACCTTCCCCAGAACTGTTTCACCGCCAGACCACTCCCCTGGCAAAGGGACAATACTCTGAAAAGGAGGCCCCAGAGAAGGTGGTCTTACCCACCTATCCAAAAAGAGTCCACCAACACGTATAGCCAATGACATAGCAGCCTCTAAGGAATCAAGTGTTTCATATACCACCAAAGCATCCTTCAACCTTTCAGTGAGGCCCTGAAGAAATTGGTTTCGGAGAAAAGGGTCATTCAATTGTGTATCAGTTGCCCATCTGCGGAATTCGGAGCTATACGTCTCCACTGACCGATTCTCCTGCTGAAGGCGACTGTCACAATAATATTAATATGCCCTATTCTGAGTATACTTCTAGAAGGTTCCATGGCTTTACAGACACACGCTGTGGGCTTTTTGACCCCCCTCTTTATCCCCCCAGATCCTTCTCCCCGCTGACAATACAGCTGTAACGTGAAACTCCAGTGTGTCACTTCTTGCCCCCTCCCTCAAGAATGCGTAAGCAAAAAAAAACAGTTCTTTGTTTGCAGCCATGCGCTTCCATGTGTGTATAAGAGATTCAGCCTCATTTTAGGAGCAGCTTTTTGCCCAGAAGGTCAGCTAACAAACTCTGTAATTTGCCTGATGCATTGAGACATATGCTCCTCCTCCTCCCTGCCGCATGGCTTACCATGGAATGACAAATGTTTATTTTCATTTTTAATCCCTTTTATTTTGTAATTGATCTGTACATACTATAATTGTCTCATCTTGTAATATCGTTTTTTATACTTTTTTTTTAAACACTGCCTAATCTTTTTGGAGTAAAAGTTATATCTACTAGCTTCGTTTTCTTTGCTCTAAAACTCCTCTGAAGTAAATTACGCTACTGATTGGGTTGGCTACTGACCCGTCATTAATCATAGTAATAAGAGCTGGTGGCGGCGAAGTGTCCTGCACTTTTGGGGAAACTGGCAGTGACGGAAAGGGGTTTATAAGTGTATTGCCTGCTGTGGCTGGGAATAGTTATATTGCCCTCACTGCAGTGTGTGCCCAATAGCCAGTACAAAGCAGGCAGCCTTTCTGGTGACTAATTATCCTACGTGCAGTTCCCTGACTGACTTGAGGGTGAGGGGGGCGCCAGAGAGCTGCAAGTTGCAAATTGGAACTGGGAAGTGGGATATAAATAAATCCCTAAAGAAAGAACTGGGGCAACCAAACACCCCCGGTTCATGACATATTGGTGGCAGAGCGGAGGGATAATAGAGCATTAGTGATCTGGTTTGAGCAATCATTCCTCTCACTAAAAACTTGCACGGCTCTTGCAAGGACCCTGTGCAAAAAGTTTTGGAGAACGAGCTCACTGTTTACTAGTCCTGAGACGATACCATGTATACTTTCGATTACCTCCTCCCTTTCTCTTTGTTTTTCTATCCTATCTTTTATTTGGCAATTATGGCCACAAAAGGAGAGCACTGGTACACCCAGCAGAACAAGGACACTCTTGTTGGAATATGCATGTACCATGGCCTGGACCCTCATGGCAAAACCAAGGCCCAAATGGTCACAGAACTGGTGCGATTTGAAGCAGACCATGCCTGTCCTCCGAGCCCAGCAGATGCAGAAGCCAGAACCAGGCAGTGCTGTGGCCGAGGTCCAACTCCTGAAAACTGGCCCTACTTGCAACCAGGATAGCGTGGACTGTCGCATGCAGATGGCTCTGCAACACTGCTCCTCAGACGATCCAGAGAGACGTCTGCAGCTTATCCTGCAATTCCAAGAGGCTGGGAGGGCCGAGCGGGATGCAGAGAATGCCGAGTGGGAGGCGGAGAGAGCCGAGAGGGAGGCCCAAGCTCAGAGGGCCCATGAACTGCCGATGGCCCAGCTAGGGGTGTTACCATCTACCACGCGGAGCAGTGAGTCGAGCCATGCTCCGTTCCCTAAACCCCCACAAGAGCACTTTCCTGGGATGGAAAAAGACGGGGACTTGGACACTTTTCTGAGGGTCTTTGAGAAAGCATGCAGACAGTACCGGCTGCCTGGGACCAAATGGGCATGTTACCTAACCCCAGGGCTCAAAGGCAAAGCTCTTGAGGCATGTGCTTCTCTCCCGCCAGACCAAGATGAAGACTATGAGGCCATCAAGCAGGCCCTAATAAAGAAGTACCAACTGACTCCTGAGGTTTACCGCAAGAAGTTCCGGAACCTCCAACGTCGCCCACACGACAGTTACAGCGATGTGGTGCATGGAATCAGGACCCACTTTGATCAGTGGATCCAAAGACTGTCAGTGACCACCTTTGAGCAGCTGTGAGACCTGATTATCAAAGATCAGTTTCTACATCTTTGCCCAGCTGAGGTGCGACAGTTCGTGATGGACCAAGAGCCCAAAGACGCGGATAAAGCTGCGCAGATTGCCGACGCCTATGAGGCCAACCGTAAATCGGAAGTGCGGAAGTAGTCACTGCCGGCTGGAGAGGGGGTAAGCCTGCAACCAATGCCAGTACCCCTGCCAGCCAACTCACCAGAGGCCCTGTCCTCTTTGCCAACAGCACCAGACCTACCACCGACCTTCGCAAGTGTTTTTCCTGCAATAAGACTGGTCATATCAGCGCCAACTGTCCGGAGAAGCAGAAGAACCCCCCAGCCAAGGCCCCAAGGCCTAATGCGGCAGTTTTTTTGGTGGGTGGGGCAGATGGGAGGGTCTATGACAACGTGCAGCACGTCACTGTGGGGGGCCATGTCGCTAAAGGCCTCAAGGACACCGGGGCTGAACGAACCCTCATCCGACCTGAACTGGCAGCCCCTGAAGAGATTATTCCGGGGAAAACCCTGTCACCGGGATTGGGGGTATCCACTGTCCCCTGCCAATGGCCCGGTGTTTATAGATTGGGGTGCCGGGAGCATGGTGAAGGAAGTGGGGTTGTCCAATAACTTGCCCACCTATGTTTTATTGGGGACTGATTTGGAGAGAATGCTTGCATATTCCGTCCCTGATCCCCCTAACCAATCTGATGCTAAGAGTGATGCTAATGCTGATGATAGTGACAGGAAATTGCATGCGTTACCTGAGAGTGATTTATATCATATTGATGATGATGATGAAGATGAAATTGTGCATGTTTTACCTGCATGTGTCTACAGGTGCAGGAGTGCTCATCCACGTCACTCTGCGGGGTGGCATGGCTGAGGAACCCCTAACAGGAGCAAGCGATGGTGCTAAGGAAAATGGGGAGATGCTTTGGAACCGTGAGGAAGTTGATGTCGTGCAACTGACTAGTGGCAGAGGAAGGTAACTGCCCTATAGGTAGCCCTGCTCCTGAGATGTTGGGGGTGGATGGGGAGGTAGTACCCATAGCAGCGCCGGCTGATGCGTCTGCAGAAATCCCCGGGGAGACAGCCTACGTAGTTGCTGTCACCCGCAGTCAGAGTGCCCGGAATGCACATAACGTTCTGCCTTCTCAGTCTTAGGGGTGACTGAACCAGAGATGGACCCAGAGCAGGTCCCAGAGGGTTCCCGTGGGGAAGGGACCCTGATGGCACTTCTGGCTGCCTCCAACCAGAAGTTCCAGGCTGCTCTGCACTCAGATGCGAGCCTGGAGAACTTGAGACGCCTCGCCAAGATGCCCACCTCCATGACTGTTAAGGAGAAGGTGTTCTGGGAACGAGGGAGGCTATACCGGGAGACAGTTCCCGGTCAATTCCAAAAGGAGTGGTTGAGGAAGAGACAGCTGGTCGTCCCGCACCAATTCAGTGGTGAGATGTTGCGGATTGCCCATGAGATCCCACTCACTGGACACTTGGGGATCAGCAAAACTAAAGACCGGCTGTCTCAACACTTCTATTGGCCCAAGATGGGGACAGATGTAACAAACTACTGCCACTCCTGTATCACCTGCCAAAGAGTGGGGAAGGCAGGGCCTGCTCTTAAGGCTCCCCTGATCCCTTTGCCAGTGATAGAGGAGCCTTTCCAAAGGATCGCGGTGGACATTGTGGGCCCGCTGGCTGTCCGCAGCAGCTCTGGAAAGCAATACGTCCTCACTGTCGTAGACTATGCTACCAGGTACCCATTCTATCAGTCACTGCCCATTGTTTAAGCTTATCTAGATTCTTCTGAATCCTTTCTCTGCCTTCTCTAGTGTTTGCTATCCATCCTAGTTTTGCATTATCTGCAAATTTAATTAGTTAAACTTCAGTTCCCTTATCTAGATCATGTATACAAATGTTGAGCAACACTGGGGCCAGGACAGAGCCTTGTGGTACCCAACTTGTAACATTTTTCCAATTGTATGTGCAACCATTTATCACCACTCTTTTAGTACGATCACTGAGCCAGTCATGAATCCACCTAACCGTAGCCTTGTTGATCCCATACTAGGTCATTTTTTTCAATAAGGGTAGTATGAGATACTTTATCAAATGCTTTTCTGAAGTTGAAATATACTATATCTATCACATTTCCCAGATCCAACCAGTCAGTGATTCCATCATAGAAGGAAATTAGATTAGTCTGGCATGACTTGTTTGTTACAAACCCATGCTGGCTATGGGTAATTACTGTATTCATATCCAAGTACTTACATACATCCCTATAATCCTTCACTTTCTAATAACCGCCCAAATCCCTACACCCAGTAAGGAACTGTTCAGCTCTTCTTCAATCCTCCCCATCCATCTCACCTCTTCATCTGAACTGTTTCCTCAACATACAATCCTCTGTCTCCAAACACAGACAGCCATCTCATGCCCTCTCCTGCTCCCACCTGCTAACACTTTCTCTGCTCCTTCTCACTGCTGGTGATATCTCTCCAAATTCTGGTCCTCCTCACCACATCCCCACAGTCAGTTCTACCTCCCATCCACGCTCTATCACAATTTTCCGTAACCTCTCTAACCTTATACCCATTCACCCAGCCCACGCTTCCCCAGTTCCACTAACAGGAGCTCTGTGGAACGCTCGCTCTGTCTGCTACAAGCTTTCCTACATCCATGATCTTTTTGTTACTCACAAACTTTCCTTCCTCGCGATCACCGAAACCAGGCTCACCCCTTCTGACATAGCCTTACCTGCTGCACTTTTTTATGGTGGATTCCACCTTTCCCACACACCCCGCCCCAGCAGCAAGCATGGTGGAGGAGTTGGTTTTCTCCTGTCAGATAATTGCTCCTTCACCCCTATCCAATTACCACCCTCTGTTACCCTCCCTTCCTTTGAGGTGCACTCCGTGCGCATCTACTCCCCCTCCAACCTCTAACTGGCTGTCATTTACCGCTGCCCGGGGCCAGCCACCACCTTTTTTGACCACTTCACCTCCTGGCTACTTCGCTTCCTCTCCGCTGACATCCCCACTACCATTTTGGGTGACTTCAACATCCCCATTGACACTTTACTCTCAGCTGCCACTAAACTTCTATTTCTCAGTTCCTCCTTCGGCCTCACTCAATGGTCTTCTACAGCCACCCACAGAGATGGCCACACACTGGACCTCATCTTCACCCGCCTCTGCTCCCTATCTAACCTCCCTAACTCACCTCTTACTCTTTCTGACCACAACCTACTCACATTCTCTTTCCTCTCCACTCCTTGTCTACAATCCCCAACCCACAAACTTGCACACCCTCGCAGAATTCTTACTCTTGATCTACACTCACTCTCTGAATCACTACTCCCTCTTACTGACATTAGTTCCCTACACAATGTGGATGCCGCTCTATATAACACCACAATAGCTGTAGCTTTGGAATTTGTTGCCCCCACATACCAAAGCTCGCAAAATCAACAGACAACCCTGGCACACCAGTCTGACCAAAGAACTGAGGCGAGCTTCCAGGGCTGCTGAGCGGAGATGGAAAAGATCCCACTCCAACGAGCACTTCATTGCATTCAAACAGTCCCTCACTATTTTCAAGGCCACACTTGCCACAGCTAAACAACCCAATTCTCATCTCTCATATCCTCCCTGTCTCACAACCCTAAACAGTCAACACCTTCAATTCTCTCCTCTGTCCCCCAGCACCTCCTCCCTCCCCACTTATCTCAGCTGAAGACTTTGCCTCATTTTTCAAGCAGAAGATTGATAACATCAGAGACAGTTTTGGTCGACAACCCCCAGAGCCCTTCCTCCCAACTGCTCAGCCCTCCACCTCCAAAACCAACTTCTCCACCATTACAGAAGATCAACTCTCCACTCTACTCTCAAGATCGCATCTCACCACCTGTGCACTTGACCCGATCCCATCCCACTTCATCCCAAACCTTGCCACAGTCTTCATCCCAACCCTAACCCATCTCTTTAACCTATCACTAACAACTGGTGTTTTCCCCTCAAGCTTTAAACATGCATCAATCACACCTATCCTCAAAAAGCCCTCTCTTGACCCATCCTCTGTATCTAGCTATCGCCCTATATCACTTCTCCCCTATGCCTCAAAACTACTGGAACAACACGTCCATCTTGAACTGTCCTCCCATCTCTCTTCTTGCTCCCTCTTTGACCCCTTACAATCTGGCTTCCGGTCACACCACTCCACTGAAAATGCCCTAACTAAGGTCACCAATGACCTATTAACCGCCAAGAGTAAGCGACACTACTCTGTCCTCCTCCTGGACCTGTCCTCTGTCTTTGACACAGTGGCACAGTGGACCGTTCCCTATTATTACAGACCCTCTCATCCCTTGGCATCACAGACTTGGCCCTATTCTGGATCTCGTCATACCTAACTGATCGGACATTCAGCGTCTCCCACTCACACACCACCTCCTCACCTCGCCCCCTATCTGTCGGAGTCCCGCAAGGTTCAGTCCTAGGGCCCCTGCTCTCCTCCATTTACAGGTTTGGCCTGGACAGCTCATAGAATCTCACGGCTTTCAGTATCACTTCTATGCTGATGAAACACAGATCTACATCTCTGGACCAGATATCACCACCCTACCAACCAGAATCCCTCAAAGTCTGTCCGCTATTTCATCCTTCTTCTCCGCTAGATTTCTAAAACTTAACATGGACAAAACAGAATTCCTCATCTTTCCCCATCTCACGTGACCCCCCCCAATTAACCTATCCATTATAGTAAACGGCTGCCCACTCTCCCCAGTCCCACAAGCTCACTGCCTCGGGGTAATCCTTGACACTGATCACTCCTTCACACCACATATCCAAACCCTTTCCACTTCCTGCCGACTTCAACTCAAAAATATTTCACGAATCCGTACAATCCCAAACCAAGAATCTGCTAAAACCCTAGTCCATGCCCTCATCATCTCCCGCCTTGACTACTGCAACCTCCTGCTGTGGCCTCCCCTCTAACACTCTCGCACCCCTCCAATCTATTCTAAACTCTGCTGCCCACCAATCCACCTGTCCCCGCGCTATTCCCCAGCCTCTCCCCTCTGTCATTCCCTGCACTGGCTCCCCATTACCCAACGACTCCAGTACAAAACCTTAACCATGACGTACAAAGCCATCCACAACCTGTCTCCTCCATACATCTGTGACCTCGTCTCCCGGTACTTACCTACACGCAACCTCCGATCCTCACAAGATCTCCTTCTCTACTCTCCTCTTATCTCCTCTTCCCACAATCGCATACAAGATTTCTCTCGCGTATCACCCCTACTCTGGAGCCCTCTACCACAACACATCAAACTCTCGCCTACCATCGAAACCTTCAAAAAGAGCCTGAAGACCGACCTCTTCCGACAAGCCTACAACCTGCAGTAACTACCGATAGACCAAACCGCTGCATGACCAGCTCTACTCTCGTCTACTGTATCCTCACCCATCCCTTGTAGACTGTGAGCCCTCGCGGGCAGGGTCTTCTCTTCTACTGTACCAGTCGTGACTTGTATTGTTTAAGATTATTGTACTTGTTTTTACTATGAATACCCCTCCTCACATGTAAAGCGCCATGGAATAAATGGTGCTATAATAATAACTAATAATAATAATACATGCTGTTTAATAATGTGTTCACAGATATTTTCTGGAATAGAACTAAGGCTTACTGTACTGTAATTTCCTGGCTCTGTCTCTTCTTTTTTGAAGATAGGGACAACATTTGCACTTCTCCAGTCTTCTGGGACTTCTCCTGTTTTCTAGGATTTTTCAAAGTTTCTGTCTAGTGATTCTGCAATTTCCTCTAACTCTTTCAGTACCTTAGGATGTAATTCATCTGGACCAGGAGATGTAAATTCATGTAAATTAGCTAAGTGCTCCATCACCATCTCTCCGTTTATTGATAGAGTTGATAATTCTTTTCATGGCATCGAGAAGACGAGTTGATGTTACATTTGCTTTCTTAGAGAACACAGATACAAAATAAGAATTTAAAAGCTCAGCCTTCTCAACATCATTTTTGACCACTTCACCCTTTTTATCCTGTAAAAATACTTTGACCTGTTTGACTTTTCAGGTTTGTTTACATATTCTTTTTCATACTTCTGACGTTCAATTTTATGGTGAGGACACAGGAGAGGTTTTCTTCTGATGACTCTTCCATGAAGACCATATGTGTGCAGGTGTCTCTGAAGAGTAGAACTATGTATCACAACACCAGAGTCTGCTAAATCTTTTTGAAGGTCTTTTGTAGTCAAGCTAAGGTTCGGATTTGCCTCTATAGCAATTATATGAGCAGGTCTTACTGAAATTTTACTTGGTCTTCCAGATCTTATCTTGACCTCCACTGTTCAGTTAACTGCAATTTCTTAATTATATTTTGAGCAACTTGAAAACGCCTTGCTATTTTCTTATAGCCTTCTCCTGGTTTGTGGGCCTCCAGCATTTTCACTTTCAGAGTGCTTGGCACATGGCGGCGTTTTTTTGGCACAAGGATAGAGGAAGCTGGGCTTTTACCACATTGGGAAATTTGCATCACCAGGCCTTTCCTAATGATGACAGTGAACAAATGTCAAAAATCACAGGGGGATATTTTTATCATCCCCACTGCTGACACCAATATGTCATGAACTGGGGTTGTTTGGCTTCCCCGGTTCTTTTCTGAAGGGGATTTATCTATATCCTACTTCCCAGTTCCATTTTGGAACTCGCCGCTCTCTGGTGCCCCCCTTACCCTCAGGTCAGGGAACTGCACCTAGGATAATTAGTCACCTTGATGGACACACCGGCCTTGGCTTGGGCCAGCATGTCCAGGAGCGGGTCTTCCTCCCCGTCTTCGGGCAGGTGGCAGACCGGTAGGACGTAGACTTCACGTTCACGATGAGCCTTCATCATATTGATGTGAAAGTCCTTCCGCCTACCCCGAGCGTGGTCAAGAGTGACCACGTAGGTAAAGGGGTTGAGCTGTTAGTGGACAATGTACGGGCCTTCCCAGGCTGCCCGAAGCTTATCCTTTGGTACGGGGACCAGCACCCATACCTTTTGACCCACGTGGTAGCTCCGCTCCCGGGCGTTCTGGTCGTACCAGTGCTTCTGACCAGCCTCAGCCTGTGTCTTGTTGTCATGCACCAACTGCGTGAAGGTCTGCATTTTGTCACGGAAGCGCATGACATACTCCACGATGGACACTTCAGAAGGGTTCGACTCTTCTTCCCATGATTCTCTTACCAACCCAAGGGGTCCCCGGACTCGCCTGCCGTACAGGAGCTCGAAAAGGAGAACCCCGTCGAGGCCTGCGGAACCTCTCAGTAAGCGAATAACAGGTGTGGGAGTTACCGCTCCCAGTCGCGTCCTTGGGTCTCAACCAGCATGCGTAGTATCTGTTTGTGGGTACCATTGAAGTGCTCACACAAACCATTGGTCTGGGTGTGATACGCACTCGATACCAGACGATTTACCTGCATTCTCTTACAGAGAGCCTCCATTAAGCGAGACATGAATTGGGTCCCTTGGTCGGTAAGCGTCTCCTTGGAAAATCCTACCAGTGAAAGATGGCCAATGGTACATCTGCCACCTTATCTGCCCTGGTTGAGGACAGAGCCACTGCCTCTGGGTACCGGGTAGCGTATTCTACCACAGTGAGGACGTATTGCTTTCCAGAGCTGCTGGGGATGGCCAGCGGGCCCACCATGTCCACCGCGATCCTCTGGAAAGGCTCCTCTATCACTGGCAAAGGGATCAGGGGAGGCTTAAGAGCAGGCCCCTCCTTCCCCACTCTTTGGCAGGTGATACAGGAGTGGCAGTAGTTTGTCACATCTGTCCCCATCTTGGGCCAATAGAAGTGTTGAGACAGCCGGGCCTTAGTTTTGCTGATCCCCAAGTGTCCAGCGAGTGGGATCTCATGGGCAATCCGCAACAACTCACCCCTGAATTGGTACGGGATGACCAGCTGTCTTTCCCTCAACCATTCCTTTTGGGATTTTCCAGGTACTGTCTCCAGGAACAACCTCCTTCGTTCCTAGAACGCCCTCTCCTTATCAGTCACGGAGGTGGGTGTCTCGGCGAGGTGTCTCAAATTCTCCAGGCTCGCATCTGAGTGCAGAGCAGCCTGGAACTCCTGGCTGGAGGCAGCCAGAAGCAACGACAGGGCCCCTTCCCCACGGGAACCGTCCATGTCTGGTTCAGTCACCCCTGTGACTGAGGAGGGTCCAGAAGGTAGAACGTTTTCTGCGTTCTGGGCACTCTGACTGCGGGTGACAGCAGCTACGTAGGCTGTCTCCCCGGGGATTTCCATAAACCCATCAGCCGGCACTGCTTTATGTACTACCTCCCCATCCACCCCCAGCATCTCAGGAGCAGGGCTACCTATAGGGCAGTTACCTTCCTCTGTGGCACTAGTCAGTTGCACGGCATCACCTTCCTCACGGTTCCCATGCATCTCCCCATTTCCCTTAGCACCATCGCTTGCTCCTGTTAGGGGTTCCACAGCCATCCCACCCTGCGGAGTGACGTGGCTGAGCACTCCTGCACCTGTGAACACATCATCCTTAGGAAATAAATGGTTAGCAGGTAAAACATGCACATTTTCATCCACATAATTATCGGGTATATCACTCTCAGGGGTCGCATGCAATTCCCCGTCATTAGTATCCGTATTAGCATCACCCTTAGCATCAGATTGGGTAGGGGAATCAGGGACATAATATGCAAGCATTCTCCCCAAATCAGTCCCCAGTAAAATATCAATGGGCAAGTTGTCGGACAACCCCACTTCCTTCACCCCGCTCCCGGCACCCCAATCTATAAACACCAGGACCATTGGCAGGGGACAGCTGATGCCCCCAATCCCGGTGACAGGGTTTTCCCCAGAATGATTTCTTCAGGGGCTGCCAGTTCAGGTCGGATGAGGGTTCGTTCAGCCACGGTGTCCTTGATGCCTTTAGTGACATGGCCCCCCACAGTGACGTGCTGCATGTTGTCAAACACCCTCCCAACCGCCCCACCCACCAAAAGAACTGCTGCATTAGGCCCTTTGGCCCTGGCTGGGGGGGTTCTACTTATTCTCCGGACAGTTGGCGCTGTTATGACCAGTCTTATTGCAGGTAAAACACTTGCAAAGGTCGGTGGTAGGTCTGGTGCAGTTGGCAAAGGGGGCATGGCCTCTGGTGAGTTGGCTGACAGGGGTACTGGCGTTGGTTGCAGGTTTACCCCCTCTCCAGCTGGCGGTGACTGGCTTCCGCACTTCCGATTTACGATTGGCCTCATAGGCGTCGGCAATCTGCGCTGCTTTATCCGTGTCTTTGGGCTCTTTGTCGAACTGTCGCACCTCAGCTGGGCAAAGATGTAGAAACTGATCTTTGATAATCAGGTCTCACAGCTGCTCAAAGGTGGTCACTGACAGTCCTTGGATCCACCGGTTAAAGTGGGTCCTGAGTCCATGCACCACATCGCTCTAACTGTCGTGTGGGCGACGCTGGAGGTTCCGGAACTTTTTGCGGTAAACCTCAGGAGTCAGTTGGTACTTCTTTATCAGGGCCTGCTTGATGGCCTCATAGTCTTCATCTTGGTCTGGCGGGAGAGCAGGAAACGCCTCCAGAGATTTGCCTTTAGCCCTGGGGTCAGGTATCAGGCCCATTGCTTCTCAGGCAGCCGGTACAGTCGGCAAGCTTTCTCAAATGCCCACAGAAAGGTGTCCAAGTTCCAGTCCCTTTCCATCACAGTAAAGTGCTCTGGCAGGGGTTTAGGGGACTGAATGTTGCCAGACTCGCTGCCCCGGGTGGGGGATGGTAATGCCCTAAGCAGGGCTGCCACTAGAAATTTCGGGGCCCCATACTGGCAAAATTTTCGGGGCCCCCTTGAGACTCCGCCCAGGCTCCACCCCAGCCCCGCCTCCACTCTCCACCCCTCAAACTGTCCACAGTCCCACCGCTCTCTCTTGGAAAAACTCCACTTCTCACCAATCACACATTGAGGGTACGTGTCCACCTTCAGGATGGCCGGCGGTTGCGTCGGAGCAGCAAACCCGCTCGGCGCTAAGCCCCGCCCCCTACTGTGACGCGATGATGCCGGATGTGTTCATTGCACACATCCGGGATCATCGCACCCCACACATAGGGCCCTGTGTTATAGCTTGCGGCGGCGCAGCTGCCGCAAGGAACACGGACATGCTGTGATCTTAAAAGAAGCGCCGCATGTCCGGAGTCGCAGGGCCGCCGGGTGCGTGTTACCACGCATAGTGGAGACGGGATTTCATAAAATCCCCTTCACTATGCTGGAACATCTGGACGCTGCGTGTTTGACGCTGTGGCCCCACGCAGCGTCAAACACGCAGCGTTTACTTAACGTGGACACATACCCTAGCAGTTCCCATCACCAGATCACACATATAGCCGGCAGCTTTTGTTTTGGCCAAAAGATTTTGTAAGCCGCCACCATAACACGGTAGACTCTTTTGGTGAGGCCCTACTCTGCTGTAACCTATTAAATATTTGTTAAAATATGCAATACAATTTAGGTATATTTTTATTTATTTTTCAATTTTTAAAATGACCAATAATATCACATAAAAAGAACAAATACCGCTACACCATGACCAGATGACATATTACCACCACAGTGATCGAATAATATCACATACAAAGAACAAATACCGCTACACCATGACCAGATGACATATTACCACCACAGTGATCGAATAATATCACATACAAGGAACAAATACCGCTACACCATGACCAGACCGCATATTACCACCACAGTGATCGAATAATATCACATACAAGGAACAAATACCGCAACACCATGTCCAGACCACATATTACCACCACATAGTGACTGAATACTACAATTCTGATCAGTAATAAAAAAAAAAGCACCACACTATCACCATAAGTGCCATTATACACAGGAGATCTGTACTTAGTATGCAGTGTCTGTGTACAGATAATACAGTGATCACTGGTGAAATTATACACAGGAGCTCTGTATACAGTGTATAGTGTCAGTGTATAGGTAACACTGACTTACCAGTGACGTCTCTAGGTGAAGTCCTTCATCTTTCATCCAGCACAGACCGCCATCATGTCTTCCAGCCAGGACTCGTTTCTGCAGGAAATAACACAGTTATCTCGAGCTCCGCTTGTAGAACACATTACTTAATTTTTCCCAACTTCTACATTACACCACATGAAGAAAAAGAGGCGACATAGTGTCACTCTACACAGTAACAGGACCGCCCCCTTGTTTAAAACAGTGTCCTCAAAAAATAAATACATCACTGCAGTAATAATATCCCTTAATTAGTCCCTATGGTAATAATATTCCCCATCCTGGCCCCCGTGTGTCTCATTCCTGGCGTCAGCCATATGTTCTCCCATCCTGCCCTCATGAGTATCCATCCTGCCCCATATGATCTCCCCATCCTGCCCCATCTGTCTCCATCGTATCCATCCTGCCCCATGATCCTGCACAATCTGTCTCCAATTCTGCCCCCAGTGTCTCCAATCATGCCTCCTGTGTCTCCAATCCTTCCCCATCTGTCTCCAGTCATGCCCCCATGTCTTTCATCATACCCCATATCTCCATTCTGCCCCTGTGTCCAGCATTCTGCCCCTTTGTCCAGCATTCTGCCCCTTTGTCCAGCATCTCTGCCCCTTTGTCCAGCATCTCTGCCCCTTTGTCCAGCATCTCTGCCCCTTTGTCCAGCATTCTGCCCCTTTGTCCAGCATTCTGCCCCTTTGTCCAGCATCTCTGCCCCTTTGTCCAGCATCTCTGCCCCTGTGTCCAGCATCTCTGCCCGTGTCCAGCATCTCTGCCCCTTTGTCCAGCATACTGCCCCTGTGTCCAGCATACTGCCCCTGTGTCCAGCATTCTGCCCCGTGTCCAGCATTCTGCCCCCTGTGTCCAGCATCCTGCCCCTGTGTCCAGCATCCTGCCCCTTTGTCCAGCATCCTGCCCCTTTGTCCAGCATCTTGCCCCTTTGTCCAGCATTCTGCCCCCTGTGTCCAGCATTCTGCCCCCTGTGTCCAGCATTCTGCCCCGTGTCCAGCATACTGCCCCGTGTCCAGCATACTGCCCCGTGTCCAGCATACTGCCCCTTTGTCCAGCATACTGCCCTTTGTCCAGCATACTGCCCCCTGTGTCCAGCATCTCTGCCCCTTTGTCCAGCATTCTGCCCCTTTGTCCAGCATCTCTGCCCCTTTGTCCAGCATCTCTGCCCCTTTGTCCAGCATTCTGCCCCCTGTGTCCAGCATTCTGCCCCGTGTCCAGCATACTGCCCCCTGTGTCCAGCATCTCTGCCCCCTGTGTCCAGCTTTCTGCCCCAGCGTGTCCAGCGTTCTGCCCCGGGCCCCAGCGTGTCCAGCGTTCTGCCCCGGTCCCCACCCCCCTGGGATCGCCGCTCTCAAAAAAAAAAAACGAGTTCTTACCTTGCCATGCTCCTGCGGCGGGGAACCTCACTTCCTCCACGCAGGTGAAGGACGCACTCGCCGGCAGCTGACAATGACGTCAGACGCCGGCGAAGTGCGACTGCACACTGCGGCCGCCAGCCTCCGACTGGAGGGGGGGGGCCCGCAGCGCCGGCAGGGGGGGGGGGCCCGCAGCGCCGGCAGGGGGGGGGGGCCCGCAGCGCCGGCAGGGGGGGGGCCCGCAGCGCCGGCAGGGGGGGGGCCCGCAGCGCCAACAGGGGGGCCATCTGCATAGTAAATATAGAAAAACTGACTGAACAGCCATCTAGTCTGAACTGGTGCATAACCAAAAAGTCTGAGGCTGGGGTCACACATGGCGTAAGAAAATACGCCACGTATTATACGTCCGTACTACGGCCGTAATACGGAGAAATGTCCCCAAAATATTGATCCGTAGTCAGGGTGTTTCAGCGTATTTTGCGCATGGCATCCTCCGTATGTAATCCGTATGGCATCCGTACTGCGAGATTTTCGCGCAGGCTTGCAAAACCGACATCTAATGGATTTATGTGCTCAAATGTTAGGGAAAACATATATACAGTATATATATATATATATATATATGTCATTGAGACACATATATATATATTCTGTATTTAGATTTCATTCAGCGCGATATCTGTGAACAGCCGCTAATTCAATTGCCGGCTTTTCATTTCTCCTGCACAAACCCGACAGGATATGAGACATGATTACATACAGTAAACCATCTCATATCCCCTTTTTTTTTGCATATTCCACATTACTAATGTTAGTAGTGTGTATGTGCAAAATTTCAGCGCTGTAGCTGCTGAAATAAAGGGTTAAATGGCGGAAAAAATTGGCGTGGGCTCCCGCGCAATTTTCTCCGCCAGAGTGGTAAAGCCAGTGACTGACGGCAGATATTAATAGCCAGGAGAGGGTCCATGGTTATTGGCCCCCCCGTGGCTAAAAACATCTGCCCCCAGCCACCCCAGAAAAGGCACATCTGGAAGATGCGCCTATTCTGGCACTTGGCCTCTCTCTTCCCACTCCCTGTAGCGGTGGGATATGGGGTAATGAAGGGTTAATGCCACCTTGCTATTGGAAGGTGACATTAAGCCAGATTAATAATGGAGAGGCGTCAATTATGACACCTATCCATTATTAATCCAATTGTAGGAAAGGGTTAAAAAACACACACACACATGATTACAAAGTAGTTTAATGAAATAAACACAGCGGTTGTTGTAATAATTTATTGTTCTCCCATTCCATTTCCAGGACCTCGCTTGGCAACATAATAAACGCACAAGATACATACCTTCTGCTGTCAGATCTCGTCCCACGAAGTAATCCATCTGAAGGGGTTAACTAATATTACAGGCAGGAGCCCTGCAAATGCAGCTGTGCTCGTGCTTGTAATCCCCGGGGAATGAATGAAATGTAGGTCATTGACCTACATTTCCTTCAGTCGCGGTGATGCGCCCCCTGGTGGATGTCCTCATATGACCTGGAGCGTGGGAAAAAGTTCCCAGGCTGCAGTTCATGAGAACATCCAGCAGGGATGCATTTCATGCATTGCACATTTCCTTGCTTTAGCACAATAAACCTGAGTGCAGCCATTATCTATTTGCTGAAGATAGAAGAAATGGAGGGCACCGCAAAAAACAGAGGGTTCACTGTGGGCTTGTGACTGAGCATAAACAAAAAAAGAAGAAGAAGATCATGCCCACATGAATAGGAACACCTCAGAAATGGTATAAAATAAAGATATTTATTGTATTGACAAAAAAACCTACAAAATACACACACGTGCACACAAAAAAAAACACGACATAATGACTAAAAACACTTAAAAATACAAATATGCAAGAACACTGCCCAAATATATGTATACATGTCATATCCCAAGGTGGGGAAGATGACAACCCACAAAACATGAACTTCCCACAATAAGATGACTACGATGCCCTGACTACACAAATGAGAAACGGCACACAAATCGATATTGCAATACCATACAAACCCCTGATAAGGTGCATAATAAATGTGCAGAAAATGACAAAATTGTCAAAGCTTAAATATATGGCTTATATTTATAAAAGCGTACTAATACTGATAGATGAGACAATTCAACATATGAAAAAAAAATAAATGAAGCATATATAAATATATGAATGTCTCAATGATGGTACACTGGGACCTGCGAATGGGGGAAGGAGAGGGGGAACTAACCCAATGAGAGCCCACAACCTCAATCCAATGCACAAAGAGCACCCCCGTCATACCCACAGTCCAAAGCCAAAAAAGAGATGTGTAGTCCACAAGGGAAGCAAAGTGTGGGATAGGCTCCATTATCTATTTGCTAGGGCCATCTGCAGTTCATGGGCCCTCCGAGCTTGGGCCTCCCGCTCGGCTCTCTCTGCCTCCTGGAATTGCAGGAATGCTGCAGAAGTCTCTCTGTCATCTGCGGAGCATGGTGGCAGAGCCAGCTGCAGACGTAAGTCTACGCTCCCCTGGTTGCAAGTAGCGGTTTGCCCTCGGCAGCAGCACCACCTGTGCTGGCTTCTGCGTCCGCTGGGCTCTGAGTACAGGCTTGGTTCTCTTCAAATTTCACCAGTTCTGTGACCATTTGGGCCTTGGTTTTTCCATGGAGGTCCAGGCCGTGGTACATGCATATTCCAACAAGAGTGTCCTTCTTCTGCTGGTTGTACCAGGCTTCTCCTTTTGCGGCCATCATTGCCAAATAAAAGATTGGATACAAAAACGAAGAGAAAAGGAAGGGAGTAATCGTAAGTGCACACTATTGTCTCAGGACTAGTAAACACTGAGCTCGTTCTCCAAAACTTTTTGCGCAGAGTCCTCACAAGTACTGTGCAAGTTTTTAGTGAGAGGAATGATTGCTCAAACCCAACCACTAATGCTCTATTATCCACCACTCTACCACCAATATACAGTACAGAGCAAAAGTTTGGACACACCTTGTCATTTAAAGATTTTTCTGTATTTTCATTGCTATCAAAATTGTACATTCACACTGAAGGCATCAAAACTATGAATTATCACATGTGGAATTATATACTTAACAAAAAAGTGTGAAACAACTGAAATTATGCCTTATATTCTAGGTTCTTTAAAGTAGCCACCTTTTGCTTTGATGACTGCTTTGCACACTCTTGGCATTCTCTTGATGAGCTACAAGAGGTAGTCACCGGGAATGGTTTTCACTTCACAGGTGTGCCCTGTCAGGTTTAATAAGTGGGATTTCTTGCCTTATAAATGGGGTTGTGACCATCAGTTGTTGAGCAGAAGTCTGGTGGATACACAGCTGATAGTCCTACTGAATAGACTGTTAAAATTTGTATTATGGCAAGAAAAAAGCAGCTAAGTAAAGAAAAACGAGTGGCCATCAAAACTTTAAGAAATGAAGGTCAGTAAGTCCGAAAAATTGGGAAAACTTTGAAAGTGTCCCCAAGTGCAGTGGCAAAAACCATCAAGCGATATAAAGAAACTGGCTCACATGAGGACCGCCCCAGGAAAGGAAGACCAAGAGTCACCTCTGCTTCTGAGGATAAGTTTATCCGAGTCACCAGCCTCAGAAATCGCAGGTTAACAGCAGCTCAGATTAGAGACCAGGTCAATGCCACACAGAGTTCTAGCAGCAGACATCTCTACAACAACTGTTAAGAGGAGACTTTGTGCAGCAGGCCTTCATGGTAAAATAGCTGCTAGGAAACCACTGCTAAGGACAGGCAACAAGCAGAAGAGACTTGTTTGGGCTAAAGAACACAAGGAATGGACATTAGACCAGTGGAAATCTGTGCTTTGGTCTGATGAGTCCAAATTTGAGATCTTTGGTTCCAACCACCATGTCTTTGTGCGACGCAGAAAAGGTGAACGGATGGACTCTACATGCCTGGTTCCCACCGTGAAGCATGGAGGAGGAGGTGTGATGGTGTGGGGGGGCTTTGCTGGTGACACTGTTGGGGATTTATTCAAAATTGAAGGCATACTGAACCAGCATGGCTACCACAGCATCTTGCAGCGGCATGCTATTCCATCCGGTTTGCGTTTAGTTGGACCATCATTTATTTTTCAACAGGACAATGACCCCAAACACACCTCCAGGCTGTGTAAGGGCTATTTGACCAAGAAGGAGAGTGATGGGGTGCTACGCCAGATGACCTGGCCTCCACAGTCACCAGACCTGAACCCAATCGAGATGGTTTGGGGTGAGCTGGACCGCAGAGTGAAGGCAAAAGGGCCAACAAGTGCTAAGCATCTCTGGGAACTCCTTCAAGATTGTTGGAAGACCATTCCCGGTGACTACCTGTAGAAGCTCATCAAGAGAATGCCAAGAGTGTGCAAAGCAGTCATCAAAGCAAAAGGTGGCTGCTCTGAAGAACCTAGAATATAAGACATATTTTCAGGTGTTTCACACTTTTTTGTTAAGTATCTAATTCCACATGTGTTAATTCATAGTTTTGATGCCTTCAGTGTGAATGTACAATATTCATAGTCATGAAAATACAGAAAAATCTTTAAATGAGAAGGTGTGTCCAAACTTTTGGTCTGTACTGTATATGCGGACGACACTCACATCTACTTCTCTGGCCCAGACGTCACCTCTCTGCTGTCCAGAATCCTGGAGTGTCTGTCAGCCATATCCTCCTTCTTCTCCTCTCGCTTTGTAAAACTCAATGTAGACAAAACCGAACTCCTCATCTTTCCTCCATCTCGCGTATCCCCCCTACCTGACCTATCTATTATGGTAAACGGCATCACGCTCTCTCCTGCACCTGAAATCTGCTGCCTCGGGGTAACTCTCGACTCTGCCCTGTCCTTCAAGCCGCACGTTCAAACTCTTGCCACCTCCAACTCAAAAATATTGCCAGAATCCATCCCTTCCCCAGCCCACTCTTGTGCATGCCCTCATCATCTCCCTCGACTACTGCAACACCCTCCTCTGTGGCCTCCACGCTAGCTCTCTTGCACCACTCCAGTCCATCCTCAACTCTGCTGCTCGGCTAATCCACCTCTCTCCTCGCTACTCCCCTGCTTCACCCCTCTGCAAATCCCTCCACTGGCTCCCAATTCCCCAACGAATCCAGTTCATACTACTAACACTGATCTACAAAGCCATCCACAACCTGTCCCCTCCCTATATCTCTGAACTAATCTCCCAACATCTTCCCTCCCGTAATCTCCGATCCTCCCAAGACCTCCTACTCTCCTCCACACTTATTCGTTCCTCCCACAATCGTCTCCAAGATTTCCCCCGAATATCCCCTATCCTCTGGAATTCCACGCCTCAACACATCCGACTATCCACCACCCTCGGATCCTTCAGATGGAACCTGAAAACCCATCTCTGCAGGAAAGCCTACAGCCTGCAATATCCATTCTGCCGCCTCACCGCCACCAGAGCTGCTGCCTCACCAGAGCTGCCGCCTCACCAACCGCCCGAGCTGCCGCCTCACCACCGCCCGAGCTGCTGCCTCACCAGCACCCGAGCTGCCGCCTCACCACTACCAGAGCTGCGGCCTCACCAGCACCCGAGCTGCCGCCTCACCACTACCAGAGCTGCCGCCTCACCAACCGCCCAAGCTGCCGCCTCACCAACCGCCCGATCTGCGGCCTCACCACCGCCTGAGCTGCCCCCTCACCACCGCCCGAGCTGCCGCCTCACCACCACCAGAGCTGCGGCCTCACCACCACCTGAGCTGCCGCCTCACCACCACCTGAGCTGCCGCCTCACCACCACCAGAGCTGCGGCCTCACCACCACCTGAGCTGCCGCCTCACCACCACCTGAGCTGCCGCCTCACCAACCACCAGAGCTGCCGCCTCACCACCACCAGAGCTGCCGCCTCACCACCACCTGAGCTGCCGCCTCACCACCATCTGAGCTGCCGCCTCACCACCACCAGAGCTGCCGCCTCACCACCACCAGAGCTGCCGCCTCACCACCACCCGAGCTGCCGCCTCACCACCACCAGAGCTGCCGCCTCACCACCACCTGAGCTGCCGCCTCACCACCACCTGAGCTGCCGCCTCACCAACCACCACCAGAGCTGCCGCCTCACCACCACCAGAGCTGCCGCCTCACCACCACCAGAGCTGCCGCCTCACCACCACCTGAGCTGCTGCCTCACCACCACCAGAGCTGCCGCCTCACCACCACCCGAGCTGCCGCCTCACCACCACCCGAGCTGCCGCCTCACCACCACCTGAGCTGCCGCCTCACCAACCACCACCAGAGCTGCCGCCTCACCACCACCAGAGCTGCCGCCTCACCACCACCAGAGCTGCCGCCTCACCACCACCTGAGCTGCCGCCTCACCACCATCTGAGCTGTCGCCTCACCACCACCAGAGCTGCCGCCTCACCACCACCAGAGCTGCCGCCTCACCACCACCTGAGCTGCCGCCTCACCACCACCCGAGCTGCCGCCTCACCACCACCAGAGCTGCCGCCTCACCACCACCTGAGCTGCCGCCTCACCACCACCTGAGCTGCCGCCTCACCAACCACCACCAGAGCTGCCGCCTCACCACCACCAGAGCTGCCGCCTCACCACCACCAGAGCTGCCGCCTCACCACCACCTGAGCTGCTGCCTCACCACCACCAGAGCTGCCGCCTCACCACCACCCGAGCTGCCGCCTCACCACCACCCGAGCTGCCGCCTCACCACCACCAGAGCTGCCGCCTCACCACCACCTGAGCTGCCGCCTCACCACCACCTGAGCTGCCGCCTCACCACCACCTGAGCTGCCGCCTCACCACCACCTGAGCTGCCGCCTCACCACCACCTGAGCTGCCGCCTCACATTCTACCTTCTGTCTCTTCCCCATTATCCCCTAGAATGTAAGCCCACAAGGACAGGGTCCTCTCCCCTCTGTACCAGTCTGTCATTGTAAATTTGCTGTAAGTGATATTTATAACCCTGTATGTAGCCCCTTTATCATGTACAGCACCATGGAATCAATGGCGCTATATAAATAATAATAATTCAGCGACTTCACCTCCAACTGCGCAGCCGCAGAACTACACGCACCCCTACGTGTCACTTGGACTGTGCCACTGCCGCGCCCCCACGCCTCACAGTGGTAGACCCCACACATCACGTGCTCCGTCTCAGCTCGCTCCCAGACGATGGGGGCGTTACCGTAGTAGAGAGGGAGGAGCCAGTAGTGTGCGTCACATGACCGTGACGTCATCAAGATGCTTCTCCAGTATGAAAGCTCGGTGCGACCGTGAGGTGAGGAATCAATGGCGCTATATAAATAATAATAATTCAGCGACTTCACCTCCAACTGCGCAGCCGCAGAACTACACGCACCCCTACGTGTCAATTGGACTGTGCCACTGCCGAGCTGCCGCCTCACCACCACCCGAGCTGCCGCCTCACCACCACCAGAGCTGCCGCCTCACCACCACCTGAGCTGCCGCCTCACCACCACCAGAGCTGCCGCCTCACCACCACCCGAGCTGCCGCCTCACCTCCACCAGAGCTGCCGCCTCACCACCACCTGAGCTGCCGCCTCACCACCACCTGAGCTGCCGCCTCACCACCACCTGAGCTGCCGCCTCACCACCACCAGAGCTGCCGCCTCACCACCACCTGAGCTGCCGCCTCACCACCATCTGAGCTGCCGCCTCACCACCACCAGAGCTGCCGCCTCACCACCACCTGAGCTGCCGCCTCACCACCACCTGAGCTGCCGCCTCACCAACCACCACCAGAGCTGCCGCCTCACCAAAGCCCGAGCTGCCGCCTCACCACCACCTGAGCTGCCGCCTCACCACCACCTGAGCTGCCGCCTCACCAACCACCACCAGAGCTGCCGCCTCACCAACCACCACCAGAGCTGCCGCCTCACCACCACCAGAGCTGCCGCCTCACCACCACCAGAGCTGCCGCCTCACCACCACCTGAGCTGCCGCCTCACCACCATCTGAGCTGCCGCCTCACCACCACCAGAGCTGCCGCCTCACCACCACCCGAGCTGCCGCCTCACCACCACCCGAGCTGCCGCCTCACCACCACCAGAGCTGCCGCCTCACCACCACCAGAGCTGCCGCCTCACCACCACCTGAGCTGCCGCCTCACCAACCACCTGAGCTGCCGCCTCACCAACCACCTGAGCTGCCGCCTCACCACCACCTGAGCTGCCGCCTCACCACCACCTGAGCTGCCGCCTCACCACCACCAGAGCTGCCGCCTCACCACCACCAGAGCTGCCGCCTCACCACCACCTGAGCTGCCGCCTCACCACCATCTGAGCTGCCGCCTCACCACCACCAGAGCTGCCGCCTCACCACCACCCGAGCTGCCGCCTCACCACCACCTGAGCTGCCGCCTCACCACCATCTGAGCTGCCGCCTCACCACCACCTGAGCTGCCGCCTCACCACCACCAGAGCTGCCGCCTCACCACCACCAGATCTGCCGCCTCACCACCACCTGAGCTGCCGCCTCACCACCACCTGAGCTGCCGCCTCACCACCACCTGAGCTGCCGCCTCACCAACCACCACCAGAGCTGCCGCCTCACCACCACCAGAGCTGCCGCCTCACCACCACCAGAGCTGCCGCCTCACCACCACCTGAGCTGCCGCCTCACCAACCACCTGAGCTGCCGCCTCACCACCACCTGAGCTGCCGCCTCACCACCACCTGAGCTGCCGCCTCACCACCACCAGAGCTGCCGCCTCACCACCACCAGAGCTGCCGCCTCACCACCACCTGAGCTGCCGCCTCACCACCATCTGAGCTGCCGCCTCACCACCACCAGAGCTGCCGCCTCACCACCACCCGAGCTGCCGCCTCACCACCACCCGAGCTGCCGCCTCACCACCATCTGAGCTGCCGCCTCACCACCACCAGAGCTGCCGCCTCACCACCACCTGAGCTGCCGCCTCACCACCATCTGAGCTGCCGCCTCACCACCACCTGAGCTGCCGCCTCACCACCACCAGAGCTGCCGCCTCACCACCACCCGAGCTGCCGCCTCACCACCACCAGAGCTGCCGCCTCACCACCACCTGAGCTGCCGCCTCACCACCACCAGAGCTGCCGCCTCACCAACCACCTGAGCTGCCGCCTCACCACCACCTGAGCTGCCGCCTCACCACCACCTGAGCTGCCGCCTCACCACCACCTGAGCTGCCGCCTCACCACCACCAGAGCTGCCGCCTCACATTCTACCTTCTGTCTCTTCCCCATTATCCCCTAGAATGTAAGCCCACAAGGACAGGGTCCTCTCCCCTCTGTACCAGTCTGTCATTGTAAATTTGCTGTAAGTGATATTTATAACCCTGTATGTAGCCCCTTTATCATGTACAGCACCATGGAATCAATGGCGCTATATAAATAATAATAATTCAGCGACTTCACCTCCAACTGCGCAGCCGCAGAACTACACGCACCCCTACGTGTCACTTGGACTGTGCCACTGCCGCGCCCCCACGCCTCACAGTGGTAGACCCCACACATCACGTGCTCCGTCTCAGCTCGCTCCCAGACGATGGGGGCGTTACCGTAGTAGAGAGGGAGGAGCCAGTAGTGTGCGTCACATGACCGTGACGTCATCAAGATGCTTCTCCAGTATGAAAGCTCGGTGCGACCGTGAGGTGAGGAGCGGCGTTACCCCGAGCAGTCCCCGGGGGTGGGGCGGTGCCTGTCCGTGCAGCGCAAGGGACGATGCATTAACCTGTGTGATGCTGGACTGTGCTGGGGAACAAGACAGAGCAGCGCCGGGGGAGGAGAGGATCCCTGCATTCAACGCCGGGTCACAGAATGGCAGCGCCCATATACCCCCCACTACACATGGTTTCATCCAGACACATCGTCCAATCATAGCCTTGCATTCATTATGTGGTTGTTCTGTAAGCTGCCTCCTGATTGGCTGTGCTCTGTATGTGACCCCTGTCATGGCTCATGGCGGTGCTCGTGCTCTGTATTACTTCCTGTCTGTCGCTGTGGTCATGTGACCCCTGTCATGGCGGTGCTCACGCTCTGTATTACCTCCTCTCTGTCGCTGTCGTCATGTGACCCCTGTCATGGCGGTGCTCGCGCTCTGTATTACCTCCTCTCTGTCGCTGTGGTCATGTGACCCCTGTCATGGCGGTGCTCACGCTCTGTATTACTTCCTGTCTGTCGCTGTGGTCATGTGACCCCTGTCATGGCGGTGCTCACGCTCTGTATTACCTCCTCTCTGTCGCTGTCGTCATGTGACCCCTGTCATGGCGGTGCTCACGCTCTGTATAACTTCCTGTCTGTCGCTGTCGTCATGTGACCCCTGTCATGGCGGTGCTCACGCTCTGTATTACTTCCTCTCTGTCGCTGTGGTCATGTGACGCCTGTCATGGCGGTGCTCGCGCTCTGTATTACTTCCTCTCTGTCGCTGTGGTCATGTGACGCCTGTCATGGCGGTGCTCACGCTCTGTATTACTTCCTGTCTGTCGCTGTGGTCATGTGACCCCTGTCATGGCGGTGCTCACGCTCTGTATTACTTCCTGTCTGTCGCTGTGGTCATGTGACGCCTGTCATGGCGGTGCTCACGCTCTGTATTACTTCCTCTCTGTCGCTGTCGTCATGTGACCCCTGTCATGGCGGTGCTCGCGCTCTGTATTACCTCCTCTCTGTCGCTGTCGTCATGTGACGCCTGTCATGGCGGTGCTCACGCTCTGTATAACTTCCTGTCTGTCGCTGTCGTCATGTGACGCCTGTCATGGCGGTGCTCACGCTCTGTATTACTTCCTCTCTGTCGCTGTGGTCATGTGACGCCTGTCATGGCGGTGCTCGTGCTCTGTATTACTTCCTCTCTGTCGCTGTGGTCATGTGACCCCTGTCATGGCGGTGCTCGCGCTCTGTATTACTTCCTCTCTGTCGCTGTGGTCATGTGACCCCTGTCATGGCGGTGCTCACGCTCTGTATTACTTCCTCTCTGTCGCTGTTGTCATGTGACCCCTGTCATGGCGGTGCTCGTGCTCTGTATTACCTCCTCTCTGTCGTCATGTGACCCCTGACATGGCGGTGCTCGCGCTCTGTATTACTTCCTGTCTGTCGCTGTGGTCATGTGACCCCTGACATGGCGGTGCTCGCGCTCTGTATTACTTCCTCTCTGTCGCTGTTGTCATGTGACCCCTGTCATGGCGGTGCTCGCGCTCTGTATTACTTCCTCTCTGTCGCTGTTGTCATGTGACCCCTGTCATGGCGGTGCTCGCGCTCTGTATTACTTCCTCTCTGTCGCTGTTGTCATGTGACCCCTGTCATGGCGGTGCTCGCGCTCTGTATTACTTCCTCTCTGTCGCTGTGGTCATGTGACCCCTGTCATGGCGGTGCTCACGCTCTGTATTACCTCCTCTCTGTCGCTGTGGTCATGTGACCCCTGTCATGGCGGTGCTCACGCTCTGTATTACTTCCTGTCTGTCGCTGTCGTCATGTGACCCCTGTCATGGCGGTGCTCGCGCTCTGTATTACCTCCTCTCTGTCGCTGTGGTCATGTGACGCCTGTCATGGCTCATAGCGGTGCTCGCGCTCTGTATTACTTCCTCTCTGTCGCTGTGGTCATGTGACCCCTGTCATGGCGGTGCTCACGCTCTGTATTACTTCCTCTCTGTCGCTGTTGTCATGTGACGCCTGTCATGGCGGTGCTCACGCTCTGTATTACCTCCTCTCTGTCGCTGTGGTCATGTGACCCCTGTCATGGCGGTGCTCACGCTCTGTATTACTTCCTGTCTGTCGCTGTCGTCATGTGACCCCTGTCATGGCGGTGCTCGTGCTCTGTATTACTTCCTCTCTGTCGCTGTGGTCATGTGACCCCTGTCATGGCGGTGCTCGCGCTCTGTATTACTTCCTCTCTGTCGCTGTTGTCATGTGACCCCTGTCATGGCGGTGCTCGCGCTCTGTATTACTTCCTCTCTGTCGCTGTGGTCATGTGACCCCTGTCATGGCGGTGCTCACGCTCTGTATTACCTCCTCTCTGTCGCTGTGGTCATGTGACCCCTGTCATGGCGGTGCTCACGCTCTGTATTACTTCCTGTCTGTCGCTGTCGTCATGTGACCCCTGTCATGGCGGTGCTCGTGCTCTGTATTACTTCCTCTCTGTCGCTGTGGTCATGTGACCCCTGTCATGGCGGTGCTCGCGCTCTGTATTACTTCCTCTCTGTCGCTGTGGTCATGTGACCCCTGTCATGGCGGTGCTCGCGCTCTGTATTACTTCCTGTCTGTCGCTGTCGTCATGTGACCCCTGTCATGGCGGTGCTCGTGCTCTGTATTACTTCCTCTCTGTCGCTGTGGTCATGTGACCCCTGTCATGGCGGTGCTCACGCTCTGTATTACTTCCTGTCTGTCGCTGTCGTCATGTGACCCCTGTCATGGCGGTGCTCGTGCTCTGTATTACCTCCTCTCTGTCGCTGTGGTCATGTGACCCCTGTCATGGCGGTGCTCACGCTCTGTATTACCTCCTCTCTGTCGCTGTGGTTATGTGACCCCTGACATGGCGGTGCTCGTGCTCTGTATTACTTCCTCTCTGTCGCTGTGGTCATGTGACCCCTGTCATGGCGGTGCTCACACTCTGTATTACCTCCTCTCTGTCGCTGTGGTCATGTGACCCCTGTCATGGCGGTGCTCACGCTCTGTATTACCTCCTCTCTGTCGCTGTCGTCATGTGACCCCTGTCATGGCGGTGCTCGCGCTCTGTATTACCTCC